>NC_053165.1:11104278-11412611 GCF_016835505.1 Polypterus senegalus | reverse complement strand
CAGTACATCATTGCTACTCAAGAATTGATTATTTCTTTATAGAGAGATATGACTGGGTAACACACACAAAAATTCCATGGCGTCTCCACTTATGACAGGCTGATGTTCATGCAAGTAATCCAGTCATAAGAAAACTCAGGAGGGCAGCTTGACGGCTTTGTGGATCTTTACCTGTGTTCTCCGATTTCCTACATGAAATCTGGAATGGTCACCGTCATATTGTTAAGTTTTACGTATTGTTTTCTGGTATTAATTTTCATGTTACGCTTATTTTTTGACCCGTATTTAGCCACATGACGTCAGTGATTAGCATTGTGGTTACTGTGATTAGATAGAAATTGGACGGGTCCTCGATCGAACAACAAGATAAAAGGGAGCTGGACTGGTGTCAATGCTCACTCCTGAAAAGGTCAAAGAGGAAAGTTATGAGCCTGATGGACCCCAAACACCACTGTCCTCATCACATCCTGTGTTCTCATGCCCTCTCATACAATAGGCAAACAGTGATGAAGCAGAGGTTACGTTCTGCACTGTGGTTATCTGGTGGAAATGAGTCTCCACATAGTAGCCTCTGGGCTAGCCGGTGAAGGTCCCTGCCTGCTGCGTTGATATATTTTGGAAACCTCACACCCATTTTATTAGGTCGGAGACTCCACTCAAAACAGGCAGTGGCTGCAGATTTCATCTTCTTTTGATGATTTCTAATTATCCTTCAACCGTCTGAGCAGAGAACCATAAAAAGGGCCCTAATGTGGGAGTTCCAAAAGGCTAAAAACCTGGAAACCCATCAACGAAGCTGCACCTACTTCAGCAGGCCCAAAGCATCTCCTGGGCCTGATTTGAATTCCTGTCCTCCCCTTACCTTTCTTTGGTAGCCAGGAATGTTGTATGAACTTTTGAACAACATTCATTTAGTTAGTGTATTGTTTCTTTTAAATATTTAGCAACAAACTCACTCCATTTTTTGACATTTTTCTTTCTTCATTTTCTAGTCTATTTCTCCTTCTGGTTCTTGCCATGTGCCAACATTGACGGGAAAACATGCGAGCAAACCTAGAAAACTGCTGGGTAATGGATATAAAATTCCATGGCGTCTCCGCTTACGACAGGCTGATGTTCATTCAAGTGACCCAGTCATAAGAAAACTGAGGTGGGCAGCTTGATGGTTTTGCAGATGTTCACTTGCATTCTCCGATTACCTACATGATTTATGCCTGGAATGGTCACTGTCATATTGTTAACTTTTATGTATTGTTCTCTGGTATTAATTTTCATGTTACGTTTTGACCCGTATTTAGCCACATGACGTCAGTGGTAAGCATTGTGGTTACTGTGATTAGATAGAAACTGGAAGAGTCCTCGAACGAACGACAAGAAAAAAATGAGCTGGACTGGAACCAATGCTCACTCTTGAAAAGGTTAAAGAGGAAAGTCTAGAGCCTGCTGGACCCCCGACACCACTGTCCTCATCACTTCCTGTACTTCTCATGCCCTCTCATACAATAGGCAAGCAGTGATGAAGCAGAGGTTAAGTTCTGCACCGTGGTTATCTGGTGGCAATGGATCTTCACTCAGCAGCCTCTGGGTTAGCCGGTGAAGGTCCCGGCCTGCTGCATTGCTATATTTTGGAAGCCTCACGCCCATTTTGTTACTTTGGAGACTCCACTCACAACAAGCAGTGGCTGCATAGTTTGACGACTCTTAATTATCCTTCAACCGTCTGAGCAGAGCACCATAAACCTTAAGCCTTAATGTGGGAGTTCCAAAAGGCTGAAAAACTGGAAATTCATCAATGAAGCCGCACCTGCTTCAGCAGGCCCAAAGCATCTCCTGGGCCTGATTTGAAATTCCTGCCCTCCTCTTATCATTCTTTGGTAGCCAGGGACGTTGTGTGATCTTTTCACTAAATATTTTTGAATATCTCTTTTTTTTTCTCGCAACCCACTTTTGCCTCTTTTGCGTCTTTGTGACACCATCAGGGTTCCCCCTTAGAGAATCGCAGATGAGGGTAACAGCAGAGCAATAACGTTTTTCTCATCACAAGGCCTTTTGCAAACTGTTTGCAACTCTTTCCAATTTTCAGTACTTTTGTTATTCACGATTCTGTGCAACCCAAATTCAGACAACAAGAACCTTTGACCTAAAGCTTTCACACGCCCTGTTTGCAATTTCTGCAGTCTCTGTCTCTGTAGAAGCCACATCTTCATCGCTGGTGTTTCTGTTTCCAATGGTGGACACAAATACTGGCTTATAAACTGATAAGCTTCAGCTGCTTCATTCACTACAACCTGACGGCTTCAGAATGTAGCAAAAGTAAGCGCCGTGCATGATTAATAGCACTAACTTTCTCTAACAGCTTCCCAAGCTCCTGGCCTCATTTATCTGAAAAGTCCAAGACAGTTCACTGTGTCTACAACAAAGTCATCGATCATCACTGTGTCATGCTGCACATGGCCTACGCCACGGGAGATTGGTGCTCAAAGCCAATAAAGGTTCTTTCAGGGTTGATCAATTTGTTTTATGACCACAGTAGGACACATCTGGTAGTGAATCAGCAACACGCACTTTCACACGTTCAGACTATAGCAGGAATTTATAAGAGCATCAGAAACTTAACAAACAAGAGGACACCATTCGGTTCACTGAGGGCATTTTTTCAACCAGCAGCTAAGCTGTCTCAGTATCTCATCCCGAGTCTTCCTAAATGTTGTCAATGCTTCAACTCCATGCCTTGGAAATATATTTCAGATTCCCACAACTCTTCATGTAAAAAAGAGCATCCTATCATGAACTAGGGGGGTCCCAAAACACAGAATCCCGAAAATGGCAACTAGAGGGGGTGATCACAGTCACTAATAAGATACTGATAAGAGCAAACACAGAGACTTTATGAATCCAAAAATTACAAGTTGATGAAAAAGGTCGGGCTTAGTTAGGAGGATGCACTATGGACCCCCTGGAGTTCAGTGCAAAGGAGAGAATTAAAGGAAAACTCAGGGCCATTCTGCACAATGATGTACATCTTCCCCATGACACACTAACACTGAGGACTTTCTTCCAATGGATTATTCAGCAGAACGGTGTTCAAGAAACACTATGGGGGTCTCCTTTATAGCAACAGCAATACGCCTGTATAGTGCCTCACTGGGACTGGGACTGCCAAGACAAAAGGTATCATACTTTTTAAATTGTTTTCCTTTAAAAGTCATTCTGGTGTGTATTCAGACCATATTGTGTGTGTTTGTGTGTATAGTTATTTATTTATCTACTTTTTTATTCTTTTATTTAAAGAGTTTCTGTAAGAATCAAATTTTCCCGAAGAGACAAATCTATCTATCTATCTATTATATAGTGTCTTCATCTCAAAATCTATAGTGAGGGACAACAAGCTGGAACTGGCACCCCAGCCGGAATTGGTTTAGGCTTCTAAACTGGACAGGATACCCATAGTATGGATGGACAGGGGAGAGCAATACTTCCGGCTTATTGTCTCCCTCTGTATGCTAGATAGCAGTAGCCCTGGAGATCTGTACCCATTTGGACACCCACAGAGAATGCCAGGCATTGTAGTCCAGTAGCATATCCCTACTGGGGTTTGTGGGTGCCACTAGGGGGTGCTGCAGGGAGTTACACTCCTACTTACTATTTGGGACTTCCGTATGGTCCAGAAGTACTTCCAATGGGTGAAGCCCTGGCACCATAAGTACACTCAAGTCCTCCATAAAACAGACCACAGACTGCCTTTGTATCTTTGTATTATAAAAAGTGTGGTGCCTTTTCTATCTATCTATCTATCTATCTATCTATCTATCTATCTATCTATCTATCTATCTATCTATCTATCTATCTATAAACCTAAGACTAAGATTAACCCAAACCCTACTATACTAAAAACTAATATCTATCTATCTATCTATCTATTATATAGTGCCTTTCCTATCTATCTATCTATAATAATAAAAGGCAACGCCCTCACTGACTGACTGACTCACTCACTCACTCACTGACTCATCACTAATTCTCCAACTTCCCATGTAGGTAGAAAGCTGAAATTTGGCAGGCTTATTCCTTACAGCTTACTTACAAAAGTTAAGCAGGTTTCATTTCGAAATTCTACACGTAACGGTCATAACAGTCACGCCATGTTGAACTTTCTTATTTATGGCCCCATCTTCACGAAAGCTAACCGAAACCGATGTACTTACTTATGTCGATGGTATGACGCCACAGTTGGCCGCCATATTGAACTTTCCAAATGTCACTAATTCTCCAACTTCCCGTGTAGGTAGAAGGCTGAAATTTGGCAGGCCCATTCCTTACAGCTTACTTACACAAGTTAAGCAGGTTTCATTTTGAAATTCTACGTGTAACGGTCATAACGATCAACAACGTCCGCCATATTGAACTTTCTTATTCATGGCCCCATCTTCACGAAATTTTAGCGGCTTCTCTGCGCTAACCGAAACCAATGTACATACTTATTTCGGTGGTATGACGCCACTGTCAACCGCCATATTGAACTTTCCAACGTCACCAATTCTCCAACTTCCCGTGTAGGTAGGAGGCTGAAATTTGGTACTTATTTCGGTGGTATGATGCCACTGTCAGCCGCCATATTGAACTTTTAATGGAAACCGATGTCCGTACTTATTTTGTTGGTATGACACCACTGTCGGCCGCCATATTGAACTTTCCAACGTCACTAATTCTCCAACTTCTAAAATTTGGCAGGCCCACTCCTTACAGCTTACTTACAACAATTAAGCAGGTTTCATTTCGAAATTCTACGCGTAACGGTCATAACGGTCAACAACATCTGCCATGTTGAACTTTCTTATTTACGGCCCCATCTTCACGAAATTTGGTAGGTGGCTTCCCTGAGCTAACTGAAACCAATGTATGCATTACTTATTTCGGTGGTATGACGCCACTGTCAGCCGCCATATTGAATTTTCCAACGTCACCAATTTTCAAACTTCCCGTGTAGGTAGAGGGCTGACCACATCTTCACGAAATTTGGTAGGTGGCTTCCCTGCTCTAACCAAAACCGATGTACGTACTTATTTCGGTGGTATGACGCCACTGTCGGCTGCCATATTGAATTTTCCAAATGTCACGAATTCTCCAACTTCCCTTATAGGTAGAAGGCTGAAATTTGGCAGGCTTATTCCTTACAGCTTACTTACAAAAGTTAAGCAGGTTTCATTTAGAAATTCTACGCGTAACGGTCATAATGGTCAACAGCGTTCGCCATGTTGAACTTTCTTATTTATGGCCCCATCTTCTCGAAATTTGGTAGGCAGCTTCCCTGCACTAACCGAAACCAATGTACGTACTTATTTCGGTGGTATGATGCCACTGTCGGCCGCAACATATAACTTTTCAACAGTCTTTGTTAATTATGGGCTCATCTTCAAGAAATTTGGTACACGGGTTCCCAACGCTAACTGAATCCTATTTACGTACATATATACGTCCATAGCCTGCAGCTCGGTCACCGTGTGAGGCGGCATTGGGTCCCCCATCCCAACGCCTCCCACGTTGTTGGCTGCCGGCCTATATAAAGCCGTCCGTCGCTCCAGTCTCTACATTCCCTTCCTTGCTTTGCCACGGGATTCACGTCTCCCTACTGATAACTACAGCCTTTTTGTTTAATCCACGGCTTCTCCGCTGTTTTATTGTTCGTTTATTACGATTATAGTTATTGTTTAGGTATTTTACACTTACTTTACATTGCTCAGGTACCCATTTCCTTTATCATTCCAACCGTACCCACCATTAACATGTCTATCGAGGTGATCACCATCGATCAAAGAACTGTCACTTACCGAGTGGTTTCCATGCCCGGAGATGGCACCTACCTTTTCCATTCTCTGTGTTACATATTGCACGGCCATATCAGGCTCACTCTTGATATCCGGAGGAACATTGTGTCTTATGTATTGAATGACTGGGACAGGTTCAAGGTGTGGACTGATGACGGTACAGGAGATAATTAGACTACACAGGAGCACTAGAAGAGTGAAATACTTAAGCCCTTCACCTATGGTTCTGCATGTGAGTTGATAGCTGCCGCTGAATTGTTCGGTTGTCGCTTTCAAGTGTACCGAAATGGCCAAATATTTTACACCTTTCGACAACCGAACAATGCCTCTTAAACATCTTAGATTCACAGGTGACAATTTCAGTAGTGGACACATTGATGCTTACAATGCTTGACAGATGCTGAATGTCACTTCAACACAAGTCCTACAAATACTGTCGTAATTGAAACAAACCATGAAACTCAAACCGATTATGAGAGCAGCAATCCAAGCTGTGAGATTTGAGACAAGATTACTGTTCACATGGCCAACTGTACGTTGCATGCTCAAGAGTAAGCTCAGCGCACAGCTTGGTCATGTTACAACCGGAGGGCCGAACTCAAAATGTGGTATACAAAGAGATCCTTAACAAATAATTATTGGCATATTTTCCCTCAGTTTAAAAAGGTTACATTTTCTTCTAAATAAAAATTTTAATGCAGTACTTCGCCGCTGCGAAGCGCGGTATTTTGCTAGTCTATCTATAACCCTAAGCCTAACCTTAACTCAAACCCTACTATACTAAAAATTTATATCTATCTATCTATTATACAGTGGGATGCAAAAGTTTGGGCAACCTTGTTAATAGTCATTATTTTCCTGTATAAATCGTTGGTTGTTACGATAAAATATGTCCGTTAAATATATCATATAGGAGACACACACAGTGATATTTGAGAAGTGAAATGAAGTTTATTGGATTTACAGAAAGTGTGTAATAATTGTTCAAACAAAATCAGGCAGGTGCATAAATTTGGGCACCACAAACAAGAAATGAAATCAATATTTAGTAGATCCGCCTTTTGCAGAAATTACAGCCTCTAAACGCTTCCTGTAGGTTCCAATGAGAGTCTGGATTGTGGTTGAAGGTATTTTGGACCATTCCTCTTTACAAAACATCTCTAGTTCATTCAGGTTTGATGGCTTCCGAGCATGGACAGCTCTCTTTAACTCACACCACAGATTTTCAATTATATTCAGGTCTGGGGACTGAGATGGCCATTCCAGAACGTTGTACTTGTTCCTCTGCATGAATGCCTTAGTGGATTTTGAGCAGTGTTTGGTCGTTGTCTTGTTGAAAGATCCAGCCCGGCGCAGCTGCAGCTTTGTCACTGATTCCTGGACATTGGTCTCCAGAATCTGCTGATACTGAGTGGAATCCATGCGTCCCTCAACTTTGACAAGATTCCCAGTCCCTGCACTGGCCACACAGCCCCACAGCATGATGGAACCACCACCATATTTTACTGTAGGTAGCAGGTGTTTTTCTTGGAATGCTGTGTTCTTTTTCCTCCATGCATAACGCCCTTGTTATGCCCAAATAACTCATTTTAGTTTCATCAGTCCACAGCACCTTATTCCAAAATGAAGCTGGCTTGTCCAAATGTGCTTGAGCAGACCTCAAGCGCTCTGTTTGTGCTTCCTCTGCATCACTCTCGCATACAGCATCTCCTTGTGTAAAGTGCTACCGAATGGTTGAACGATGCACAGTGACTCCATCTGCTGCAAGATGATGTTGTAGGTCTTTGGTGCTGGTCTGTGGGTTGACTCTGACTGTTCTCACCATTCATCGCTTCTGTCTATCCGAAATCTTTCTTGGTCTGCCACTTCGAGCCTTAACTTGAACTGAGCCTGTGGTCTTCCATTTCCTCAATATGTTCCTAACTGTGGAAACAGACAGCTTCAATCTCTGGGACAGCTTTCTGTATCCTTCCCCTAAACCATGATGGTGAACAATCTTTGTCTTCAGGTCATTTGAGAGTTGTTTTGTGACCCCCATGTTGCTACTCTTCAGAGAACATTAAAGGAGGAGGGAAACTTACAATGGACCCCTTAAATACTCGGATTCACCTGTGTATGTAGGTCAGGGGTCACTGAGCTTACCAAGCCAATTGGAGTTCCAATAATTAGTTCTAAAAGTTTTGGAATCAATAAAATGACAACGGTGCCCAAATTTATGCACCTGCCTGATTTTGTTTGAACAATTATTGCACACTTTCTGTAAATCCAATAAACTTCATTTCACTTCTCAAATATCACTGTGTGTGTCTCCTATATGATATATTTAACTGACATATTTTATCGTAACAACCAACGATTTATACAGGAAAATAATGACTATTAACAAGGGTGCCCAAACTTTTGCATCAAACTGTATAGTGCATTTCCTATCTATCTATCTATCTATCTATCTATCTATCTATCTATCTATCTATAACCCTAAGCCTAACGTTAACCCAAACCCTACTATACTAAAAATTAATATCTATCTATCTATTATATAGTGCCTTTCCTATCTATCTATGATATAGTTCCTTTCCTGTGTGTGTGTGTGTGTGTGACAACATTTTAAGTATTTCTTTCTCACACGCTCTACCCACCCCATCCATGACAGAAGATGAAGATGAGGGGTTTATAAACATTTTAATAATACATTTTAATAATAAGTGAGCTTGTGTCCCACTGGACCTTAATGAAGAGACATCACTAGTAATTATTTCTTATTTCTCATTTTTGACTGAAAACTTCCTGACATGTCAGATTCCGTTTGTTCTGCTTAAAGCTAGGGTACTTGTCCATCTATTCCCTCGTCTAACAGTCTGGATTTCCTCTTTACAGGATGATAAGATGTTTTATCAAGTGCAATACCAGAACCCCCACTGTCTGGTTAACTTGTTTTCATGGGATGGAGTTGCTGCTGCCGCTGTTGCTTCTTCTCAAATTTTATGAATACGTAACATTTGAACCAGGGGCTTCTTCATCTTTGAGAATGTCTACTCAAGGTGAGTTGTTTTTTTTTTTTTGGAGAGAACCCAACTCCAGGGCATGGCCTTCA
Organism: Polypterus senegalus; assembly: GCF_016835505.1. Lineage (NCBI taxonomy): Eukaryota > Metazoa > Chordata > Cladistia > Polypteriformes > Polypteridae > Polypterus > Polypterus senegalus. The sequence continues at coordinate 11,403,692 of NC_053165.1, read as the reverse complement.
AGGATAAAAAGCTGAGTTTAAAAAGGAGGAAGGTGGAAATGTGTAAGAGGAGAGTAACTAGAAAGTCAAATGTGCAGGCACAGTAAGAGGAGTGGCGGTGCACGTTGTAAATGCCAGTTAATCAAGGTAGAAAAAGACAGCGTTTCTAGGAATGATAAATGCCCATAACAGCACAGTGAGGAGCTTCATTGATTTGTGTTTGTAGAGCACTTCGTTCCTCTCTTTTATTTTGTCTGTCATCAGTGCTTAAAAGACTCTCACTGAGAAAATATAATTCTTAACTTTATGCTGTTACAAAGCTTCCACAATGAAAATGTCCACAATTCAAACCAATGTACGACATAGGTGGTTTTTATAGGGATGTATTACAGTAGACAAAAATTAAAGATTTGGTTTGGGATGGGGTGCCTACGTGGTGATCGGCACACAAACACATGGGCACCACCCGAGTGTCAAGGAAAGAAAAACGCCTGCAGGTAAACGTCCAAAAAGTAAATCCAGATAGATATGAAAAGACACGATGATAGATAGATAGATAGATAGATAGATAGATAGAACATTAGAGCACTCTGGATGAGAACAGGACATTCAGCCCAACAAAGCTCGCCAGTCCTATCCACTTGTTTCTTCCAAGAAAACATCAAGTCGAGTTTTGAAAGTCCCTAACGTCTTACTGTCTACCACACTACTTCGTCGCTTATTCCAAGTGTCTATCGTTCTTTGTGTAAAGAAAAACTTCCTAATGTTTGTGTGAAATTTACTCTTAACAAGTTTCCAACTGTGTCCCCGTGTTCTTGATGAACTCATTTTAAAATACAAGTCTCGATCCACTGCACTAATTCCCTTCATAATTTTAAACACTTCAATCATGTCACCTCTTAATCTTCTTTTGCTTAAACTGTAAAGGCTCAGCTCTTTTAATCTTTCCTCATAATTCATCCCCTGTAGTCCTGAAATCAGCCTCGTTGCTCTTCTCTGGACCTTCTCTAGTGCTGTTATGTCCTTTTTGTAGCCTGGAGACCAAAACTACACCCAGGACTCCAGATGAGGCCTCACCAGTGTGTTATAAAGCCTGAGCAGAACCTCCTTGGACTTGTACTCAACACACATCAAGGCGCTATATAACCTGACAGTCTGTTAGCCTTCTTAATGGCTTCTCAACACTGTCTGGAAGTTGATAGCTTGGAGTCCACTATGACTCCTAAATCCTTCTCATAAGGTGGACTCTCGATTTTCCGACCGCCCATTGTGTATTCAAACCTAATATTTTTACTTCCTATGTGTAACACTTTACATTTACTGACATTAAATTTCATCTGCCACAAATCTGCTCAAGCCTGTATGCTGTCCAAGTCCTTCTGTGATGATATAACGGATTCCAAATTATCTGCTAATCCACCTATCTTGTTATCATCAGTAAACTTAACCAGCTTGTTACTTATATTCCTATCTAAATCATTTATATATATTAAAATAGCAGCAGCCCTAGCACTGACCCCTGCTGGTCACCACTCTTAACATCAGCCAGTTCTGATGAGGTTCCTCGCACCATCACCCTCTGCTTCCTGTGTCTGAGCCAATTCTGCACCCATCTAAAACATCACCCTGAACTCCCACTTCTTTAAGTTTGATGCCCATCCTCTCATGTGGCACCTTATCAAATGCTTTCTGAAAGTCCAGATAAATAATCTCATCTGCTCCACTTTGATTGTATCCTTTTGTTGCCTCCTCATAGAATTCCAGCATGTTAGTAAAACACGACCTCCCTCTTCTGAACCCGCGCTGACTGTTCATCATAACTCCTGTCCTTGCCGTGTGTTGCTCAATCTTATCCTTAATAATTCCTTCCATTAATTTTCCTGTGATGCATGTTAAGCTTGCTGGCCTATAATTGCTTGGATCTGCCCTGTTGCCCTTTTTATATAATGGGATAATATTTGCCATTTTACAGTCCTTCGGAATCTCTCCAGTGCACAGTGACTTCCTAAAAATATGTGTCAAGGGTTTATATATGTAGTCACTAGACTTCTTAAGAACGCGAGGATAAATATTATCTGGGCCTGGTGATTTGTTTGATTTAAACAATAGATAGATAGATAGATAGATAGAATAGATAGATAGATAGATAGAAAAGGCACTATAAGATAGATAGATAGATAGATAGATAGATAGCGTAGTTGGCAGGATTGTCACAAACATTTGATTGGGAGGCAGCTAGAGGGCCTAAATAATAGTAGTACCACACCAGACCGGGGTGGTTAGCTGCACTAACTTTCTCTCTCTGTCCTCTGCAGAATATCTTTAGGAAATCCCACTAGGTGCCAGCCCCATAGATGATGTCAATTCCAGGCCTATAGATGATGTCACTTCCGGTCCCCAAAGACGTCACTCCCGGTTCCTTTCCAGATGACGTCTCATCTTGTCAAGCCAAATTCAATTCTGTTTTGGACTTCAGCCTGAACACAACTCATCAAAATATAACCTTTTGCCGCCAGGACACAATATATGGGTGGCTGCCCCAAACCTTTTTTGATATACCTGTGTCTTTCTAATCACACACTATATTGTAGGAGCACTACTTAAAATATCCTACATCTCCCAGTGTCCCTGGTGGCATAGCGTTATTGGGTAGATTTAAGGGGTACAGGGGCTGCTGGGAAGAAGACTGAGTAGGCAGGCTCTTTAAAATTGAGCCTAAAAGGATTGCAATCGTCAGTCTGTTTGTTACTACACATCACACACAGAACTGTATTATGACTCAACCCCGTGGATTACAGTTCATGTCTGGATGTACTGTATGTGCTGTCCTGTTCCTGATTGTCCGTGTGAGTTCATCTTGGTTGGATACATCTTCATGTGGCGAGTGCTCCCAATCATGCTAAATCTTCATGCCACAATTGGAATGTGGTAGGACAAAACTTTCAATTACTTTCAGAGAGACGTTCACAGGGATTCCATTTCACACATTAACCATCACCTGCTTCTGCTTTACTCGACAGTGTTGGACATTGTTGTTAATGTTTATTGTTTGCTGTGTAGTGTTGTTGAAATTTATTATCACCCTTGCCGTTCTTGGAAGGGCTTTGGAGTATGTGTTTTTTGTATAATATTATTTGTTCTTATTATATATTTAATATATTTATTATTATGTATTGATTCCTTGTTCCACTTATCTGTGTCTCTGTGTGTGAGTGTTTGCAAACTGGGTCAAGATTGGATGTGTTAAAGGGGTCTCTACAATAAAATGAACAAATTATGGATGTTGTGAATCTTATTGTCCCCGTGACCCCTATAATATAATAGATAGATAGATAGATGGATGAAAGGCACTATATACTATATAGATAGATAGATAGATAGTGTAGTTGGCAGGATTAGATAGATAGATAGATAGATAGGGGATGGATTGTGGTGTGATTGTACAACAAAGGCACTTGGTATAGTTGGCAGGAGTTGCACTGTACATTTGATTGTCGTGGTGATACTACATAGATAGATAGAAAGATAATGATATGAATAATTAGAAAAAAAACTATTTTAAATGTTTATATTTTGGCTCTGCAATGAAAAAAACAAATTCAAAAAGGGTTAGAAAAAGGAAACAAAATCAAAGGGAGGAAAGCTCAGTCGGATCACAGAAGAGCGTCATGGAGAACTGAGAATGCTCTGGCCTTGATGTTTTGTTTGTCTTTCATTAATGGCGCGTTATTAAAATAAACAAAACAGTCTCCAAATCCAAATGATTCCAATTTTAAAAAGGAACAGACTACAAAAAAAAAAAAAATTCAAAGAGCTATTAGAACACAAAAGCAGACATTAGAAGGACTTAAAGGAAACACCTTTTGAAAAGTTGCAATGGCTTTCCAGTTAATCCTCTCTTAATTATTAGTTACCATGACATTTGTATGTGAAAAGAGGAATTTAAATTTGAAGAAAGAATCTTTTTAATTGTGCTGTAACTCTGGATGTTTGGAAAATGGATGGATGACATCTTTATTTATTATTAATACAAATAAGCTGGTCTATAATGTAGGATGAGTATAAACAAACATAGCTTGATAAATGAAATATTTGTATTTCTAATAGTTCAATTACAATATATTGACACACACTTATCTGGACTGAATTGTCTTCACCATTTTGTTTATGATTCTGTACATCCATTTTTAAGCTGCAAAGCACAGGGCAGTGCCTACTTATGCCAGCTGGGGATGGCACTCTCATTATGCTGTACTTGAGCCAATTGGGGGGCCACCAGTTAGTCTGACATGCATGTCTGTCAAATTTAGTTTAGTTTGATTTAGCTAATCCCCCATTTATGAATGCAGAGTACTGTGCACATTTTGAACCATATTACAAAAGCACCATACAAAACATGCAAAGAAATATCCAAATATAAATGTGCTTGTGCCTGGGGGACAGTTTAAGAGTTCTGATGATGGTAATTCTCCACCAGCCCAGGGGTTGGCGCTGTGTTATAACTCCTTCTCCTTTCCTACCTCTGCAGACCAGGGGCCTCATGTATAAACGGTGCATACGCGCAAAAATGTTGTGTAAGCCCGTTTCCACGCTCAAATCGCGATGTATAAAACCTAAACGTGGCGTAAAGCCACGCACATTTTCACGCCAGCTAAAACCCTGGTGTACGCAAGTTCTTGCAAACTGGCGGCACCCAGCGTCAGAGCAGTGCTACTGTTCCTGTGTCCCTGGTGGTCGCATATTTTCTTTAGATCCACATCCCTGACGTGGCTTTATAAATACACTGAAATTAACCACATATTGTTTATTAGTTTAAGGCATCTGATTGTAATTAACCTGTAACAATATAATGGTCCACAGAATGGTCAAACTATTCCAAATACCAGAGCTGCCTTAGCGTTGTTACTCTCACTGTACCTTCTTCTTCTTCCGAAAGACACCTAAGTTGGCCAACTGCTCGCATTAGGGGTTGTCACATTGGATCATCTTTTTCCATATTCCTCTCACTGCAGGTGGCATTTGTGCCAGTCTGCAGAGTTGGTGCGTGGTTGTATTTTTATCACTGTATCTGAGTGTGCATCACAGCAGCGTGTAATGGGAGAACAGATCATCTTTTTCCATAAGAGAATTATCAGTGTATACAGCATCAAGCACACACTGCCTCAGCCATGCACACAGTCTATTTGAACTCCTCTCATACGTCAAACGCTTCAGAGCCTTTCCTGTACGGACCTCACGGTTCAGAAACAGTTTCATCCCAAGGACTCTAAACGCACTCCATCAGTCCATCAGGTGCTCCTTGTAGAACTGTCTGGACTTATAAGTACAATCACCTCACTGTAAACTTGTGATACAGTTATAATATTACAGAACCTGAGCCACTTTATAAAGCACATATTTACATAAAATGATGGTCATTTTTAAGATGAAATGCAAAAAAATATGTTGATTATATTATACAGATAAAACTTTAACTTCATTTAAATAATCTATATTAATAATTAAACATGTGAGGACGCGGTGCCGCAGTGCTAGCGAGCCGCTGGTGCTCCGTTCACGTATTGTTCCTGCCTCACGCTGTATGCTTGCTGGGACTGGCGCGACACTGGAAGGATAGATGGACAGAATAATTAAACACAAGTTTTGAAGAATCGGCTTTCTAAGCTTACAGAGAGCTTAACGTCTGTTACAGAGCGGATTGTGTGGCAATTGGGTATTTGGAGAACGAAAAGTAAGGACAGGAATTGGAGGTTAGTACGTTTGAAAGAGACAGGACTGCTACAATAAAGTATTTCATCAAAGGTCAGCAGCATCTTGTGTGAGACATGAACAATCACTGCGCCATCATGTTCCCATGTTTAATAACGTGCTATAACTCCTATCATCATGAAAATGATATCACGTATACATCTCAGTATTTTAATTATTCAGAAAGCTGTAATATCATGAATGTAATGGATTCTGTGTCCTGTCGGAGGAAGAGAAAGCCCATTTAAGAAGCACGTAGTGATTCACACACATAGAGTACATAGAAGATCAAATGCAAAGCATTTACGTGCTACTTTACTTTTTGGGATTTGAAAAACTAGTAAATGAAACCATTTTAACATGAAGTTTATGATGTTCTACTTTAATGACAAAATAAACTTTGTGATTAAAGTGGAAATTTCGAGATTAAAGTTGACATTTCGTGATTTTTTCCCCACTGTGTGCCTATTTTTTTTTCTCTGTACCCTAATAAGCTCAGACGGTGGGCTACGACTCACCTTTTCACGGCGACTTTGATATCTGACAACTTCTTTTTTATTTCGGGCACTGTGCCACTTTGTGAACTTGATCTTTCGAGTTTCTCCGACACGCTATGTCACTCGATCAACGTCCTTTGTTGTTTGTGCCACTGTTTAAACCAACAAACAGTACGTTTTTCTTTGCCTCCACTTAGTATTCGCTTAAATTCTTCTATTTTCCCCTGTGCTTTTGCCATTGCCTTTTCACAGAAGGGCTATTTATATTGATTTGCATATTCAAAGAGGCGTAATTCTGGGAGGAGCTTATACTTTATACTGGCCTTGTTACTAATTATTTATGCTTGTATTTATAGGTTGGTTTGCTAACCATTGGCATTTGGTGTGGACAGCAAAGAAAGAATTTCATCGTACAGGGAAACGTGTTTCTTTACTGTGCAAATGACATTAAAAACTTTAAATCTGAAGGTTGCCGGTTCAAATCCCATAAACATCAGAAGTGATTCCCGTGAGCAAGGCCCTTAACCCGCAATTGCTCTGTCCTGGGTGTGACGTTTTAATCCACATCCAGCCCTGCAAGCAGGTCCTCCAACTTTCAACTGAAAATTCAGGGATTGCTGGCAGGATTGGCACTCCAGCCACTGTAAAAATTGCATATTTTGAGCTAGTGTGCTGCTGAGCTAGCACAGTGGTACTGGGCCCTAATTTGGGATTGTGAGGTGGTTCGTGATGTGGTGGGTGTATCACTGCATTCCCCCAGCCTGTCCTGTTAGGTGTCGGTCTGCATCCATCCTTCCCTCGTTTTACAAGCATAGCGGCCTCATCGCTACACAAATCTGCTGGCAACCTTGGCACCCACCCCACATGATTAACTGTAGACAGGGTGGCACAGTCGCGTAGTGGGTAGCGCTACTGCCTTGCAGTTAGAAGGCCCGGGTTCACTTCCCGGGTCCTCCCTGCGTGGAGTCTGCATGTTCTCCCCGTGTCTGCGTGGGTTTCTTCCCACAGTCCAAAGACATGCAGGTTAGGTGCATTGGCGATCCTAAATTGCCCCTAGTGTGTGTGTGTGTGTGTCCTGAGGTGGGCTGGTGCCTTGCCCAGGGATTTCTTCCTGCCTTGTGCCCTGTGTTGGCTGGGATTGGCTCCAGCAGACCCCCCGTGACCCTGTGTTAGGATATAGTGAGTTGGACTGACTGATTGACTTAACTGTAGACTGTAGGCCCACGATACTTAGCGGCATATTTGAAATTGACACAGTTCTGCTATTGACTAATCTTGGGAATTTTTGGGTCCACCCTTGTATACTGACCACTAAACCACGTGTGCATCCCCAAATTTAAAAAGGAACAAGGGTACTAAATCTTTGTAATAGAATAGTTATGTGAGTTATGAGAGAGTGAATGTTAACTGAAATGATTTTGTAAAGGTGGCTCTGAGTTAAATTAAGGAAGACAGAATTTTCAAGGTAAGATCGAGAGAGTGAACGTTATTTGTCCTTGGGGGAGAATGTGGCTTTTTACACAATAAATAAATACATGAACAGGTAGATAAAGTAAGTAAGTAAATAAATAAATACACACACACACACACTGGAATGACTGTAAAGCAAGAAAATCCAAAAGAACGCTCTGACTTTGCTATCACAGTCCCAGTGAGGCACTAATACAGACGTATTGCTGTTGGTGTAAAGGAGCCCCCCCATAACACTTCATGACCCCACTTCTGCTGAATAATTCATTGGCTGAAGATCCTCAGTGTTGGTGTCTCACAGAGAGGATGTGCAGCTTTGTTCATAATGACACTCCGTTTAGTTGAATTCTCTCCTTTGTTACGACTTCCAGGGGGTCCAGACTGTGTCCCATAAGTGAGTCTGCCCTTTTAATTGGCTTCTTAATTCGGTGGGCCTCTCCTGAAGTGATGTTACCAGCCCAACACAACACAGCACAGAAAGTCGCACTGACCATCAGAAGAGTTGTAGAAGATAGGAAGGATGTCCCACAATCTCCTAGCATCCAGGTCGTTCCCCTAACAAATTGTGGCAGTATGGAATGGTGACATGTGACATATTGGTGGCACGTACAGGTAAGAATTTCCAAAGTGTGACTATAATGGCCTCATACAGTAAATCTACTAATCTGTGGGCTCCGTTAGCGACTCCTCCTGTCTGTATCAGACTACAGTGTGTAGCAGGGCTACCGTGGGGAGAACTTCACGGGGTTACCCGTATAGGATGATGGGAACAGAGGTAGGGGACGAAAGAGGCCAGCGGGAAAGCTGAAAAGGGGGGCCTGATGGAGCAAAAAGGAGATCGGTGTTTTTTTTGTGTATCCTGTCCAACGTGTCGTCAAAAAAGTCAATTGTGCCCTGCGGATCGTTTCCCGTTAGACGAATGGACTGTCTCGTGCCTGCCTGTCACGTTATAGCAGTGGATTAATTGTCGTGCGCCCCTCGCCGATCAGGACTACCGGTAACGACCGTTTCACTCATTTTCTACGGAAGCGGATTCTCATCATCACACCGTACCATTTCACCTGCTTTTGCTGTACTGGACGGTATAAGGACGGTGTCTTGAGTGCCTATTGTTGTGGTTTGTTTGTGTTTATTGTACATCGCCGTAAGGGGACTGGGGTGGGATAATTTACGGTGTAGTTATATTTCATTTGTTAGTGTTTAATACATTCTTTTATTCTTTTAATTACCTGTTGTTTTATTGTCTCTGCTTGTGAGTGCGTCCCTGGAATCTCCACCATAAAAATAAATAAATCAATCCCCGTGTGAATCTTAGCTGCACCGGACCGCTACAAGTGTACTGCTTAAATGTATGGATGACGCAGGTGTCCGTATCCCATGGACGTATGCTTCAACTCCGGCTATAAGCGGGCATGTTGGCCTCACACCGCAGGTCAGCAACACACGCCGGGCTTTCCGACAGCCAATGGCGCCTTCCTGGAGTCGGATCTTACAGTCGCTACGCGTTTTTAATTTGATGGTAAATGCTTAAGTAGCTCTCGATTGAAATTCCTCCAGCTGCTATTATAAATCATCATCGCCGAACTCACTTGGCTAATTTAAAAACGTGTGTGTTTGATGTGCTGCGGATTTCGCCCAAAAAACTGACGTGGATGGATCGCACCGAAGGTGGAATACCACTTGGCACGGCTATTAAATTAAAAGCACAATTTCTATGCCTTCCTCTAAAACACTTTACACCCACACTGTACTTTATGACAGAGCCAATATCAAACGTTATTTGTCTTCGCGGCTGCCAGCTCGCTTCAGCATTAATCACATTTTTTTTTTTTTTTGGAGTTGTTGTCAATGCAGAATAAAATCAAAGCTGCACTTTTTTTGTCTTTTTGTGAGCAAACACCAAAATATCGGTGCAAAATCCCATTCAAAAAACGGCCGCCGTTTTGTTTTGTAGTGTCAGCTCTGAAGTGCGTAATGAGAGTCTCATGTCATAATCAAAAAAAAAATAAAATAAAATCAAAGATCTGGAGTATTTCATGGATTGGGGCGATCGTTTCGGAAAAGGGCCTTTTTATTGGATTCATTTTTGTTTTTGTACGTCGATGTTTTTACGTTGTTTTGAGTTTCGAGTAAAGTAACAGGTTGTGCAAGGTGGCAGTACTCTCGCCACAAGCACCGGGCACATTGAACGCAAGCGAAAAAACAGAAACGGGTTATTTCATAATATACTGCTCAAAAAACGAAAGGAACACTTTTTAATGAGAGTCAATGACACTTGTGGGCTGTTGATCTGCTCAGTTAAGTAGCAGAGGGGCTTGTTCGTCAGTTTCAGCTGCTTTGGTGCACTAGAGGGGCAACAATGAGACGACCCCCAAAACAGGAATGAATGGTTTAACAGGTGGAGGGCGGCCACTGACATTTTTCCCTCCTCGTCTGTTTTATAACTCGTTTTGCATTTGCCATATCTGGACCCTACAGAGCTGGCACAGGTAGTCCATCTTCTCCAAGATGGCAGGCACTTCAATATGTGGCATTGCCAGAAGGTTTGCTGTGTCTCCCTCACAGCACAGTCTCAAGGGCATGGAGGAGATTCCAGGAGACAGGCAGGCAGTTACTCTAGGAAAGCTGGACAGGACCCCTCATAGAAAGTCCTTAACCCATCAGCAGGACCCACCGCTATCTGCTCCTTTGGGCAAGGAGGAACAGTATGAGCACTGGCAGAACCTACATAATGACCTCCAGCAGGCAGGCCACTGGTGTGAATGTCTCTGACCAAACAATTAGAAACAGACTTCATAAGGGTGGCCTGAGGGCCCGACGTCCTCTAGTGGGCACCGTGGAGCTCGATTGCCATTTGCCATAGATTACCAGAATTGGCATGGCCACCACTGGCAGGTGCCCTGTGCTTTTCACAGATGACAGCAGGTTCACACTGAGCACATGTGACAGACGTGAAAGGGTCTGGAGAAGCTGTGGAGAACGTGATGCTGCCTGTAACATCGTTCATCTTGACCAGTTTGGTGGTGAGTCAGTGATGGCATATCTGGGAGGCATATCCATCAGGCTAGACAACGGCACCTTGACTGCCCTTAGGTCTCGAGATGAAATTATTGGACCCATTGTCAGACCCCATGCTGGTTCCTCCTGGTGCACGACGATGCCAGCCTCATGTGGCGAGAGGATGAAGGAATTGATACCATTGATTGGCCCCCACACTCACTCACCTGACCTCAATCCAATAGAACACCTCTGGGTGGGACATTTTATTTTAGTCCATCCGACGCCTCAGACTGACCAGGAGCTCAGTGATGCCCTGGTCCAGATCTGGGACGAGATCCCCCAGGACACTATCCTTCGTCTCATTAGGATGTTGTCTGGCATACATACCAGCATGTGTGAGGGCCATGCAAACTACCGAGTACGATTTGGAGTTGCTGCAATGAAAATGGACTCGTCTGCCGGCCTGCCACCTCATTTTTTTCCCTTTGATTTTCTGGGAGTCTTTGAATTCAGCCCTCTGTGAGTTGATCATTTTCATTTCCATCAAACAATGTGCCATGCTTTCGTTCCTAACTCATTACCAGTCTATATCGGTAGAGATAGCCAGCAGGACTTTTTTTCCCATTGAGATCTGATGTGTTTTTGAAGCGTTCCTTTAATTTTTTTGAGCAGTTTATAATACGCTTTGTGCTGCATAACCTTTTCAATGGAAATGTTTGATCCACAGGGAGATACACACAAGATGGGAAGACTTGCTTTGTGTGGGTTGAGATGACGTGTGTTTTGGAAATGTGAATTCTTCAAAGACAGTCGGGATGCACGGTTGGGGGTCACTGGAGTGACGTCAATAAGGGAATAGGAGGTGCCACTCGGCGGAACCCCCTGGTCTTGATGTGCCAATTTCTAAACGAATGGTGCTCGCACATTCATGCCAGGCAGATTTGAAGATGTCAGTTGATTTGATAAATGCAGATCTTTGGCATGTGGGGGGGAGAACGTGCCCACCCCATTTATGACACCCTTATAGTATACTGGTTAAAGTACCCTGGTGTTGCCTGGGTATATTTCTGGAATGGGTTAAGGAAAGAAAGCAAAGTTGTGTGTGTGTGTGTGTTTTGAAATAGTGACCCTTGTTGTCATTGCTCGCTGTCCCATCCGTCATCCACACTGCCTCTCCATCAATGTCCCTGACCCTCGTGACTCAAGAAGTTGTTCTTTTTGGGTGGGATTGGTTTCCAGAATCATGGTAACTCCTTCCTGGGTTCAAACTAAACATGCTGTCATGTCTGACTCATCCTTTTAATTCATAGTGCTCGGATCATGACTACTTTTATAAATCATAAATATACACATATATATATATATATATACGCTTCAAATGCCACCCTGAAACATCCCTATAAGGACTATGTTAATCAACCTCACACATATGCAATCAGAGCACTGCACTGTGTCGAGACCCCGTCACCTACATTCAAGAGTGCAAGATCACGAGCTCTCCTCTGTGTTCAGAGGGTCCAGGAAAGTAGTAGGGTGCCAGCATCTGAGCGGGTAGCTGCTATTACCTGGCACAAGCAATGACACCATTGCTGTTGTAACGAATAGTAAAGGCCATCCGAAACAGTGAGAGTCCAGCCAGCTACCTTATCAACATGACAGCCACCATGTACAGCACCGTCACGTCTGCCAATGCTGCTTTGCCCCAAAATAAACAAATTCCAGGTTGACCAAGGCCACCGAGACACAACGTTTGTCTTCTTGGCCTCACAGACGACTTGTGCATTAATGGAGAGTCAGTGCTCACAGTTCACAAAAGTGAGTTCACATTCTCACCGGATGCCCTTATTTGTACTATGAGTACCCTGATTTCATAACGGGTGGCCGGCCACAGATGAAAATTGACTTTTGTATGTTGGTTCTGTTCTTCGATTTATGTGCAGCCACAGCATATCAAAACTGGATGTATTATACAATACAATACAATTTATTTTTGTATAGCCCAAAGTCACACAAGAAGTGCCGCAACAGGCCCTACCGTTTGACAGCCCCCCAGCCTTGACTCTCTAAGAAGACAAACTCACAAAAAAAAATCCTTTTAGGGGGAAAAAAAATGAAAGAAACCTTGGGAAAGGCAATTCAAAGTGAGACCCCTTTCCAGGTCGGTTGGGTGTGCAGTGGGTGTCAAAAAAGGGGGTCAATACAATACACAGAACATAAGACATCCTCAATACAATATAATATCCATCCATCCATTACCCTAACTACAGGGTCACGGGGGTCTGCTGGAGCCAATCCCAGCCAACACAGGGCGCAAAGCAGGAAACAAACCCCGGGCAGGGCGACCAGTCCACTGCAGTATAATATAATAGTACAATAGAAATACTTCAAGTACAGAGCAGAATTCAACAGTAGGTGATATTCCATAATACGATTTGGATTTGATCAGAGTCCTGGAGACCTCGGCCATCAAGCCGCCTCCTCCATTTGGCCAGTTCCGGGCCAGCCAATCAGATGAAAGGACCCCTCTACATTATGATTCCTGCATTCCTCCACCAGAGATGATTTTAATTTAGGCAGGCAAAACAACTTGGCAGGTGGGCAATGGGCACCAAGTGCCACATTTGAGTACAGAGAAGAGAAACAGAATAGGTTAGTAACAAATGATAACTACAGTATCGTTATTGCTTATATTTTAGTGCTAATGACTAACAACAGAGTCTGTACAGTAAATCAGCAGCTCTAGTCAGGGTGTGCCATACTGAAGTCGTGAGTCTTCAGCTGGGATTTGAAAGCTGAGATCGAAGGGGCATCTCTTATAGTAGCAGGCAGACCACTCCACAGTTTAGGGGCCTTGTAACTAAAAGCTCGACCTCCCACTGTTATTTTATTAATTCTTGGAATCACAAGCAGATCGGCATCTTGAGATCTTAATGTGCGCTCAGGTTTGTAAGTCATGATAAGTTCAGACAAGTAAGCCGGACCTCGGCCATTTAAGGCTTTAGATGTTAAAAGGAGGATTTTGAAGTCTGCCCTAAACTTAACCAGCGTAAGGATTTAAGAACTGGAGTGATGTGTTTGTATTTTCTTGTTCTTGTAATAATTCTTGGATTAACTAGAGGCAGTACAATAGTCAATCCTGCTAGAAAATAAATGTGTGAATTAATTTCTCAGAATCCTGCTTATTTAGAAAACGCCTTAAGTTCCCAACATTTTTAAAATTGAAGAAACATGATTTAGACATCTTCGTAATTTGTGCCTTTAATGACATGCTAGAGTCAAAGATAACTCCGAGACTTTGGGCTGACTCTGTAAAATTAGGATTAGGATGTAAAGCCTTATCAGTGAATTAATGGCTTCCAGCACAGCGAGCATGACGGAGTGAAGCATGGCTGAGATATTCCTGACGTGACGGCCAGGTCACTGAGAAGTGACAGCAGGTGGTTGTTGTAAACTGACGAAAAGCCAAAAAAAGATCTTAAGTGCAAATACGCAGCATTGGTCCTCTTAAAGGGGAAACTAAAACCGAGTCTGTGCATCGCTGTCATCAATTTGGAGGTGTAATATGTTCGTCACATCATAATAACAGCTCTGTGATTTCAATTATTACAGGTGCGGGTTGTCCTTTAGCTCTTTCTTCTGCATTTCCCTACTTGACCGAGGGTGTCACCGTTTCCCAGCTTCTCTGAAATGCTGCGTCCGCATGACTCTTTTATAAATCCTGACATTTGCATGGCCGTATTTGTGCAGACAAGGCTATCAGTGGGATTGGCAGCATTCGGTGGTAAAGAGTCTGAAAGGGCGAATGGGGTCACCTTAGCACCCTACCACAACAAAACCGAGTCATTCATTTGCATCTGGTACTCTTGATATTTAAAAATAAAAGCTCAACATCACAACATTTGGTGTTTTTTGGCTGCTTATTTTATGGCATGTGCATTTCTTAAATGATCAGGGAAATGTAAACCCAGTATAATATGGTGTGTCGCTAAAGGTTGTTATACCTTCACATTTATTTAACAGAACACTTCTATCTGCTGAATTGTTCCTTTTTTATGATAAAATCTCTTTTTTTTACTCTCTTGTATACTACGTATAGGGAAATTATTGTAATCATCCAAAGATTTCACCTCGAGATTTTGATGAATTTCCACGTTTTAGACCTCCCCGAGTCCGAATTACTTTTTTGAAAGGAAAGTATTGTAATCGTCCAAAAATTTGACCTCAAGATTTTGATGAATTTCCACGTTTTAGACCTCCCCGAGTCCGATTTACTTTCTCGAAAGGAAAGTATTGTAATCGTCCAAAAATTTGACCTCAAGATTTTGATGAATCTCTACGTTTTAGACCTCCCCGAGTCAGATTTACTATCTCGAAAGGAAAGTATTGTAATCGTCCAAAAATTTGACCTCAAGATTTTGATGAATTTTCACGTTTTAGACCTCCCCGAGTCTGAATGACTTTTTTGAAAGGAAAGTATTGTAATCGTCCAAAAATTTGACCTCAAGATTTTGATGAATTTCCACAATTTAGACCTCCCCGAGTCAGATTTACTTTCTTGAAGGGAAAATATTGTAATCGTTCAAAGATTTGACCTGGAGATTTTGATGATTCTCTACGTTTTAGATCTCCCCGAGTCGGATTTACTTTCTTGAAGGCAAAATATTGTAATCGTTCAAAGATTTGACCTGGAGATTCTGATGAATTTCCACGTTTTTTGACCTCCCCGAGTCCGATTTACTTTCTCGAAAGGAAAGTATTGTAATTGTCCAAAGATTTGACCTCACGATTTTGATGAATCTCGATGTTTTAGACCTTCCATTTTTGGAATCATGTTGTGTGTCTGTCTGTGTGTAAAGACAGTAACTTGAGTACGCTTTCACTTAGGTCAACCAAATTTTGCATACAAGTATTAGGTATAAAATGTAGATTTCCGCTAACCCAAAGTGGTACTTTTTTATTCATGCAGCTGCAAACACCGATTTATTCAACTTTACTTTTATAATAATTGTTCAATATATTACTAATTGGATTTGATTTGTTGTTGATGGTTCTTATTGTATATAATATAAAAATATAATCATTATCTTACGGTTTACTCCTCAAATATCCATCCACATATCCGAGTATACGAAACCATTCCTGATTTTTTACACTTACATACTAATGACTTTTTTTCTTGAACTTGCACCAAAAAGCCAAGAAAATAAAGCAAAAAAACCAACAAAATTACAATTAGGACGGGCTCTGCAGGCTGCCATGTTTTACAGACATCACATTCATTACAGGCCACCATTTCAAACCTTAACAAGCTCCATTCATTTTAACAGTTACATAAGGAGCCCATTGCAGTTTTATCAGGCCTGCAGTTTAACTGTCTAATAAATCACAAGATATCTGCATTATTGATTGTGATTGATAGGAAGTGTGGAATATTATTAGCATCCCTGGCAGGTACCTTCATCATTGTATGGCTGATAAAAACCCTTAAGGCCAAGTGAGTTATTCTAAAGCTCATTTGTTTCTGATTAAGTGAAAAAAAGGAAAAAAAAAAAGAAAAGTGCCATAGCAAACACAAAACGTGCCCCTGCATTTGTGCAGCTCACCGGAGATGAGCTCTGACATTAACGGCCTTCCCTTCTTAAGTCTTTTCCCCCTGAGAATAAAAAGCCTTTTGCAGTGAAATGGCTCTGCGAGTACGACGTGCATCATGGACGTGTGGTGTGTGGTTGGTCATATCAACCAAAGTGTCATCGCACATGACGTGATGCTCCACGTTATTACGAATGAGTGCCCCCATCTGCACCTCATAAACACGTGGAGCGGTGGCCAGAAGCGACCCGCTTCGTCAATTGAGTGCCCTGCTTTGGACCCCTCGGTGATGAGCGAAACAACAACATTTATTTCTATTGCACATTTTCATACAAATGGCGTAGCTCAAAGTGCGTTACATGATGAAGAAAGAGAAAAAAGACAAAATTAATATTAGAATAGAATTAGGGACCATAGACTAGAATAAAAGTAATGTCCGATGGCCAGGGAGGACAGAAAAAACAAAACAAAAAAAAAAACTCCAGACGGCTGTAGAAAAAAATAAAATCTGCAGGGGTACCGAGGCCTCGAGACCACCTGACCAGCCCCCTCTAGGCATTCTACTTCACAATCAGTCCTCATTGTGTTCAGGGTTCCCATGGAAGAACTTGATGATGACGGTCACATGGACTTCTGGCCTTCATTCCATCAATGCAGGAACATCACGGTGCTTTGATCAGGTGGAAGTTGCGCAGATCACCAGCACAGAACCCCTTGTGGAGCTCGGCCCGGACACAGACAGGCAGACACGTTGTTATCACCCCACACACGTTTATTCACAAAGTGCTCCATGTTTACAGTTCAAGTGCTCGAACCCCAAAAGTCCTGGCCACAACACAACGCCTTCTCTTCAGGCCGCCGCCGCCGCCTCGTCTCTCCTCCCAGACCTCGTCCTTCTTCCACCCGATTCAAGTCATCACCTGAAGGGAGGCGGCCCCTTTTATAATCCCCCGGATGTGCTCTAGGTGTGCTCCGGCAATCTCCCACCGACATGCCCCAGTGTGGTGGAAGTGCCGGCTGCATCCCCGGAAGCACTCCGGGTGTCCATGCTCCTACAAGCACTTCCACCACACTAGGGCTCCCAAGGCATCCAGGCGCCCCTGGTGGTGACCACGGGCCCCTACAGGGTTGAGCTTCTGAGCTCTGTACCCATGGTCCCCATAGCAACTAGGGTGATCACCCCCACGTGGTCTGAGGTGGGCATAAGCCCTCTTCCGGTCCTCCTGGGCGTCCCGGCTGGGTTGCCCCCCCCAGCCACCTGCGACACCCTGCAGATTTTATTTTTTTCTCTAGTTGTCTGGAGTTTTGTTTTGTTGTCTGTGTCCTCTCTGGCCATCGGAACCTTACTTTTATTCTGTGTTAATTAGTGTTCCCGTATTTTATTATTTATTTTTTCTTTATTCATCATGTAACACACTTTGAGCTACGTCATTTGTATGAAAATGTGCGACAGAAATAAATTTTGTTGTTGATCCTGCCATCTGTGAGCCTCGGCAGAAATCGAGATTCATTTCATTTTCTCCAGTCTTCAAGGGTCCAGTTTTGGTGAGCCCGACCTGTGTCCACCGCACCTTCAGTTTTCTGTTCTTGACTGACAGTGGTCTTCTACGGTTGTAGCCCACCCGCTACAAGGATCAACATGTTCTGGTCAGCACAGGTGTACTGAGTGCTCATGTGAGTTACCTTTCTGTCAGCTCAAACCAGTCCAGCCATTTTTCTCTAACCTCCCTGATCAGCCCATCTGCAGATCTACTGGATGTTTCTTTTTTTTTTGAACCGTTCTGTGGGCCCATTAAGACCAATCAATCTCCGCTTGAATGCCACGGCCGGTTTGCATCTCGTTGCTGACCTTCCTTTCATGGACACAGTTTCCAGGTGGCTACGTCCAGTCTGGCCATTCATCTCTGACTGCTCACTCATCCACAAGGCTCCTATTTGTTGTTTTTCGCGCCATTCTGAGGAAACGCTGTGCGTGAAAAACCCCAGGAGATCGGCAGTTGCCGAAATACCCAAACCAGCCAGTCTGTCACCAGCTGAGGTGACATTTGTTCCCCATTCTGGTGTTTGATCTGTACGTGAATCTGAGGCTTGTGGCCTATATCCTGCTGGATCTGACTCATTGCGCTGCTGCCCTGTGATTGGCTGGTTAGATAATCACATGGGCGTTCCTAATACTTTGTTTAGGGAGTGTGTAAGCACGTTGATAAAGCACTAATTTGATGCAATGTTAAGGAATGTCAGCCTTACCTAAGCCGCTTGGTGGCCCCCCTAGGGGACCGTGGCCCACAGTTGGAAAGCCATTCTCCCAGAACACTAATGCCTGTTACATGATGTATCAGTTTTAATTATTATAAAAGAAATGAGCCACAGGCACGGTGGCATTGTGGGTCTGCGGTTATTACCGGGTGCCTCACAGATGCAACGCCCACCCCGTCATTGACTGTCTCAAGTCTGCAAGTTCTCCCCGTGTCTGCATGGGCTTTCTCCTCACACACTCCCCCAACCAAGACACACCTGTCAAGTCAATTTACGATAACTAATCCCGACGATGCACCCCACTGATTGTAAAATCATCACTTAGATTGCCGGTAATGCCACATCGAAGAAGCGAGAGCAGAGCGCAAATGCGATTAAGCCGTTTCTTTTAAAAGACTTAAACTCCCAGCGCTTTAAGCTTGATATTCCATCTTTCGAGTGCGTCGGCCTCCTTTGCTATTCACAAAGGGACGCGTGTTACACATGTGTTTTACAAAGTGAGCGTGGCCCCGTCTGATCTCGAAACTCTAAGGGCATTATTCATAAGGCCCTCATTGCCAATGCAGTCAAATAAACTGTCCCTTTGCCTTTGACTTCCTCCACGGATTAGTCTCTGGCCCGATAACTGCTAATGGAGAAGCTCCCTTTGATGTCGGGGGCACCTTTATCACTGCATTTCAGTCAGAAAAATGTAATTTGTTAAATGATATTAGTGTGCTCGGTGGGGTCTCTTAGCTACACCTGCACATTACTACTGGCAGCCCGCTCCTCCTGACAGCCAATCACGTGGCTGCGACTCGTCGTATGTGGCATGCGCACACAGTCGAGAGGTTCACTTCTTGTTTAGTGGTGGGTCGCCGAGAGTTCATTTAAGTGCTGATTGATAATGATTTTATGTTTTCTGGATGACATTGTGTCATGTCTCAGTCAGGGGCTCCAAAGTCATGTTTTATATCTCATTTCTGAATATTTTAATTATTTGATTTATGGCACTGCCATCATTTTTTTATTTTTAGTTTTGTCTATGTGGATAAGTAGCTTTTGTTATATTCCATGTGTTTTGTGGATGGCCCACCCCCAAGAGGCGGGGCCACCATGACATCACTGCTGCAGGCTCCTCCCTCTATCTTCTTATTGCAGTCAGAGTGAGGGTCACAGCAGTAAATCACTGAGACTTCATTTAAGTCTTGCTCTCTTTTGATTGGTCTGTTTTTTGTTATATATTTTAGCTTCTGTTGTTTTCTGGATGACACTGTGTCATGTCTCAGTCAGTGGGTCCAAATTCATGTTTTATTTTATCTCATTTGTTCATTTTTTATTTTATCTCATTTGTTCATTTTTTAATTCTTTGATTTATGACATGGCCATCATTTTTTATTTTTAGTTTTGTCTGTATGGATCAGTTGCTTTTGTTATATTCCATGGGTTTTGTGGATGGTCCCCCCAAGAGGCGGAGCTACACTGACATCACTGCTGCAGACTCCTCCCTCTGTCTTCTTAGTCAGAGTGAGGGTCACAGCAGTAAATCACTTAGAGTTCATTTAAGTGTTGCTTTCTTTTGATTTGTCTGGTTTATTCAAATTTTTACTTCTGTCCAGGGTTTGTTCTTGCTTGGCATCCTATGCCAGCTGGGATAGACTCCACCAACCCCAGCAACGCTGAAAATGAATGAATGAACATTTCTGCCCTCAGGCTCATGTTTTATGTTTCGTTTGTTCACTTTTTGATTCTTTATTTTTGGCTTTGTCTATGTATATAAATTGCCTTTGTTATGTTTTTTTGTGGATGGTCCACCAAGAGGCGGGGCTAAACTGACATCACTGCTACAGGCTCCTCCCTTTGCCTTCTTATTGCATTCAGAGTGAGGGTCACAGCAGTAAATCCCTGAGAGTTCATTTAAGTCTTGCTCTCTTTTGATTGAATTGGTTTTTGTTATATATTTTAGCTTCTGTTGTTTTCTGGATGAAATTGTGTTATGTCTCAGTCAGGGGGTCCAAATTCATGTTTTATTTCTGATTTGTGAATATTTTAATTCTTTGATTTATGACACAGCCATAATTATTTTAGTTTTGTCTGTGTGGATCAGTTGCTTTTGTTATATTCCATGTGTTTTGTGGATGGTCCACCCCCCAAGAGGCGGGGCCACCATGACATCACTGCTGCAGGCTCCTCCCTCTATCTTCTTATTGCAGTCAGAGTGAGGGTCCTAGCAGTGAGTCACTGAGAGTTCATTTAAGTGTTGCTTTCTTTTGATTTATCTGTTTGTATTTTTTTTATAATTTTATTTGGATTACACTGTCGTGTCCCAGGCAGAGGGTCCAAATTCATGTTTTATATCTCATTTGTTCATTTATTAATTCTTTGATTACTGTTATGTCCTTCAATGTTTATTTTTGACTTTGCCTATTTATATAAGTTGCCTCTGTTATAGTCCATGTATTTTGTGGGTGGTTCCTTCAGGAGGCGGGGCCATCATGACATCATAGCTGATGTTTCCTTATAGTTTTGCTTCTGTTGTTTTATTTATTTATTTCTTTTTGAATTACACATTGTCGTGTCCCAGCCAGGGGCTTCTTTGATTTACTGTATATTATGTACTTCAATCTTTATTTTTGACTTTGTCTATGTATATAAGTTGCCTCTGTTATGTTCTATGTGTTTTGTGGGTGTTCCCTAGGAGGCGGGGTCACTGTGACATCACAGTTGCAGGCCCCTCCCTATATCTTCTTATTGCTGTCAGAGCAAGGGTCCCAGCACTGAGAGTTAATTTAAATGTTGCTTTCTATTGATTTATCTTTTTTTTTTTTTTTATAATTTTTTGGATTACACTGTCGTGTTCCAGCCGGGTGGTTCAAATTCATGTTTTATGTCTCTTTTGTTCATTTATTAATTCTTTGATTACTGTTATGTCCTTCAATCTTTATTTTTGACTTTGTCTATATACTGTATATAAGTTGCCTCTGTTATAGACCATGTGTTCTGTGGGTGGTTCCCTCAGGAGGCGGGGCCACCATGACATCAAACACTGATGTTTCTTTATAGTCTTGCTTCTGTTGTTTTATTTATTTATTTCTTTTTGGATTACACATTTTCGTGTCCCAGCCAGGGGCTTCTTTGATTTACTGCATATTATGTAGTTCAATCTTTATTTTTGACTTTGTCTATGTATATAAGTTGCCTCTGTTATGTTCTCTGTGTTTTGTGGGTGTTCCCCAGGAGGCGGGGTCACTGTGACATCACAGCTGCAGGCTCCTCCTTCTATCTTCAGAGCGATGGTCCCAGCACTGAGAGTTAATTTAAGTGTTGCTTTCTTTTGATTTATCTGTTTGTTTTTTTTTTTTATAATTTTTTTGGATTACACTGTCGTGTCCCAGGCAGAGGGTCCAAATTCATGTTTTATATCTCATTTGTTCATTTATTAATTCTTTGATTACTGTTATGTCCTTCAATCTTTATTTTTGACTTTGTCTATGTATATAAGTTGCCTCTGTTATAGTAAATGTGTTTTGTGGGTGGTTCCCCAGGAGGCGGGGCCACCATGACATCATAGCTGATGTTTCCTTATAGTCTTGCTTCTGTTTTATTTATTTATTTCCTTCTTTTTGGATTACACATTGTCGTGTCCCATCCAGGGGCTTCTTTGATCTACTGCATATTATGTAGTTCAATCTTTATTTTTGACTTTGTCTATGTATATAAGTTGCCTCTGTTATAGTCCATGTGTTTTGTGGGTGGTTCCCCAGCAGGCGGGGCCACCATGACATCAAACGCTGATGTTTCCTTATAGTTTTGCTTTTTTTTATTTATTTCTTTTTGAATTACACATTGTCGTGTCCCAGCCAGGGGCTTCTTTGATTTACTGCATATTATGTAGTTCAATCTTTATTTTTGACTTTGTCTATGTATATAAGTTGCCTCTGTTATAGTCCATGTGTTTTGTGGGTGGTTCCCCAGGAGGCGGGGCCACCATGACATCAAACGCTGATGTTTCCTTATAGTTTTGCTTTTTTTTATTTATTTATTTATTTATTTTTGGATTACACATTGTCGTGTCCCATCCAGGGGCTTCTTTGATTTACTGTATGTTATGTCCTTCAATTTTTATTTTTGACTTTGTCTATATGTATATAAGTTGCCTTTTTCTATGTTCCATGTGTTTTGTGGGTGGTCCCCCAGGAGGCGGGGTCACCTGCCAATCACAGCCAGGCCCTGCCCGCCACACTATAAATCCAGAGAGTCTCCCCCAGTTCCGGAAGGTTCATTTTGAATGCAGTGAGTAGCGGTTGAGTTCCTGTGCCCATTTGTGAAGTCTACAGATGGCTGCTCACAGTGTTATTGAACTTAATGGCTGCTTCAACTGACATGACTAGACTTGCCAATCAAAATAAACCTTTAAAGTAACATCCTCACGCCAATCACACAGTGATGCCAGTCCATAACAGGGCTGCCAGTTACTCTCACCCACCTGTTCTTGGGGAATGTCGGAGAAAAAATAAAAAAACAAAGTAAGTCGAGGAAATTCCAGACGGACACGGGGAGAACGTGCCATCTCCACACAGACCATAACCAGGCATGGGATTCAAAGCCAGCACGCTGGATCTGTAAGGCGGCAGCATTGCCTACTGCACCAGCGTGCCCTCTGAGTGAACCATAAATCACCGCAAACTTTTCTTCATGCGATTTTCAAAATCCCGTCATGGCCTTGATTAAAAGGGGTAGACACATCGGCCTGGCAAGCGGCGCTTGATAACTGTAACAAATGCCACCTGTCAGCACTCTTTGTATCTTTTTACATCAAATAAAACTCTTCATGCTTCACCTGCCAGAAAAGAAATAAATATATAAAGTAAACAGCAAGATTAAAATAAAGGGTTTCTTTAAGAGCTGACATTTACAATATCATTTCTTTTCAAGGTGACAGCACATTTAAAACAATAGATTAGATTAGATTTGTCGCGTCGCTCTTTCTTAAACATCCAGAATGCTGTCGAACATGCGCAGACTTTGATTTACATTTAGATGAACAGAAATATTTTTTTTCACTGAATCATGCCATATTATTTGCTTAATATTTCAAAAAAAAAAAAAAAAATTAAAGAGCTTCAATATACCTCAGGGAGTTAAAAAAAAGATGGAAACGCTCGAATGTGTAATGAGTGGAGAGTAATACTCGGCACCCGGGTGAGTGAGCTGACAAATCAGGGGCTGATCAGTGAAGACCACGACGATCCCCCTGAAGGTTCACTCTCTGAACGCACTTGGCCCGGTATAGGATGGCAGAGGGTGCAGCCAGTCCAGGCAGTAAGGCACAAGGCAGGAACACAGCTGGATCTCAGCTGTTACCCGTAAAAGAAATTCTTCAATAAGATCATGGGGACACAGTTGGAAACGGATTAAGGACAAATTGTGCACAAATGTCAAAAAAGACATCCATAGACACGTGTAATAAATTACCAAGTAGTGTGGTGGAGATCTGGACATTGGAGACTTTCAAATCTCAACTACCTCGACGAATAGGGCGGACGAGCTCGTGGGGCTGAATGGCCTGATCTCGTCATAATTGTTCTAAAGTTTCATGCGAAGAATTTCGATCTCATTTCCTTTAAACTGAAAAAAAAAAAAAATCTACAGAGTAGCACGCATTGCCTTTCAACAAGTGTTCAGACCCATCACTCCTTAAATACTGAAGTCCACAGACATGTTTTTAATGGTTTGTTTAATTAAATGCACAGCCGCAGTCCTCTACTAGTGTCCACGTTAAGCTGTTAAATGTGTCAAATTGACCATTTGAATTATTGGTAAACAGTATCGTCTGTCCCACCCATGTTTACGACAAGTGGTCTCCACACTTGGGTGCAAATTCAAATGTTCATGGAAGGGATGGAGAAAATACAACAATGGATTGCAAAGTTGTTACCAAATGAAACTAAAATTAAACACACTCGCACACCCAGGAGCCATTTATCTGTGCATTTAGTGATCCTGCTGGGAGTGCCATGGAGGATAGATGGTGTGGAGACCCGACAGCAGGTGCGGCTATAAAGCAGCTTTATTTTTCAGAGTCACGGTGAGAAGAGTTTCAGAAAAGCAGACAATCAAATGTACATGACAGCGTCAGGGCTCTTCTGAACCCCGTCTGTTGGGTGGGGTCCAGTTTTATACCCCTAGAATGCGTGATTTAATATCATTATAAAATGTAACAGTCAACACAAACCTTGAGCCCCTTTAACGTCCCTTATAAAACTTGATTTCTTGGCTCCTTTTGTTATGGCGTTCAGATGTAAGCTAAGGGAAGACGTGATAAGGCAGACTCGTGTGTGGAATGCTCAGACCTCGAGTCCTTTTCTGTTTGCTAAAACAAAGCATGCTGTTACTTGGTTTCGTAAAGCTTACTTCTCAGACATGAATTAGTACAAGGGAACGAAGAGAACATTCGTCTTCCACAATGGGCATATAAGGGATAGGGATGGAGCAGCAGAAGCAGTTCCAGCCCTCAAATGACAGGTGGCAGCGGTCCGTCTGAGGCGTCCCAGTTTGGACATCCACAGGGGTTCATGGGATTTGGAGTCGGATGTGCAGCCCTGTTCTGGGACTTGCTCGCTTTCATCGCCTTTCAGGCAGCTCCTTTTTGTTCCTTGGGATCTTTTTTTAATGAAATTTTCTATTGTGAATAGAGTGTCATCACAGGTTTTTTCCTCCATTGAGAGACGTCTAAGGCAGGGGTGCCCAATGTGTCGCTGGCGATCGACCGGTAGATTGGAAAGGTAGTGCAGCTAGATCGCGGTGTATTCCAAACTTTTTTATTTAAATGTTAGTCTATCTATAGGAAACTAATCAAGTTAACAACAAGTCAACACCTTAACACCAGCAAGACCAAGGAGGTGGTGGTGGATTTTAGGAGGCCCAGGCCCCTCATGGACCCTGTGCTCATCAGAGGTGACTGTGCAGAGGGTGCAGACCTTTAAATATCTGGGAGGGCAGCTGGATGACAAATTGGACTGGACTGACAATACTGATGTGCTGTGTAAGAAAGGTCAGAGCCGACTATACTTTCTGAGAAGGTTGCCGTCCTTCAACATCTGCAGTAAGATGCTGCAGATGTTCTACCAGACGGTTGTGGCGAGCGCCCTCTTCTACGCGGTGGTGTGCTGAGGTGGCAGCATAAAGATGAAAGACGCCTCACGCCTGGATAAACTTGTTAAGAAGGCAGGCTCTATTGTAAGAGTAAAGTTGGACAGTTTAACATCTGTGGCAGAGCGATGGGCACTGAGCAAACTCCTGTCAATCATGAAGAATCCACTGCATCCACTGAACATAATCATCTCCAGACAGAGGAGCAGCTTCAGTGACAGACTGCTGCCACCGTCCTGCTCCACTGACAGACTGAGGAGACCCCACACTATGCGACTCTTCAATTCCACCCGGGGGAGTAAATGCGAACATTAATTTTATTTTAATTCTTTTCATTTTTATTACTATTTAATTTAATATTGTTTCTTTGTATCAGTATACTGCTGTTGGATTATGTGAATTTCCCCTTGGGATTAATAAAGTATCTATCTATCTATCTATCTATCTATCTATCTATCTATCTATCTATCTATCTATCTATCTATCTATCTATCTATCTATCTATCTATCTATCTGTCTGTCTGTCTGCCTAGTGGCAACACCACCTATCTACAGTGCAAATCCTACCTACTATGCCAATTTCCAATTGCTTTATTGTAGAATCACACCACGATCCAATCTATCTATCTATCTATCTATCTAATGGAAACACCACCTGTCTATACTGCAAATCCTGCCGACTACGCCAAGTGCTTTGTAGTGGAATCACACCACGATCCTATCTATCTATCTATCTATCATGTCTCCCCCCATTTGGTATTTGCCACTTGATTGACATGCAGAACGACCAGTCTGAGATCTCTTTTCTTCTGACACACTGGTCATCCTGCACGCAAGCGACTGCAAAACTCCGGCTATCTAAGTGATCGAGTCAGCCTTCCAATTTATATCGACTAAAGAAGGTGTAGCAACCGTAAGATAAACGCACGCGATTCCTACACTTCACAACCCAAAGGGAAGTGGACGATAATAGAAGGTTAAAGCAGCATTACCATATTCGGTCCTCGGCCCCTCTTGTCCCCTATGCACGTCCTTATATACTGTAACTGGAAAAAAAAAAATCTCACACAAAGGAAAGTGGGAATGAAAATATATTAACATTTACTATTTACATTTACGTGCCCGGTGCCTGAGTGCTCATTAGTGAATCCCTTTCCCAGACGCCCTCCCCAGCGCCCAAATCCGAATCCCCGGTTCGACGTAGACAATAAACAAAAGAAAATAATAATAATAAAAAATAATGTTCTCCGAAACGTCAAAAAAGAAAAATGTACTTAATCCACATATAAGGAAAATAAATCCTGCAGTTCAGTTCCTTCCGTAGGGCAGGAGGAAAACACAACAGTCCTCCGGTGGACACGGCTTCTCCTTGGACTATCACGAAGAAATCACGACTCGCCAGACGGGAGCACAAGGAGAACACCAACCTGGCCTCTTCTCGGGGATTTGTCACCGGATTATTTCTTCGGGGCGGCCACCCACAAATAGCAGACGTCCCTGAGTGAAGAAAGATCCAGAATTAAGCGTGGATAGTCTCTCCTTGCCTTCAGCCTTTTCCTTCCTTCTTGATTCTTTTTTTCCCCCTGCCTCGATCCGCCATTCCCCTTAAATAGAAAACATTTCCCGCCGAAACATCCTTGCCCCTCTCGGTTGTTATGGCAACCTCACGCCGGCAACAGGCAACTGGAATACTTACCGGGCGGGGTCCTCCCAGACTGGGACGTCACCAAAGGTGCCTGAAGGGCTATTTACAAGCAGCCTTCCAGCCAACATAATAAAGTGACAAACAGTCCAGGAGGCCAACCCGACTGTCACGTTATCTAGCTTTGCTACAAAGGGATTTAAAAAAAAAAACAATTGTTGTTTATGGGCTGGATGTGGAATTGGAAGAGGATTGTTTTCTCTCACAATGTCACAATCGAAGTGCAATTGTCTGATCTGTCAATCTATCATTGCTGTTCCAAAGACGGAAAATGTGGAAAGGCACTTCGAAATGTTCATAAAAACTACGAAACTGACATTCATCCAAAAAGCGATCTGAGAAAAGAGAAAGGAGAGGGAACTAAAATCGCAGTTAATCAGCCAGCCGTCATTTTTCAACTCGGCTGAATTCAAAAGCAAAGGCTGACACACCGAAGCATCGTTCCGGGTGAGCCACTCGATCATTAAGCATAAGAAGTCCTTCCAAGATGGAGAGATGATAAAAGATGACTTCGCTGAGGCAGATGGCTAAGGAGAAATTCCTGCTGAGATTTTGAGACCCCTGGCCAGAGAAAAAGGAAGTTTCTCCTCGTCATTAAACACGCAGAATACAAGCAACTTAATAACGATCGATGGCCGCCAGACTTGGCTTTTTAATTCCGATCTGACCAACATGTTAAATGAGCTTAGTTTACAGCTGCAAGGAAAAAAGAAAACCAATATGGTCAATATGATTAGCTCAGTTAATACAACAACAACATTTATTTATATAACACTTTCATACAAAAAAAATGTAGCTCAAAGTGCTTTACAAAATGGAGAATAGAAAAATAGAAGACACAGTAAAAAATAAAATTAAGTCAACATTCATTAACATACAATAAGAGTAAGGTCCGATGGCCAGGGTGGACAGAAAAAACAAAAAAAAAAAACTCCAGACGGCTGGAGAAAAAAAAATAAAATCTGCAGGGGGTCCAAGGCCATTAGACTGCCCAGTCCCCTCTGTTGTTGTTGGTGTTGTTGACTCAGTTAATGCTTTCAAATGAAAAATGCAACATCTGTCCTCAAAGCTGTAGTGCCTTGATTTGGGGAACATCCAAAACGTCGTGTCAGAGCTGGAGACGCAATGGCAGGCGTGTGTGCAACTTGACAGCATCCGCTACAGAGAGCAGATTGAAAATTGTCTGTCAGACTTTATGTGATGGAAAAAAAGTAACGAGTCGAGTGTTGCCCAGTGTAACGGAGTAAGAGTTGCGTTTCTTCTTCACAAATATACTCAAGTAAAAGTAAAAAGTATAGTGCAGTAAAACTACTCTTAGAAGTACAATTTTTTAAAAAAGTTACTCAAGTAAATGTAAAGGAGTAAATGTAACTCGTTACTACCCACCTCTGATACTCAGTATATATATATATATATACGTATGTATGTATGTATATACTAGCCATGTATGCCCAACTACGTTGCATGTTAAAGTTGTCTGTGAAGGGCTCCCTGTTTAAACGCGGCTGCCAGTCGTAAACTGGGCCCTTCGTCGCACAGCATTATGATTTTTTATAAGGGAAACAAAATTACAAAAG
The DNA here is from genome assembly GCF_016835505.1 of Polypterus senegalus. Lineage (NCBI taxonomy): Eukaryota > Metazoa > Chordata > Cladistia > Polypteriformes > Polypteridae > Polypterus > Polypterus senegalus. The sequence continues at coordinate 11,374,743 of NC_053165.1, read as the reverse complement.
AAAACCCTTGGACATTGATTCGATAGGAACGGCCTACTCGTAATCACTGTCCGAATAGTAATTATGTGGTAGTGTAGGAGCATTTCTGCTTCTGTTCATTCAGTCCGTCTCGTTTTCACGACGCTGTCGTTTCCTCTCACGATCGCTTCTCAACCTTTCTCCAGTCTCGCAGGTTGCTTTGTGGCAATCCAAAGAGTAAGGCAATATACACGGAGCAATGGTTATAAAAGGGGGACACATAGGTATCCAGGCTCTTTAAAGCATACATAGAGATCACTTCACTGACATGTGAGCAAGCCACGGTACAACTGTGAGACGCGCAGCACTCGCTGTCTGCAACGTGACCCAGACGTGTTGCTCTCCTACCACCCAGCTCAGCTCACCGTCTGGGAGCGGTCACAGTCCTTTTATAGTCCCTGACCCAGAAGTGTTCCAATCCCCAGTTCATGCGATCCCTATCACTTCCGGGTCAGATAAAAAGTCCTTTTCTTCATCCCGGAAGTACGTCACTTCTGCTGTCGCTTTGCCTATGACGCACTTCCGGGTTATAGGGCACATAGGATTCTTTGCTCCTCCCTGCAGCTCCCTCTAGCGGCCCCTGTGGTATCCAGCAGGGCTGTGGATGAAAACTCCATTGTCCATGATTCCCTGCTGGTCTTCGGGGCACCTCCATGCTGCAGGGCGGACTCCATCTGGCTGCCTGGGGGTATTGGCCAGGATGACAAGCCGGCCATAGACCACAATATATATATATATATATATATATATATATATATATATATATATATATACTAGGGGGCAAAGCCCCCTGCTCACTTCAAAGTGTCCCTCTGAGATGATGAGTCTCGACCCAAGATTTATTTATTATGACAACCCATCACACCAGCCAGTTAGCTAAAGCAGCGTGTTGCTCATTGTCTCAGTCTAAGGCCAGCATTCGCCTTTACTCCACTTTCCTACACGTATTCACTCACAGAGGAACCTAAGGATCTGATGGGTCCTCCAGGGTGGCCTATTGTTCAGTTCAGCGTATGAACTTTATATGAAAGCCCGCCTTTGCCTCCAATGCTCAGTTTCTCCCACGTCTTCACTTTGGCAGATTTTCTATGCCAGCCCCAAGAGATTCCCTGTCGAGAACATTGTTATTCTGACTTCATACGATATTGAAACTCTGTTTGCCAACATTACTCAACAGGCAGCTTAATGCCATTTATGGTCCGTCAATCCAAATGCTTATGCCATTGGAGCAGCTGCCTGCCTATATGACATTATGAAGCCTGCCACGGAGAATAACTTCTTCTGCTCTGAGAATTCTTATTTTAAGCAGATTAAGACTGGAGCTGTGGCGGTGCTCTTTAGCCCCACCGCATGCCAATTTATAAATGTCAGCGTCTCACAACGGACACATTTCTATTCTGTGGTGACTGGGGGGTGAGTGGTATTTTGGGGCTTGGGCCGAGAGCTTTAAAAAAAGGCCGTGCTGCCTTGCTGATATTAGAAATCTGTTTCTAGCGTACACTCCAGGACAATAAATAAATATGTGAGTGGCTTGTGGGTCCATCTTCTTCTCCTCAGGTGGATTCTTTATTTCTGGACTTGAAGAACACCTGACATCAGAGGGCTGCTGTTCAAATCAAGCCAAGTATCTGTCCGGTTTGGTTGATTTAACAGAACCGATTCTTAAGCCTTCCTCATCAGGGGCCTCATGTATAAACGGTGCGTATGCACAAAAATGTTGCGTACTCCCGTATCCATGTTCAAATCACGATGTATAAAACCTAAACTTGGCGTAAAGCCACACACATTTCAACGGTAGCTCATACCCTGTCGTACGCAAGTTCTCCGCTCGGTTTTGCAAACTGGCGGCACTCAGCTTCAAAGCAGTCCTACTGTTCCTGTGTGGTTACCCTTTCATTTTTAGATCCACATCCCTGCCACGGCTTTATAAATACACAACTAAACGCATACTGTTTATTAGTTTAATGCATCTGATTGTAATTAACCTGTAAGAATATAATGGTCCACAGAATGGTCAAACTTTTCTAAATACCATAACTGCTTTAGCGTTGTTACTCTCACTGCACCTTCTCTTTCTTCTTCTTTCAGCTCTTCCCGTTAGGGGTTACCACAGCAGATCATCTTTTTCCATATCACTCTCACTGCACCACTCGGAGTATTTATATCACTGTATCTGAGTGTGAATCACAGCAGCACCTGATCATAAAGAGAATTATCGAGATACAGCATCAAGCACACGCTGCCTCAGCCATGCACACAGTCTATTTGAACTGCTTCTCATATGACCAACGCTTCAGAGCCTTTCCTGTACGGACCTCGCAGTTCAGAAACAGTTTCATCCTAAGAACTCTAAACGCACTCCATCAGTCCATCAGGTGCTCCTTGTAGAACTGTTTGTACTTATAAGTACAATCACCTCACTGTAAACTTGCAATACAGTTATAATTTTACACAACCTGAGCCACTTTTTTAAAGCGTATATTTACATATGATGATGATATCATTTTTAAGATGAAATGCAGCAAAATATGTTGATTATATTATACAGATAAAACTTTAACTTTAACTACACAGTGCTAGCAAGGAGCTGGTGCTCCGTTCACGGATTGTTCCTGCCTCACGCTGTATTCTTGGTGGTGCTGACACGACACTGGATGGATAGATGGACAGAATAATTAAACACGTACTACGAAGATATTTCAATGTTCCTTAAAAGTTTTGAAGAATCGGTGTTCTGAGCTTACAGATGGCTTAACTTCTATTACAGAGCTGATTGTGTGGCGATTGGGTATTTGGAGAAAGAAAAGTAAGGACAGGAATTGGAGGTTAGTACGTTTGAAAGAGACAGCACTGCTACAATAAAGTATTTCATCGAAGGTCGTGCACAGCGCAGCAAGCATCTTGCGTGAGGCAGGAACAATCACTGCGCCATCGTGTTCCCATGTTTAATGATATGCTTTAACTCCTATCATCATGAAAATGATATCACGTATACATCTCAGTATTTGAATTATTCAGAGAGCTGTAATATCACGAATGTAATGGATTCTGTGTCCTGTTGGAGGAAGACAATGGCAGTGTAAGAAGCACGTAGTGATTCACAGGCACAGAGCACATAGAAGAGCATAGCATTTAACGTGCTACTTTAGTTATGATGGGATTTAAGAAACTAGTAAATTAAACGATTTTAAGATGAAATTTATGATGTTCTACTTTAATGACAAAATAAACTTGTAAAACTAAGGTTGACATTTCGTGCTTTTTTCCCACTGTGTGCCTATTTTTTTTTCTCTGTACCCTAATAATCTTTCATATGACACCCAGATGGTGGGCTTCGACTTGCCTTTTCACGGCGACTTTGATATCTGACAACTTCTTTTTTATTTCGGGCACTGTGCGATTTTGTGAACATGAGCCTTCGAGTTTCTCTGATACTCTCTGTCACTCGATCAACGTCCTTTTGTTGTTTATTCCACTGTTTAAACCAACAAACAGTACGTTTTTCCTTTGCCTCCACTTGGTATTTGCTGAAATTCTTCTATTTTCCCCCGTGCTTTTGCCATTGCCTTTTCACAGAACGCAGAGCTTAAGTGCTATTTATATTGATCTGCATATTCAAAGAGGTGTAATTCTGGGAGGAGTTTGGGGAGTGACAGCAGGCACGTGCGTTTCTTTTCACGCTCACCGGTATTTATGTAGCGGAAGAATGTGGAAGTAGGCATGTGCACAGATTTATGCATCTGGATTTTTTTGTGCGTAAGTACATTTCTGCTTTTGTCCACAAGCCCTGTTATAGTGTGAATTCTATGAATGCCGTTATACATGAGGCCCCAGGTCATTATGCTTGATGGAAGCCACCATATTGTAGTAGTCCAAGGTACAGGAGTCTCTGCTTGGATGGGCGATTTTTCTGATTTATAATAATGACAGATTTTGGTGTATGTAGCAAACTTGCGATATTTGAAGATGACACAAAAATTTGAGGATAGTCGGGCACTGAGGAGGCAGAAAAGACCAATCAGAAAGACGTGGACAAGCTTCAGAGCCGGAAAGACACAAACCCAGTGGTCTAGGCCTCTCTAAAATCATGATGCCCCCACTGCAACATATACCTTATTCTTATTATTCCCTATTCAAAAGGTGAACTCCTACTCACGTGGAGGAAGCCCATAATGTCATTAATTTAGTCTAAACAAGAACATGGAAACAAAAGAGGGAAAGGATAATTGAAGTAAAAAGAAATCACTAAGAAATTGTTAAAAAAATATATATTTAATATGAAGTAATATGAAAGTACGGCAAATACAGTTTTGAAAATATATAAAAAGGGACGTGATATTCATAAATATAAAATAACTTTAATGATAGCTTTTTCTGTAATATTTTGATCATTTTATATTTTTGTTACATTGCAAAATTTTACAATCATTTTTACAATTCATATTATTTTAATGGTAAAAATGATTTCTAAGTAGAAAACTCAAGCTGGTTATAAAATCATAAATTAAAGGGTTCTTCAGCATCCCTTCTATGTTTATATAAATATTTAAATGTCAGTCAGTCATTCAGTCATTTCCCAACCCACTATATCCCAACACAGGGTCACGGGGGTCCGCTGGAGCCAATCCCAGTCAGCAAAGGGCGCAAGGCACGAACAAATCCCGGGCAGGTCGCCAGCCTGGTCACCCGTTCTGCTTATGTTCCCTCCTCAGTACCTCCCCCGGGACGCTTGGTGGCAGCCTCCCTGGCTGACGATGGTGCCTCAGTTTCCTGCAGGGCTCCATGGGAGATGGAGGTCTCCACAACCCTATGGGGATCTGGGGTGGCCACCAGGGGGTGCTGCCTAACCCTAACCCTAACCCTAACCCAAACCCTGGAGCTAACCTGGACAACTCTACAGCCCAGCCTGGTAGTGCAATTAGGAACAGGTGATCCAACACCTGGAGCACTTCCGGGCGGGCTATAAAAAGGACCAGCAACCATCACTCAGGGCTAGAATCGGGAGGAAGAGGACGAGGTTGCTAAGGAGGAGTGGTGGTGCCAGAAGGGGGTGTTTTGGGTGTGCATGTACTTGGGACTGTGTTGTGGCTGGAGGGATTACGGGGAAGACGTGCCCTCCAGCTGAAGAACAATAAAAGTCTTTTTATTTTATACATACCCCCCATGTCAAGTCTGTGCCGGGTCAGGTGCAATATAGCACCTTTGTTACAATATGTATATATATACAGTATATATATATATATATATATATGTGTGTGTGTGAGAACATGTTCTGTTACATTGCTTGTATTCTGTTGCTGGATCCCCACGAAACGGGGAAACCCATCCATCATATTGAAAGGGACCACCCTGAGCCCTATAAAGGCTGCTGGGAGTTATAGTCCAAGCCAGTTCATCTGAATGAGCACTGGGGGATGTTGGGGTGTCTCATAAATGTTCTTTTTTTCTTGCATTTTTACTCCGGTTTCAGACTCACCATATATACTTACAGATAAGTTGGGGCTTCATTTCACCATATAATTTCCGGTATTTTATAATGCCGGTCGTATAAGTTGGTCCAAGAGATTACGATATGCTAACACCCAGCTGAGAGAGGAATGACGGAGCAGACGGCCTTTTGTTTTCTATGTATTGTGCCTACGTGACCACACAGGAATAACCGAACTATTCCGAAGCAATGTTTGCACTGATTTGTGTTTTTTGTATCTCACCTTTATCGTAAGAGCATCCCTTATCTACAATGGAGCGTTCGATCAGAAGAAAATATGAAGCTGGCTTTAAATGAAATGACGTTGAAGTAGCGAAAGAAATTGGTAACTGTGCCGCTGCAACACAATTCGTAGCGTCTGAGAAACTGGTGTGAGATCGGAGGAGACAAGAAGATGTAACAAAATAAAAAATTAAGTGTTGCATTTTTGAACTGCCGCGTAAGTCGGGGTCTGATTTTATGATCGATTTTTTGGGTTTCAAGACCCGACTTATATGCGAGTGTATACAGTAGCTCTGTCTTGTAAATTATTTGAGTGTTTTTTATTTTTTTCATTTGGGACTCTCTTACTTTCGATTGTCTTTAAAGCCAGTCCTCTTTTTAGATCAATTTTTCACTTCCGTCAGTGTTTTCTTTATTTTTTCCCACTTTTCATATACATGATCTGTTTTTTTAGACGTTTTCGTGGACTTGTCTTCGTTCCAGCCAGAGTTTGCTGTTCACGGTTCTCCCTCTAGGAATGACATACTGCATGGTTTCCTCCAGGGCCGGATCAAGGTGGGTGCTATTGGTGCTGCAGCATTAGGCCCAGATGAAAACAGACGAGAATTTTCCGGAAGCTGAACAGTTTTCCTTTGCTATATTAACCTCAAAATAATTCATAGAATGAAATTTGGAGTCTGAATTTCGGACGCCTAGACACAGCGTTACTTATTATACAATTACTATTGTTCTTTGCGCTGTGACGTAACTATAACGTCGTCGTGTTTATTGTTAACCGAAGATTTCAAGTTAATGCTATCAATTTTACATTAAACAGTTTACTTAGTAATTTAGCTGCGTTTTTTGCAATATTTTGGGGATTCTTGCCACTTTATTAATGTTCGGTAAGTGCCACGTAGTAAATTTTCACCTCGAAAGTTAGTTGCACAGTAAAATTCAATGGCTATTTAAATGGTTATCTGTAAAGGTAAAACTAAAAGCCGGCTCGTGGGCCTGGCATGGATGTTTAGAATTTTTTAAATCCTCGACAGGATTCTGGTCCGTTATGAAATTTAAATCGTGGACAAATTTTTATCCTCAAGAGCCTGAACTGAGTCACTTTGACCCAATGTCTCTGCAAATTCATGTTTTCTTACTCTGTTTCGTAAGAGAATTGCGACATTTTGTGTATTTCATTGTTAGGTTTTCTGCATTAAGTGCTATCGAATGTTAATGTTACGTAGTTTGATGTTAATCTCGAGTTGTTACGATACTACGTCGTTCTTATTATTCATGTTTAATAAAGGCTGGCTGGTTGCGTCACAAGCAATTAAAGCTCCTTGGTCGGTCTGAGTGCGCATGTACGGTGAGTGTCGAATGCACAGGCACCAATGCCGAGAAAAAATAGGCCTTTTATGTGCTGCAGCATCAGGCCCAATTTCAAATTTAATCCGGCCCTGGTTTCCTCCTGTTTTCCTGGGATTAGATTTATTCTGAAGGCCTCTCCCCCTTTATTATGTTGGCTTCCAGAACATTCATAACAAACACAAATTATATGCAATAATTACGCTGTTATTTACTATCCTAAATACCTTATTAGAGTCCACTGGAAGTGAAAAAAGTGATCAAAGATGGACAGAGCAATGAGCGAGCCTCCTGACAGACCAGCTCCACGTGTATCATTCTCTTTTAAGACAAAGACACCCGCCTTGACTTCCAGGACGAGGATTAACAAAGTCAGCATGAATTAGATGACAAACAAAGAGAAAGGACAACCACAGAATTGTCCCCATATGTGAGATTCCTTATGGGACAAGCAGCCTGGGTTGGCATCACTGAGTTATACATCTACAGGACTCAATGACCAGACGCACACCCACCTCATGTGGTTTAAATTCCTGTGCACATTTCTCTTTTTATTGTGTTTCCATGTTTAAAAAAAAAAGATTCTTGAACGAGAATTACAGTTGGTGATACTGCGGCTGCACATTAAGGAGTGTGTATGGAAAGAGTTTGATGGGTCAGATCTTCTCATCTTGTCAGCCATTTCTGCTTCTGCAGATCAGATAGCTGCAATAATGACTTGTATTAGGCGCTGCAATTTACGCAAATCTCCTTTGGATATACGGCTGGAATGATATCAAACTCTGAACAGAAGTACTTCTTAAATCCTCACAAATCACTTGGATATCATTGCCAATTTCTTTAAGATGCTATTTTATATAGTTTGTTGAAAAAGAAATGATTTAAGAAAGTAACAAATTGGACAAATGAGAGAAGGTCAAGTACTGTAAGTCCCTTTAGTTAGCTAACGGCTAAACTGTCATAAAATCATTCCAGAACATTATATACATTTATATATATATACTTATTTATGGGGTGCCAGAAAGGCAAATGATATAAAGTCAGTGTTCTGAACATATAACGTCAAAGTCTGATTATATAAAGTCAGAGTCGTGAATAAAGTCATTCCTGAATCTTTAAAGTCAAACATGAATACATAGTCAGTGCCTGAATATATTAAATCATTCCTGAATATATAAAGTCAGTGTTGGAATATTTAAAGTCATTCCTTAATATATAAAGTCAAACATGAATATATAAAGTCAGTGTCAGATTATATAAAATCATTCCCAATATATAAAGTCAAATATAAATAATTATGTATAAAAATTCCGTACAACGTCAAGGCCTGATTATATAAAGTCATTCCTGAATATTTAAAGTCATTCCCAAATATATAAAGTCAAATATGAATATATAAAGTCAGTGTCATATATTAAAGTCATTCCTGAATATATAAAGTCAGTCAAATATAAATATATAAAGTCAGTGTCAAATTATATAAAATCATTCCCAATTATGTATAACATCAAGACCTGATTATATAAAGTCAGTGTTGGAATATTTAAAGTCATTCCCGAATATATAAAGTCAAAACTTGAATATATAAAGTCAGTGTCAGGTTATATAAAGTCATTCCCAATAATATATAACGTCAAGGCCTGATTATATAAAGTCAGCGTCAGAATATATAAAGTCATTCCCGAATATATATCAAGTTAGGACAATTCACACATAAAATGGCCAGGTTCCATCAAATATTCTCTCATTTCTGTGCTTGTCATTGTGAAAGGTAAGCCACTCAGAGTCAATGGGCTTATGAGGTTCGTCCAAAAAATTTGAGCTTACTGAAAATGTGCCTGAGTCGTTTCAATGAATATATTCTGACTTTGACTTTATATATTCAGGAATAACTTTATATAATCTAACTTTAAATGTATATATTAAGGAAATCATTGTATTTGCCTGTTTGGCACCCCATAATATTTATATATACATATAATAGAGTATATACTGTATATAGATAGATAGATCAAATGACCTATAAAGGGCACAACAGCACCCCAAACCCCAGACACAACCTCACTTACACAAGTCCTCGGTTCAAATGAATTATTATAACAAATGCCTTTAAATGGGTTTCTGTATTGTTGACAACACCACTAAATGTTCTCTTTGCTGTCATTTTCTTTTTCTTTGTCCTTCTCCGCTCCTCCCAGGTGAGTGTTGTCTTCTTCCGTCCGACTCTGACTTTCTTGGGTGAGGCAGAGCGGCTCCCTCTCTGTAAGAAGAGAGTCCTTCCAGTGGGAAGACATTATTTGCATCAATCACTTCATGGGTGAGGCGGCTCCCGTGGACCTACAGTTCCCAGTATGCCCCAATGGTGTCCATATGGATACTGTTAGCAAAGGGACACTGCCATCTAGTGTGTCGGCGGAGTAAATAGACCTTACAGGTCATCTCCCCCTTTACATTTCTTGGCGTGAACTGAAGTGGGCACAACACATTTCAGCTCTTGATGATGAAGGCTCACAATCACTTTTACTTTTCTCCATCTGTTTTTAAGATGTTCTACCGCTGCACAGAGGTGACTTCTTCCTGCTCATAAAAAGCTAACACTTCAATCATGTAATGATTTCTTCAGTTCAAATCCATTGTGGGGGTGTTCAGAGCCAAAATGATATGACCAAATACTTATGGACCTCACACTATCAGTGTGGTGTAAGAAAAGCCCCACCTTATGTAACTACATTTTCCCGATAATTTCAAATATGCTGCTAAAGTCCTACTTCCTGATACCAAATACTCTTAGAAAGCCCCGGCCCCTGTTACCAAATACTAACATTAAAGCTTCACCTCTTACTGTTAAGTGCTCTGATAAGGTCCCACCTCCTGATGCCAAGCCCTGTTAGAAAGGCCCACCTCCTGGAAACAAATACTCATTTTAAAGCACTGCTTCCAATTGTGAACTATTCTGTGAAAGTCCCATCTGCTGATGCCAGATGTTCATTTTAAAGTCCCACCTCCTAAATTAATTACTCTGATAAAGTCCTACCCCATTAATACTAATACTCTTACAAAGCCCCATCTCCTGATGCAAAATAGTCTTAGAAAGCCCCGCCTTCACTTCCCAAGTACTAATATAAAGCCCCGCCTCCTCACACTAAGAGCTTTTATATGGCCATTTATCAAGCAGAGTACTTTATGTGAAGACAGCGGCTACGTGTGCCGCCTAATAAACGAGAAGAGTGCTCTGAAATTAGTGTGAGCAACTGAGGCTCTGGGAATCAGTTTGCTTAATATTTCGTTGTTTGGTTTATTTGTAACTTCCATTCATCCATTATCCAACCTGCTATATTCCAACTACAGGGTCACGGGGGTCTGCAGGAGCCAATCCCAGCCAACACAGGGCGCAAGGCAGGAGACAAACCCCAGGCAGGGCACCAGTATTTGTAACTTACAATATTCTAATCACTGAGGGACATTGTATGTACATTAATTAAAGGCATTTAAAATTACATGAATGTAAGAATTACACTTTAATAAGGTGATGCTAGTTTCAGATTATCAACTTGTGGGCTTATGTGAGGTAAGTGATACCACCCTGGGATGACAGAGGGTGCCATCTTTAATGATATTGTCTCTGCAGTGGTGAGAAGACAAGCACTGACAGCAGCTGACTCCGCCCTTAATGACTTGACGCCCCATAGAGAGAGAGTCGTCTCAATCTGCACCCGAAATGCAGCTGAAAATGGAGCTCGTGGAAATAATCCAAACTACCAAGACTACAAGAGTTGTGAAGATCACCTTTTACTACTGTTGTGTTTGTTAGTTTTGAGCTGTGGAGCACCTGTGTTCTTTAATAATATTTAAGTTAGGATTAATAAACAGGGTGACCCGGCTGGCTCCCCAACCCTACACTTCCTTGAAGATCTCATGTGTCATTCCACCTGTCCAAATTATCTGTCCCGCTTCTTTTAGGTTCCGTTTTAAAGAGTCTTCTTTTAGGTTCCGTTTTAAAGAGTCTGCCTGCTTAGTCTTCTTACCAGCATCTATCTATCTGTATCTATCCTCCACATCTGCCCATATCTATCTATCTATCTATCTATCTATCTATCTATCTATCTATCTATCTATCTATCCCTAGCCTACTATACTACAAATTATCTATCTATCTATCTATCTATCTATCTATCTATCTATCTATCTATCTATCTATCTATCTATCTATCTATCTATCTATCTATCTAATCCTGCCTACTATACTATAAATTATCTATCTATCTATCTATCTATCTATCTATCTATCTATCTATCTATCTATAATAATAATAATAATAATAATAATAATAATAATAATAATAATAATAATTCTTTAGCAGAAGAGCTGATCAAAATTCACCCCACGTATTCTGTGAAGGAAATAAACTCAAACTTAATTGTGATATCAGGTGACAACCATTGCTCTCTGAAATGTTTTCACCAAAAAGTCTTCTCTTAATTCAATGCAACTTGCTGACTAACACAAATAAATGAAATAAGGACAATAGTGTTTTTTTTTTTTTTTGTTTCTATTTTCCTTCTGTAAGTAGAATGGCTTATTTCATGCAGTGGGATTGTCTGAATAGATTAAGTTCTGTTTCCCCCTTATCTAGCACTAGGACAACTGCAGAACACGAAAGCAGCTGACACAGCAAGATTTAGACTCTGATTAAAATTGCCTTGACTTGTTTGTGTCATGATCTTCAGCGCTCTCAGATAGATTATTTGCTTTTCTTTACAAATCACAGTTCAGAGATGTTAACCATACAGAGCCACCAGGAGATTTCTCTGTAGAAGCACAACCTGCTGTTGAAATGGAGCATAATGAAGATTTCCCTGCCATTTATAAAGTTGTATTCCACCTCATTATCTTGTGCGCTTTGTGAGTGTGCGGTGAAGGTCCTGTCTGTGGCTTGTCTAATAAAAGGGGTGACGAGGGAACAGGAATCACTGCGGTGGTCTCACAGCTCTAGAGTCCTGGTTACAAATCCAGCCCAGTGATATTCTACGTGTGTGTGTGTGTGTGTGTTAAATAGCGAGTGAGTGTGGATGTGTGCCTGATAATGCCCTGAGATTTCCTGGCACTCTCTCCAGGTTTGGTTCCTGCCCCGAGTCTGTTGCTGCTCTGGCCCTGTGACTGGAAATTGAACAAGGTGGGCTCAAATAATGGAGAGGTCAATGAATGAATGATTTCAACAAGGAACACCACAACAGGGTGCAGACTGCAGCTCAAACGCTGCCTATGTCAGTTTGCACTTTCGGCAGATCCCCCCAAAGTCCTGATGGCCTTGCAGGTTTATGCTGAAGGGCGACTCTCAGTCAGCCCAATGTGAGGATGCCCTGTGATGGCCTGGCATCCACTTCGGGCCACATGTTGTGACAGACTCCAGTTCACACAATCCGGTATTGGAATGAGTAGAGGGATACATTTATAATTGATTGAAAATCAAGAGATGTTTTCAAGAGTGCTGGTTTTCATTTGAGAATGATATTTAGCATTACTTTTCCCCGTCTATAATATTTTATCAGCACACAACATGTCACTTACCCAGTCTGAGGATTTTTGAAAAAAGGGCATCACCTCCTTCAGCTTTGGGAAACTGAAGCCTATCATGGCAGCACTGGGTACAGGGCAGGATTCCTGACAATTTCCTACTTCGGCTTGAATTCCTTCCCTCCTAAAAATTCCTTAAGTGGACCGAAGAGATGATCGTCGCTCTCTGAATGACTTGGACCAATCATACGCTCTAGACTGAGAGAGAGAGAGAGAGAGAGAGAGAGACACTCATCCCCAAACTGTTTTTTAAGTCTCGAATAAATCTGAGATGGAATGACTCCTTCATTTGTCGAAAATTGAATAATAATACGCTGCGCAACACTACTGTGTACCTCCCGCTCCGACATGTTGATTACAACTCCCAGGAAAGAGTAGCTAGCACTCCTAACGACAAGTTCACGTCCACTTAGTCAACAAGCCCTAAGGTAAGTGAAACATCGTGAGATGAAGGGATCATTTATGGTCCTAACGCTTCTCTCTCGTTTTCATCAAACCAAAAGAAGAAAAATAATTCCATTTATTTACAAAATGGCCGCCCAAAACTGCAGCATGGTGGCCAAGACCGTACAGCGACAGGTTTAACAGGACAGGCTCCACTCAGAACAGGCCTGGCCATGGTGCACGTGCTCAGCGTCATATCCAGAGGTTGTCTTTTGATAACAGACGTATGAGTGCTGCCAGCATTGCTGCGGAGGGCAGCCTGTCAGTGCTCAGACCATACGCCCGCCGCACACGCCATCAAATTGGCCTGCATGGCTGTCATCCCAGAAGGAAGCCTCTTCTAAAGATGATGCACAAGAAGCCTGCAAACAGTTTGCTGAAGACAAGCAGACTAAGGACATGGATTACTGGAACCAAGTCCTGTGGTCTGATGAGGCCAAGATAAACTTATTTGGTTCAGATGGTGTCAAGCGTGTGTGGCGGCAACCAGGTGAGGAATACAAAGACAAGTGTGTCGTGCCTACAGTCAAGCATGGTGGGAGTGTCATGGTTTGGGGCTGCATGAGTGCTGCCGGTACTGGGGAGCTACAGTTCATTGAGGGCACCATGAATGCCAACATGTACTGTGACATACTGAAGCAGAAACTGGGCCGCAGGACAACATGCCAACATGATAACGACCACCAAACACACGTCCAAGACGACCACTGAGGGTAAAGGTGCTGGACTGGCCAAGCATGTCTCCAGACCTAAACCTTATTGAGCATCTGTTGGCCTCCTCAAACAGAAGGTGAAGGAGCGCAAGGTCTCTAACACCCACCAGCTCCGTGATGTCGTCATGTAGGAGAGGAAGAGGATCCCAGTGGCAACCTGTGAAGCTCGTGTGAACTCCATGCCCAAGAGAGTTAAGGAAGTGCTGGAAAATAATGGTGGCCACACAAAATATTGACCCTTTGGGCACAATTTGGACATTTGTCACTTAGGGGTGTACTCACTTTTGTTGCCAGCGGTTTAGACATTAATGGCTGTGTGTTGAGTTATTTTGAGGGGACAGCAGATTGACACTGTGATACAAGCTGTACACGGACTACTGTACATTGTGTCAAAGTGACATATCTTCAGTGTTGTCCCATGAACAGATATAATAAAATATTTACAAAAATGTGAGGGGTGTAATCACTTTTGTGAGATACTGTAAAATGCCGCTGTTCTTGCAGTGTGTACGGCCTCAAGAAGACTCAAAGCTAAAGTGTATATAGTGCCTTTCCAAGTGAGCACCACTGTGGAGTACTTTTAAATGCTGTTCGTTTCGGCTTAAGAGAAAGCTATGCCTGAATTGATCCAAAGACGGCCCTCGTCTTTCAATTTCGGCGCAGATCAATGCCTCTGCCCTCCATGCTGGCAGTTAAACTTTATTCAATCTAATTAAAAATGTTCAGACCTTTGATGTATGTGTGTATTGAGCAGATGAGCAACCGTGATGCTCTTAATGATGTCTGCACTCATTTGTGTCAAATCTGTCTCTAACATTCAGGCTGAAAATTGCTTCTGTAATCTATGCCCACTCCCCCCCATTGGAAGTCTTCACACAAGGATTAAGAAACCATTCCAGAACAATGCAATTATTCCGAATGTGCCAAGGGTGAGGCAGTAGCATAAGGTGGAAGGGAGGAAGTCACCCTAGATGAGGTGCCAGTCTATGCCAATACCAGCAGTGTGACCTCCCACCCAAACTGCAGGGGGCCACCGATGTCTGGGGGCGTGGAAGTTCAGAGGAGTTGTTCACAGGAGTAGTCCAGAAAAAAATCAAGAATTACAAATGACAATCAGGGCTACCATAGCAGAATACTCATTGGACGGTGTGGCTGATGGTGGTGTTTTGTTTCAGTGGGCTGTATCCCATTGCCCCCCTGGTTTATTTGTAGTTTCTATTTTTTGTTGAATTATTTTTCATGCCCTTATGTAATTTCTGTTAGGTTTGCTTACTATTGTGTCTTCAAATGTCCATCCATTGCCTGGAACGCTAGGGGGTGGGGCCACCCTGACATCACTGCTGCAGGCTCCTCCCTCTGCCTTCTTGTTGCGGTTACAGTGAGGGTCCCAGCAGTGGATCATGAAGTGTCCTTTTGTCTGGTTTCTTTATATCTTTGCTTCTGTTTTTTTTTTTCTGGATGGTTCCCCCAGAGGCGGGGCCACCATGACATCATAGCTGATGTTTCTTTATAATTTTGCGTTTGTTGTTTTATTTATTTTTTTGGATTACACATTGTCATGTCTCAGCCAGGGCCTTTTTGATTTATTGCATATTATGTTCTACAATCTTTAGTTTTGGCTTTGTCTATGTATATAAGTTGCCTTTGTTATATTCCATATGTTATTGGGATGGTCCACCCCCCAAGAGGCGGGGCCACCATGACATCACTGCTGCAGACTCCTCCCTCTGCCTTCTTGTTGCGGTTAGAGTGAGGGTCCCAGCAGTGGATCATGAAGTGTCCTTTTGTCTGGTTTCTTTATATCTTTGCTTCTGTTTTTTTTTTTCTGGATGGTTCCCCCAGAGGCGGGGCCACCATGACATCATAGCTGATGTTTCTTTATAATTTTGCGTTTGTTGTTTTATTTATTTTTTTGGATTACACATTGTCATGTCTCAGCCAGGGCCTTTTTGATTTATTGCATATTATGTTCTACAATCTTTAGTTTTGGCTTTGTCTATGTATATAAGTTGCCTTTGTTATATTCCATATGTTATTGGGATGGTCCACCCCCCAAGAGGCGGGGCCACCATGACATCACTGCTGCAGACTCCTCCCTCTGCCTTCTTGTTGCGGTTAGAGTGAGGGTCCCAGCAGTGGATCATGAAGTGTCGTTTTGTCTGGTTTCTTTATATCTTTGCTTCTGTTTTTTTTTTCTGGATGGTTCCCCAAGAGGTGGGGCCACCATGACATCATAGCTGATGTTTCTTTATATTTTTGCGTTTGTTGTTTTATTTATTTTTTTGGATTACACATTGTCATGTCTCAGCCAGGGGCTTCTTTGATTTATTGCATATTATATTCTACAATCTTTAGTTTTGGCTTTGTCTATGTATATAAGTTGTTATATTCCATATGTTATGGGGATGGTCCACCCCCAAGAGGCGGGGCCACCATGACATCACTGCTGCAGACTCCTCCCTCTGCCTTCTTGTTGCGGTTAGAGTGAGGGTCCCAGCAGTGGATCATGAAGTGTCGTTTTGTCTGGCTTCTTTATATCTTTGCTTCTGTTTTTTTTTAAATTTTGGATTACACTTTGACATGTCTCAAAGTCATAGGGTTCAAATTCATGTTTTACGTCTCTTGATTTGATTTATGTGATGTCTATCTATCATTCTTTAAGTTTGGGGTACTTGTGTACTAAACAGACGGCAGTGAAACCTCCCGCATGGAGCCTAACTCTAGAATGGGTGTTCCTTATGCGACCGCCCCTCTTCAATTTGGCACCACGACCTTTGCATCTCTAGTTTTCCAACCAAATATTTGGACGCTGCCATCAACCGAAGAAGACGCGGTGAGGTTCCTCCAGAGGAAAGGCGTAGTGCCTCTTACGAAAACTTGCGAACAAGGTCGCGAGACGAGTATATACAGTCCTATGAAAATGTCTGGGAACCCCAGACTCAGCATCTCAGCCTGCATAATAATTGACTCTCCTTTCAACAAAAAAGATGAGTTTGGGTTTGGTTGTGTTGTGTTTACTTACCGCTATTCTAGTCGACAGGCTGCCATTTTATTGAGGCCATGTTCCATTTTGGTGGCTTGGTCAGGCCCTTTTTGGGGGTTTTCAAGACAGATCTTTACTGTGTGTGCTCCAGTTTCTTTGGTTGGGGATTCTTTTAGACTCTGGGATAGTGTGTTGGAAAATACTCCATTAATAAAGAAGAGTTTTGGGCCATCGTATATATACAGACATGGGCATCCTTTATTTACACCACTTGTGGGAGTCCCACGTGCAGCACGGAAGAAATCTAACAGAGAGCCTCCTTTCCTCAGCTAAGTTCGCTCACATGTGATGACGGCAAAGCATTTCAGACGCACCAATCAGCATACAGATACAGTCCTATGAAAAGGTTAGAGAACACCTCTCAGCCTGTATAATGATTGACTCTCCTTTCAACACAAAAGATATCAGTGGTATGTCTTTCATTTCCTAGGAACATCTGAGTACTGCAGTGTTTTCCGAACAAAGATTTTTAGTGACGCAGTATTTAGTTGTATGAAATGAAATCAAATGTGAAAAACTGGCTGTGCACAAATGTGGGTCCCCTTGTCATTGTGCTGATTTGAATGCCTGTCACTGCTCAATGCTGATTACTTGGTTGGATGAGCTCGTGAAGCCTTGAACTTCATAGACAGGAGTGTCCAGTCATGAGTGGTCAAAGGTATTTAAGGTGGTCAATCGCAAGTTGTGCTTCCTTCCCTTTGACTCTCCTCTGAAGAGTGACAGACAGCATGGGATCCTCAAAGCAACTCTCAAAAGATCTGAAAACAAAGATTGTTGAGTCTCCTGGTTTAGGGGAAGCCATCTCAGAGGTTTAAACTGTCAGTTTCAAGTGTAAGGAATGGAATCAGGAAATGGAAGGCCACAGGCACAGTTGCTGTTAAACCAACTCAGGTCTGGCAGGTCAAGACAAATACAGGAGCGGCATATGGAGAGGCAGGATTGTGAGAATGGTTACAGACAACCCACAGATCACCTCCAAAGACCTTCAAGAACATCTCGCTGCAGATGGTGTATCTGTACAATTCAGTGCATCTCAGGCACTCACGCCACAAACAGAGTTGCTTGTTGTATCAAATGCTCATTTAGACAAGCCAGATTAATTTGGAAACAAAGTGCTTTGGACTGATGAGACAAAAATGGAGTTATTTGGTCAAAACAGAAAGCGCTTTGCATGGCAGAAGAAGAACACAGAATTCCAAGAAAAACACCGGCTACCTGCTGTCAAAAGTTCGCTGATGACATGGCTATTGTGGGCTGCATCAGGAGTGGGCAGGAGGAGGAGTACAGGAATCAAAAACTTTGTCAAATGGTGCGACTCAAACCACTTACATCTTAACACTAGCAAAACCAAGGAGCTGGTGGTGGATTTTAGGAGGACCCTGTGATCATCAGAGGTGACTGTGCAGAGGGTGCAGACCTATAAATACCTGGGAGTGCAGCTGGATGACAAACTGGACTGGACTGCCAATACTGATGGTCTGTGCAAAAGAGGACAGAGCCAACTATACTTCCTTAGAAGGCTGGCGTCCTTCAACATCTGCAATAAGATGCTGCAGATGTTCTATCAGACGGTTGTGGCGAACGCCCTCTTCTACGCAGTGGTGTGCTGGGGAGGCAGCATAAAGAAGAGGGACGCCTCACGCCTGGACAAACTGGTGAGGAAGGCAGGCTCTATTGTAGGAGTAAAGCTGGACAGTAACTGGTGGAGTAAATGCTAACATTACTTAAAGTTATTGTCTGCTTTTTTATTTTTTTCATTTTTCATTTTTATTACTATTTAATTTAATATTGTTTTTTTTTTTGTATCAGTATACTGCTGCTGGATTATATGAATTTCCCCTTGGGATTAATAAAGTATCTATCTATCTATCTATCTATCTATCTATCTATCTATCTATCTATCTATTACTGTATATAGTGTCTTTCACATCTATCTACTTACTGTATATAGTGCCTTTTAGATCTATCTATAGACTATGCAGTATATAGTGTATTTTATGTCTATTGCATATAGTGCCTTTTCTATCTATCTATCTATCTATCTATCTATCTATCTATCTATCTATCTATCTATCTATCTATTGTATATAGTGGCTTTTAGAGCTATCTAATTTATATAGTGCCTTTAATATGTATCTGTTTATTTACTTACTATATATAGTGACTTTCAGATCTATTTTATATAGTACTTTTTAGATCAATCTATCTATCTATCTATCTATCATCATATAGTGCCTTTTCTATCTATCTATCTATCTATCTATCTATCTATCTATCTATCTATCTATCTATCTATCTATCTATCTATCTATCTATCTATCTATCTAGTGGAGGTCCCATCATGCTGTGTGACTGTGTGGCCAGTTCAGGGACTGGGGTCCTTGTTAAAGTCAAGGGTCGGATGAATTCAACTCAATATCAACACATTCTTCAGGATTATGTTCAAGCATCAGTCACAAAGTTGAAGTTACTTACGCAGGGGTTGGATATTCTAATAAGACGACGACCCAAAACACAGTTGGAAATCTACAAGGCATTCATGCAGAGGGAGAAGTACAATGTTCTGGAATGGCCGTCACAGTCCCCTGACTTGAACATCACTTATAATATATGGGATGATTTGAAGCAGGCTGTCCATCAAATTAAACTGAACTGGAGAGATTTTGTATGAAGAATGGTCAGAAATACCAACATCAGAGTCCAGACACTCATCACAGGCTACAGGAGGACAACGTCGAGAGGCTCAAAGGAGCAAAAGGAGGCTCAGCTAAGTATTGATGTCATATCTCTGTTGGGGTGCCTTTCTAATTTTGTTATGATGCATATTGCATATTTTCTGTTAATCCAATAAACTTAATGTCACTGCTGAAATACTCCTGTGTCCATAAGGTATGTCAGATATTACAAGGAAGTTCAGCCAATGAGAAACAAAAATCCAAAGAATTAAGAGGAGTTCCCAGACTTTTTCATATGACTGTATATACAGCAGAAATATTTCCTGGCACTGTTGCAAGCGGTCGTGCAATGTTAAACTTGCGTCAGGGAAATTGGCTTGAAGAGAGCAGATTACCTCTTGTGACAGTCATGCGCTTCATATACTATTGGTGTAAGGAGCTGACTTTGAAATAAATTCTGCTGTGAGCTGCTCAACATGAGCGGGAAAACATGAGGTGGATTTGTGCTTTGGAAGCGTGTCATTCAAGCGAGGGTAAAATAGGTGGGCCCAACACTATTGTTGAAGTTGACGAAAGCTAAACCAGCAAAAAGGAAAAATAACGCAGGGCGAGTTCTTCCCCAGCAGTGGAATTTTGAAGGTGTCTGTCGAGAAAATGGGGAATGTTTTCTCAGCCAAGTCCCCGACCACAGTTTCGTCACCCTTAGTAAGCAAATAGTCAAATCATATAAAAGCGGGTACCACTATTTACTCACTACATGAGTTTGAAAGGCAAGGATTCCAGCATCTGATTGTGAATCGCAAGTACAGTTTTATCGACCCGGGAACTGGCATCCACACGCGGACGATTGAGAGACTTTGGGGCAGCGCCAAACGGCGAAAGAAGAGGGAGAGCGGGACGAGACGAGAAATGATTGAGTCCTACTTGGCAGAATTCAAGTTTCGCAAAAAAGCATCAGACAATATCTTTGAAATGGTGTTCAACACAATAGCTAGACATTGGCCTCAAAATTGAAACGTAATAATAAGTTCCTATGTAATTTTTATAACATTCCAATTTCTGCAAATTTCTATATATTTTTATTTTTATCCCAATAAATATGCTATGAATTCATCAAAACACTTCTGTTTTCCTTTGTCATGCCATCCATCCATTTAGCACAGCGTTTCTCAACCTTTAAGTATTTGCGACCCGAGTTTTCACAACAGTTTTAATCGCCCCCCCCTAACATTTTTTTGAAATGTAGATGCATATTATATTATACCTACTTAACTTTTATCGACATTTATCTAACTCTATATTTATTGTTCTAGTATCAGAATGTAATTTAAGTTCATTTGTTTCCGTTTCAACAGATGTTTTTTTCATATTTTTGATTCTTGTTTTCTTTGTTTTCACATCTTCGCACCCCCCCTAGGGGGGGCCCGTCCCACAGGTTTTAAAACCACTGGTTTAGTACACAAGTACCATTTTTGGTTTTGTCAATGTATATAAGCTGCCTCTCTTATGCTCCATGTGTTTTGTGGGAGGCCCTTCAAGAGGCGGGGCGACCTGTCAATCACCACCAGGTGCCGCCCTCCACCCTGTAAATCCTGAAGGTCTTCCGCAGTTCCTGGCAGTCCACTTTGAATGCGCTTGGGCTGTGGTGAGTGTCCCGTATCTTTATATAGTTTTGTGCTGTTGTGATTCATGAGATTTTTAACCTTACTGCTCCGTTTTCTTCGAATATCAGAAGAACTGATGTTGAGGTGGTTGAGGACTACAGGTACCTGGCGGTACACATCGACAGTAAACTGGACTGGTACCACGGTTTTCAAGAAAGGGCAGAGCCGACTTTACCTATTGAGGAGGCTCAGGTCTTTCAATGTCTGTAGGAAGATGCTGACTATGTTCTATCACTCTGTGGTAGAGAATTTGGTGTTTTTTACAGCTGTGTGTTGAGGCAGTGGGCTGAAGACAGCTGAGGCCAACAGGCTGAACAAACTGATTAAAAAGGCTGGTTCTGTCCTGGGTGTCAGACTGGAGAACCTGGCGGAGGTGTCTGAGAGGAGGATGCTGAAAAAGCTTCTCGGTATCATGGACAACCCCTCTCACCCCATGCATGCCTTCTTGATGGGTCATCGGAGCACACACAGCAAAAGACTCATTGCCTCCAAGTGTAGAACCGAACGCCACAGGAAATCTTTTCTACCTGTGGCAATAAGACTGTATAATTCTTCCTCATTCTGTACACTGTAAAAAAAAAAAAATGTTACATTTACGGTAAAAAACTGGCAGCTGGGGTCGTCAGGATTTTACCGTAAAAAAGAAGGTAATATTTTTTGGCCTACGGTACACTTTAAAAAATAATGTTAAATTTACGGTAAAATACTGGTAGCTGTGTTGCCAAAATTTTACTGTAATAAATAAGGTGACAATATTTTTAGGTCTACAGTATAATTTTGTAGTAAAAACTATTTGGTCTTTGCAACAAACTCCAACAGAAGGGAACGTTTAACCATAACCAGAAATTCATGTTGTGTAATAAATATGACAATCAATAAACAATATGTACTGGCAAGTTCAAATCCTACTACATAATTTGCATCAGCTAGTTAACAACAACCAATAGCAAGTATGTGCCATTTAATTAGACACATTGAATACAATTCAACATTCAAGGAAGTTTGCCTGGTAGGGAAGTAAAGTTTTCTCTTTTGTGGTGTATAGTGTCCTACTTATCGAATACAACCCACCATAAATCAGCTTCCATAACCTCAAAAATCCTTCAGCATGTGGGGAAAAATAAGTCTGCTAACTTAGGTTACGTTTTTTTCCCTACTATTCAAAGGTATGCGGTTCACCAGGAACAATATTGTAAAAAGGGGCGTGTCCTTATGCAAATATCGTAGCCGGTTTTACTGAAACAGTGATTTAGCGTTTTACATTTTACGGTTGTTTGCCTTCGTTATTTAACAGTTTTACACTGTAAAATTAACAGATTTTTTTCAGGATAACTGTAATGTATCAATAAACGGTATTTAGCATATTTTGAAGGTAGAAAAATATTGATTTTACAGAACTTGGCTGTAAAAAATAATGAAATTTATTGTTTAAGATATACAGGTAATTTTCAGTAGAACATAAGATAACTTTCCTTTTTTTTCAGAAAGGGTCTTTTACCTTCACCATTTACAGTATTTGTACCGTTAAATTTACTGACATTTTTTACAGTGTAGGTGATCCTTCTCACCATCACATGCTGCTAATCTCATTTTTTTATAGCATAAACACTAGCCACTTTGCATTACCACTTGCACTAATAATCTGTAATTTTATTATATCTGTTATAGTTGTTTGTGGCTTTGCACAAATTAGTTATATAGTTATAATACAAACTATTAGTTATAGTTATTGATATTTTGTTTAGAGTTATTTTGTTATTCTGTTTATTTAGTTATTCTGTTTGCACTATTATTACTAATCTTTTTAACTCTTTATTACCTTATCTTTATTCCTCTTGTTGCACTGAGCATGTATATGACAAAAGAATTTCCCTTGGGATAAATAAAGTTCTTATCTATCTATCTATCTATCTATCTATCTATCTATCTATCTATCTATCTATCTATCTATCTATCTATCTATCCTGCCGAC
The DNA here is from genome assembly GCF_016835505.1 of Polypterus senegalus. Taxonomy (NCBI): domain Eukaryota; kingdom Metazoa; phylum Chordata; class Cladistia; order Polypteriformes; family Polypteridae; genus Polypterus; species Polypterus senegalus. Next base: position 11,351,585 of record NC_053165.1, on the reverse strand, counting down.
TACACTAAAATAAAATGATCTATCTATCTATCTATCTATCTATCTATCTATCTATCTATCTATCTATCTATCTATCTATCTATCTAATCCTGCCTACTACACCACAGATCAATATCTATATATTATTATATAGTCCCTTTCCTATCTATCTTTCTATCTATCTATCTATCTAATATCCTGTGACGTGTGAGCAGTGGTGTAGCTGGGGGGGGCGGCATTATTGGCCAAAAAGCTCAGTACAAGTCGTGTGTAAGCAGCAGGGGTCATGAATGAAAAAAATACAATTCTCTGATTTTTATCCACAAATGCTTCAAAAATAATTTTCAGATGGTCCTTCTGTGACAACATCAGACACAACAATCGAAATTTATGAGGCAATAACAAAAACGAACCTAAACATTACACAGATAAGAATTTCTAGGAAGATAAACAACTAATTTACAATTTATAATTTTGTTTCGTTATAAATCCAAATGCATTCTTGCTCATCCCCACCTATCACTTGTACACTACACCAGTTTTGGTTCTCGCAGTGTAATTATAGTAAAGTAATAATTAGAACACGGGCCCGGCTTATCAGTGCGTCTTGACTATCCATCCATCCATCCATTATCCAACCAGCTATATCCTAGCAGGGTCACGGGTGTCTGCTGGAGGCAAGCAATCCCAGCCAACACATGCAGGGCGCAAGGCACAAATCCCCGGCAGGGCGCCAGCCCACCACAGGGCACACACACCCACACACCAAGCACACACTAGTGACAATGTAGAATCGCCAGTTCTCCTAACCTGCATGTCTTTGGAGTGTGGGAGGAAACCCATGCAGACACGGGGAGAACATGCAAACTCCACGCACGCAGGACCCGGCAAGCGAATCGCTGGAATATTCATCACGTAATTTAGGTTTTTGGCATCTTGGAATGGATGGATGGATGGATTAGTTTTTTAGTTAGAACAAAATCGGGCCGTGACAAGTAGTAACAACACCCTTTGTTGACAGTCGCTGTACGTCGCAATGCTGATCCAGAACTGCACAGCAGCGCGGCTGGAGAGTAAAGCGGTGATAAGAGCGTCGCCGTCCTCAGCCAACCACAGCAACGGAGCAAATTACAAACAGGCAGAAAACACGAGTTTCCTCGTTACATTTGGGTTATTTTCATCAAGAGAATCGGAGAAAAGCAAGTATAATTACTTATAAAGTTACAACTAAGTACCGTAAGAAGGCAGTAAAAGCAGATTTTTATTAAGAAATTTGAAAATGAACTAAATACGGGACATGTGGGTGTCCCTGACAGGTCAATACGGGACAGGGGGCAAGATAATCAAATATGGGACGTGCCCCGTATATTAAGGGATGTGTGGCAACCCTAGTCACACAAACCAAGCTCTGCTCCTTCCCAGTCTCTCCAGCTCACCCAAGGTCTATTCAGCGGGAGAGACTTCAGCCACCGCGGTCCTCATTCTGCTGACCCCCTTACCGCCGGCGTCTGCCTGACCGCTTGGGGTCGGTTGTCCTCCCGTCTTCCTTCTTGCACCACTCGAAGTCGTCCCTCTGACTTTTCCCCGATCGTACCCACAAGTATTAAAAGCCTCAGTGGGAGCGATGCGATCCGATCCGATCCTGTCCCATGAGAGTCGATCACTCGCTCCTTCTGGGACCCCTGACCGCGCTGACCTCTCTCTCTCTTTCACAGCGAGCCTAGAGAAGGCACGATTATAGTACCCAATGCCAATTCACAGAGCCATTGGAGTAGCTTGGGGCACATGGGGCGATCTGCACCCGGGGTGGGGGGTGCTTTTTAATAGAGTTTAGCACTAGACTTTTTTGACAGTTTTGTTTGATAGGGCTTTGGCAAACTAACTTGTGTTATCTATGTCAGAATTCCACCATTTTTAATATTGAAAAACTGTTATAAATACATACAGTATGTTGCAAAGTTATATTTTATAAATGCCACTCTTGGCAGGCTGGCAGACATGTTCAGACCAACAGGGACAGACCCTTCAGTCTGATTATTAATAATTCATTATTCTCTCAATCTCAAGACGAAGCGAACAAAAGAGGAGATGTATTAAAAAAAGAATGAAGGGGCATTACGGAACTACCTCAATCGTAATTAATAATTACAAATGCAGTTAACATTTCTGTCGGCTTCATTTTTTTTGAAGCGAACAAAAGTATTAAAAGCCTCAGTGGGAGCGATCCTGGTCCATGAGAGTCGATCACTCGCTCCATCTGGGACCCCTGACCGCGCTGAGCTCTCTCTCTCTCTCTCATTCACTGCGGGCTGGCTCGTCACCCAAACCCCCGCCCCGCCCACCCAAGCTACTCTATCGCTCTCCGCCTCTTCCTTTGCTATGCTGTTCTTTTTATTCTTATGTCTCGCGATTTAAAATGATTTATTACGGGGACATGGCTCAGGTCTGTCTTCGGATGCGCACGATTCCTCACCTGTGAACATTAGCGAGAAATGCCCGCCTCACATAGCGTCCAGGAGCCGCTCCGGCCACATCGCCACGCCCCTTCTTTAAGCCGCGAGTGCGCCAAATATTTCTTTAAAAACGGGGCTCTCATTTGAGCAGTGGACCCGCTATATCTCAGTGAATACCTTTTTTTTTAAAGACGCTCTATCTACTCTGCTAAACCTGAACGTCTTCCGTCTTGTTTCGAGTTGTCGGCCTTTTTTGACGTCGTAACAAAGACTTCTTTCCCAACACGGCCTCTAGAATTGATTTACTTACAAAGCCTTGAACAGTAATCATGTCGTAATGGCTTTCTGTCACGGCCCCTCTGCTATATAAAATTAGTAGTTGTGATAAATCTCGGCTTTTCTTCCTAATATCAAAGAAGAAAAGAAGAAAAAAAAAAAACCCAAAAAACTGAAATTTTCCATTTTGTGGTCCGTTTATCACCCCTGGAATTTAAAAATGACTGCTGTTTGCCAAGGCTGTTATCAGTGGGCTCTCTGAATTGCTGGTTTGCTTCAACTTTCACTTAAAAGCACAACTTTCATTTTGTTTGTGTATATATATATATATTTTAAATGTAAACCCTTGGACTTGTGAATAGTAGAGACAGAGTGAGAGGCCCGGAGAAGACCCCCTCCGCATTGAGAGGGGCCAATTAAGGCGGTTCGGGTATCTGATACGGAAGCCCCCCTGTGGAGGGTTTGGAGACCCTCGGGAAGACCCAGGGTTTACTGGGGAGTTTATATCTCCCAGATGGCCTGGGGATGCTTTGGGATCCCCCACAGTATGAGTTGGCAAGTGTGGCTGGGGAAAAGAATGCAGGGGGTGTCTCGCTGCTAGGACTGTTGCCCCCTGCAACCCGGTCCCGGATAAGCAATAGAAAATGTGTACCATTCCTCGAGCCTGGAGACGGCACGATTATTATACCCAATGCCAATTCACAGAGCCTTTGGAGTAGCTTGGGGCAAAGGGGGTGGTCTGCCCCGGGGGGTACTTTTTAATTTAAGAAATTTGAAAATGAACTAAATACGGGACATTTGGGTGTCCCTGACAGGTCAATACGGGACAGGGGACAAAATAATCAAATATGGGACGTGCCCCGTATATTAAGGGATGTGTGGCAACGCTAGTCACACAAACCAAGCTCTGCTCCTTCCCAGTCTCTCCAGCTCACCCAAGGTCTATTCAGCGGGAGAGACTTCAGCAACCGCGGTCCTCATTCTGCTGACCCCTTACGCCGGCGCCTGCCTGACCGCTTGGGGTCGGTTGTCCTCCCGTCTTCCTTCTCGCACCACTTGAAGTCGTCCTTCTGACTTTTCCCCGATCGTACCCACAAGTATTAAAAGCCTCAGTGGGAGTGATGCGATCCGATCCTGTCCCATGAGAGTCGATCACTCGCTCCTTCTGGGACCCCTGACCGCGCTGACCTCTCTCTCTCTTTCACAGCGAGCCTAGAGAAGGCACGATTATAGTACCCAATGCCAATTCACAGAGCCATTGGAGTAGCTTGGGGCAAAGGGGGCGGTCTGCACCCGGGGGGGGGGGTGGGGCACTTTTTAATAGAGTTTAGCACTAGACTTTTTTTGACAGTTTTGTTTAATAGGGCTTTGGCAAACTAACTTGTGTTATCTATGTCAGAATTCCACCATTTTTAATGTTGAAAAACTGTTATAAATACATACAGTATGTTGCAATGTTATATTTTATAAATGCCACTCTTGGCAGGCTGGCAGACTTGTTCAGACCAACAGGGACAAACCCTTCAGTCTGATTATTAATATTTCATTATTCTCTCAATCTCAAGATGAAGCGAACAAAAGAGAAGACGTATTAAAAAAGAATGAAGGGGCATTACAGAATTACCTCAATTGTAATTAATAATTACAAATGTAGATAACATTTCTGTTGGTTTCATTTTTTTGTTTTTTGATATGTATTATGTTTGATTTTGTAATTGGTATGGGGGAGTTGGCAAACTCAAAGACCACCCTGGTTGACTTAAACTCTCGCCTAGAACAGCAAACAAAAAGTAAAATAATAAAGGAACCGGAGGGCAAGTGACCAACACTGCACTCCTATGAACCGCACCACGCAAGCACAGAACACACCAGCAGAGAGAGGGACGCCAGCGAGGAAGTCCTGGGGTCGTTGATGCAATAAATTGTCATTGTTATCGTGGCTCTGCAGTCCTTACTAACCCCTACTTTCTTTGCTGTTCTTTCTCCAGTTTTTTGTGGTGACACGGTCTAAATCACTGAGATTACATTTGTTTCCCATTCTGGTGTTTGTTATAAACATGAACTGAAGCTCCTGACCTCCATTCTCGTGTTTGATATGAACATGAACTGGCCCCCATTCTGGTGTTTGAGGTGAACATGAACTGAAGCTCCTGACCCCCATTCTGGTGTTTGAGGTGAACATGAACTGAAGGTCTCGACCTCCATTCTTGTGTTTGTTATAAACATGAACTGAAGATCCTGACTTCCATTCTGGTGACTGAATCTCATGACCTCCATTCTGGTGTTTGAGGTGAACATGAACTGAAGCTCTCGACCTCCATTCTCGTGTTTGTTATAAACATGAACTGAAGATCCTGACTTCCATTCTCGTGACTGAATCTCATGACCTCCATTCTGGTGTTTGAGGTGAACATAAACTGAGGGTCCTGGCCTCCATTCTGGCGTTTGTTATAAACATGAACTGAAGCCCCTGACCGGTATCTGCAGGATTTGATGCATTGCTCTGCTGCCACGTGATTGGCCGATCAGATCACTGTGTGGACTGTCAGGCTAATTGCCGGCTCAGTGAGAGAATCCCTTATCCTGATTCACATCCATGAAGAAGTGAGAGCTGACCGTTTGTTTCCTCCTGTTACTTGCGTGGATGCCTCGTCTTTCATCCTTCTCTGTTTTCTCCCACTAGTACCTCTCCTTCTCCACGCATGTATCCACAACTGCAATGGGCGCCGCCTGCCATTTATCTTCACACGCAATTTCAAGCCGCCTGGCCTTTTGTGGGAAGTCATCAAAGTGCATTTCATTGAACTGCTCAACCGAAATTAGAAATTCGATGAAAACCAGGAGACAATCATTGGCTGTCCGTGCCGCCTGATCAAAGAGAAGCGCAGGTTTAATTTCATGGCTAGTCTGGTAGATCATTTATTTGAGATTTCAATGACAAAGGCTTCTAATTAAAATGCCGGATGCAGCGCTCGCTAGAAGCTGCTCTTTATTTTTAACCGCGCTTGGCAACCCTGCACGAAGCCTCCACGGACCTCACTCACTTTATTTTACACTCCTGATTTGTTTTTTGGCAAATGACTTTAACTTAAAGGGAGTTCAAAAAAATGACAAACTCACGGCCGGAACGGCAAACTGGATTTAAAGTTAGGTGGATAGATAGATAGATAGATAGATAGATAGATAGATAGAAATGAAAGGCACTATATAATAGATAGATAGATAGATATGAAAGGCACTATATGATAGATAGATAGATAGATACAAATGAAAGGCACTATATAATAGATAGATAGATAGATAGATAGATACATAGATAGGAAAGGCACTATATGATAGATAGATAGGAAAGGCACTATATAATAGATAGATAGATACAAATGAAAGGCACTAGATAATAGATAGATAGATGGGAAAGGCACTATATGATAGATAGATAGATAGATAGATAGGAAAGGCACTATATGATAGATAGATAGATAGATACAAATGAAAGGCACTATATAATAGATAGATAGATAGATAGATACAAATGAAAGGCACTATATAATAGATAGATAGATAGATAGATAGATAGATAGATAGATAGATAGATACTTTATTAATCCCAAGGGGAAATTCACACAGTTAGAAAGGTGCAAAAGTGAAAGACGTCTAGTGTTTAATATGGCCGTCAACAGGGCCATCTTAGTGTATGGGCACAGTGGGCACAGGCTGGGGCCCACCAAGTTTCTGATGCCTGTGTGTGCTTCTCCCCAGCACCCTACTTTGCCCCGGGGGGCCTATGATGCCGATAAGCCAACCCTGGGCAGCCTCACAACTTCAGGGTTCAGATCCCAGCCTGGCCATCACCCATGTGGGGTCTCCATGTTATCCCGTATCTTTTTGGGATTCATCTCCAGCTGTTTTGCCTTTATGCCCAAAGTTCTGTGTGATGATATTAAATTGTGGCTGGCACGAGTGATTGTGCCCTGTGATAAACTGGCACCCCAACAGGAAGTGGCAATACCAAACTGCTAAAGAGCCACACAAAATGTATGATTCACTGCTGAATGGTTTACCTTTTATGTGGTATGAGGGTGGCACAGTGGTTAGTGATGGCATTCCACAGGTTCAGCTTCCCAGGTTCAAATCCCACCCTCAGTTGGGGTCTGTCCCTACGGCTTGTTAGCACATTCCCAAAAGGTGTGAAGGTTCATTTAAATGATGAGCCTAAACTCTGTGTGTGTGTGTGTGTGTGTGTGTTGGGGGGCATGAGAGAGGCTGTCGTTCTCCCACCCACGCTGCCCCCCCCCACACCCTACAACTGAATTAAATAGGTTTGTAAAAGCGCGTATGCCTGTTTATTTTAAGGTGGAATGCAGTGAAACTGGTGACATTTGTGTTCAATGCAGTTCTATTAATGCTGATAAAGAAATAATTAACTTCACTTACAAGCAGACTCGGTGAATTCATTCATTAAAACAAATTAAATGCCACACAAATAAAATACAAGGCTGACTATTCAGAGAGATGGCTATCTGATGTGCTTATTGAAGCACCAGTCGATCAATCAGAATGAGAAACAAGGCAACCCTAGTGGATTTATTTATTTATTCAAGTTTCACAGTAACGGAAATGGAAGGAGCCGAGCCGACTCCAGGTTACTGTCATGTGTGCTCAATTCAGTGAAATTCCTACTCGCACATCTCTTCAGACGGCTGACAAAATACAATTCAATGTCTATGTGTGCATCCAATTGCTATGTCTCAGTCATTCCACTAGATGGTGCATCACAAATATTTTTAGTAAAAAAAAAAACATGCCTTGCATTTGTCATTCCAACAGATGGCACATCGCAAATATTTTTAGTAAAGAAAATGCCTTGCATGTTTCATTCCAACAGATGGCGCATCACTAATATTTTAAGTAAAAAAACATGCCTTGCATTTGTCATTCCAACAGCTGGCACATCACAAACCTTTTTCGTAAAAAAAACTTGCCTTGGATTTGTCATTTCAACAGATGGCGCATCACAAAGATGAAGATTCTTCTTACGAATCCCATACCAAAGGAGAAGGATCCAACTGTATAGCTTCCGCACCATGCATCACCGCAGGCCTACACCAGCAGTTTCATGCTGGAAGTGAAGTCACTGCACATCTGTATTTCACACTAACCCCTAACTTTAAGTGACCCCTAATCTTAATACTACATGCTAAACACACTAACCCCTTACCTTAACCTCCATCATGAAACTGCTGATGTAGAACTGTTGGCCTAGACCTGCAGTGGCATTACAGTAGGTGCTGCAGCTCTACAGTTGGATATTATTGCACCAAATAGCACGTAACACAGATGAATTTGCCATTCCAACAGATGGCGCATCACAAACATTAACACTGCTTTTACAGATCCCATATGAAATGAGAAGGATCCAACTGAGGAACTGCAGCATCATACATCACTACAGGCCTACATCAGCAGTAATACACCAGCAGTTTCACGACAGAAGTGATGGCACTGAATGTCCATACTACACATTAAATGCACTGCCGGTGTAGATCCTCATGAAATAGGGATCACAAATATCTGCAGCGCCCCCCTGACAGCACCCTTTGAACCTAACAGGGCTGCCCCATGGGACTACAGCTCCCAGCATGCCCTGTGGGTGTCTGTATGGGTATCATAGTCCATGGATGCTGCCATCCTGTTGGATCATGAGTTCCTGAAGCACCTCCCTGTCAGCACTCACGGAGCCCAACAAGGCTGCCCCATGGGACTACAGCTCCCAGCATGCCCTGTAGGTGTCTGTATGAGTATCATAGTCCAAGGAAGCTGCTGGGGGAGTTGGTTATCTTCCTCCTGTCCCTCCATTATACTGGCTGAATGAAGGTCCTGAAATCATCCCAGCTCGGACACCAGCACGTCTACTTCTTGTGTGGGCACCTGAAGCAGGGCATCCTAAACTTCTCTTCTTGCTCTTTCAGTAGAATGGCCTCCTGGCCAGGTCCAGAATGTTGACCTCTCCCAGCAGGGATGCGTGCCCAAGCTTGCTGTCCATTACACCATCTATATAAAATGTTACGGGCTATGTCTGTCTGCCACACAATTACTCACAAACTACTGGAGCTGGAATCTTGACCTTGGTCTTAATTGAAAGCTTATGATGGGATACATGGTGGTAAAGCAAAAAATGTGGCTAGTGGTAACCTTCACGAGTGTTTCTTGGGGTGATCTACACAGGGAAACTGATTGAGAAGGTGACAAGGAAGAAAGCAAAAGTAGAGCCGCGACATATGCTGAGCATGAAGCAAATTGCAGAAGCCAATTAATTGATAGAAAGAAGAGGAATGAGCTGAGGCTGGAACCTTGTTCTTCAGAGGGCTGGAGGTCCATGTGTTTCTTTAATAAAATGAGTAATTATTAAAAATGATAGAAGTCACCAGATCTTTACATCATCAAAGTAAAATTTGCCTATTAGGCAAAGTCTCCAGATGGGGGCGCCAGGCACTACTTTACCCAGGGATCCACCTTGCCACACAAACTGCAGGCATCACAGAGGCAGCGCATCTTCTGAACAGCGCAACAAAGTGACATAAGGGCGGGGAAGATCCCAGTCTGGATTTGTCATGCATAATTATAATTAATTTTGTTGCAATATACATATCCATTAATGTTGTCTTCTTGCTTACACAGTGTTTTTCTTGTCATGAGAAGAACAGTTTGACAAAAAAATCATAAGATTCCTTTGGCAAATTTTGACAAAAGCTGTCAAGACTGTAAATCAGAGGAAGACGAACAATGGTAACACTTCTGCATTATTTACGGCAGAGCGACGCGGAGGGGAAATGACAACGTGCAGACTGAGCGCCACGGTGAACAGTCGGAAACATTGCTTCTTTTAAATTTGATCTCCGTTCATCAAAAACGGAATTTTGTTCCCTCCTTAATTAGAAGGCAGGAGAAAAGGGAGCAGGCTGGACAAGTAAATTGTGCCACCAGAGAACTCCACCAAAGTGCCGTGACCAAGTGGGCCTTTCAAAAGCCACAAAGAGGATGACATTCTTCAATGCGTCTGCTCAGGCCGGGAGAGACTCCGACATCCCGTGACTGTCAGCAAGGGAATAAACGGTGCAAAATCAGAAAGAGATCAAGCAACGTTGACCTTCTGCTCAGTTCTGTTAAAAGGGATTTGAAGAATTCTGGGACAAAAACTTTATCTGAGATGGACAGGGTGGGGTAGTCGACAGTGTTCGTCTCTCATGGATCCAGGATACCATGTTTGGATCGTGAGCCTGGCTGCACGTTCTCCCCGTGTTTGTCTCTGAGCGCCCTGCTGTTTCTCCAACATTCAAAAGACATGCAGGTTAGTCACACATGTGTGCACCTGAGGATCATCTCCCTGGGTATGGAGGGGTACGCAATTCCACCCCGGGATGAGAGGGGGTGCTGACGCTAAAAGTTCCATAGCACAGGACAATAACTTGATGAGGTGCCACCCCTTCTGGTCCAGACGATACAAAAAGAGGCCACTCCTGGAAGGAAGCATCTCATTTGGACCCTAACCTTGGAGGAGAACAGAGCTCCATCTGGTTCTGGCTAAAATCCTTTGTTTAATTGGTGGCTCTTTAAAAAGAGGTTTCTTCTTCCTTTGTTTATTTTGATAGAACAGGGTGGCCCAGTTGGCACCTCAACATTTACCCTGCCTATCCCAGTCTGCTTACCCAGCCACATATACTGTACAACAGATAGCTAGGATTTGAAAGGTGCTATATAAAAGATAGATAGTATGGACCCGGGAGTATTTCTGGTGCCAGGGTGATTGCCCGAAGGTTACATGGAAGTCCCATAAATTGGGGAATGCATCACTCTACAGCAACCCCTTGCAAGCACCCATGGTCCCCAGCAGGGCTGTATTGCCAGACTACATCCCACAGCATTCCCTGCTGGTTCCCAAATGGGCGCCTTCATGGAGGGCTGCTGTCATCTAGCATCTTGGGAGAGTGAAAAGTCCCCAGCGACATCTTCCATCTTCAGTTGGCTGTTCGTCCATCGCTTCTTGTCCTTCCTTCTGGGTCTGATCATCTTTTCTTCCCTGGTCGGGATGCCTGTCTACCTACTAGGAGCCTCCCTTCCGGGTAAGGAATCATCCCCACTTCTGGCCGTGATGCCCATCCCACCCATGTGGCATCTACAATAGATAGATAGATAGGAAATTAAAGGCACCATATAATAGATAGATATTTTAGCGTATTTGGCAAGATTAGATAGCTAGATTGATGGACAGATATTCTAGTGTGGTTGGCAGGATTAAATAGATAGATAGATAGATAGATAGATAGATATTTTAGCATAGTTGGCAGGATTAGATAGATTGATTGATAGATATTCTAGTGTGGTTGGCAGGATTAGATAGATATTTTAGTGTGGTTGGCAGGATTAGATAGATATTTTAGTGTAGTTGGCAGGATTAGATAGATATTTTAGTGTAGTTGGCAGGATTAGATAAATAGATAGATAGATATTTTAGCGTGGTTGGCAGGATTAGATAGATATATAGACAGACAGATAGATAGATAGATAGATAGATAGATAGATAGATAGATAGATAGATAGATAGATAAAACTTTATTTGTCCAGAGAGGAAATTTGGCTTTTTCCAGAGATTCTTTAAATATATAAATAGATAAATACACACACACACACAAAACACACACACTATGGTCTGAACACACACCAGAATGACTACAAAGGAAAGAAAATTTAAAAAATAGAGAAAAGAAAATGTCTGACTTGGCAGTCCCACTATTGGTGTAAAGGAGCCCCCCATAGCGTTTCTTGACCCATTTCTGCTGAGTAATTTGTTGTCTGAAAGTCCTCGGTGTTGGTGTGTCACAGAAAGGATGCGCAGCGTTGGTCATAATGGCACTCAGTTTTGTTTGAATTCTCTCTTTTGCTGCAACCTCCCGGGGGTCCAGAGTGCATCCCACAACTGAGCCTGCCTTTCCAATTGGCTTGATGATTCGGTGGTCTTCTCCTGAAGTGATGTTACCGCACTGGCCATCACAGAGTTGTAGAAGATATGATGGATGTCACTTCCCACATTCAAAAAGGAACCCAATCTCTTAAGGAGGAAGAGCCTGCTCTGTCCTTTCTTCTGTAGTTCCTCTGTGTCACTAGACCAGCCTAACCTGTCATTGATGAGGACCCCCAAGTACCTGTTGCAGTGCACCACCTCCACATCCCCTTCTTGAATAGAATGGTAACCGGACATGGAGACCCTCTATGGTGCGCTGACAGTTTTGCTGATGTTAAGTTGCCGGCAGTTCCTTCAGGTGTCTTCTGGGTAGGTAGACAAGACGTGTGCCACGGTCTCTCGGTAATCGTACTGCACTCTTCTATCTTACATGCAAAACCAATTTTGATCCATTAGTCGCCTACATTCTGACAGCTTTTCAGGTGGCAAAAATCGTGTAGCCGGAGGGAGGAAGAATAAACACAGACACCTGTACAGGCGCTTGACAGGATCGTGTTTGTCATTACCTCCGAAATTGACACCCAGCTGAAGGATCCGTTATTGCTTTATGTTTTCATTGGATACGTCTGGCACATGCAGCATTATGTGGAAAAACAAGTAAGAGCAGACAACAAAAATGTAAAAAACAGTGTTTTGTTCCTGTAGTTCATAAATTATTCTCGTATCAATGGTTCTGAGGCAGTTTAATGGCTAGAAGGCTAAAACACGGTGCCTTTAGCGAGTGTTCGGGGCCTTTTACTTTTGACACATTCTGTTATGTTACAGCCTTGCGCTGAAATCCTTTACATTTATTTTTTCTCTCATCAAACACACGTCAGGTCAGGTCAGATTGGGGAGCAGGCACTGGTACAGCATATTGTTGTACCCACCACATGACGAAACGGCTCAGGATCCTCAGGACCCCCCAGGCAGACACGCAGTCCAGTCCCACACATTTATATGTGTTACGTGGGCGTCCCCTTGGCCTGGTCCAGCCGTTTGGGTCTTCAACAATGATCCAGACCACCCTTGGGGAAATGTGACACATGGCAGTATTGCCGTAACTGACGCTCCCTCACAATGCAGATCATGTGCCTCATTCGGGACTCCATGAGCAACGTTGTCACACCCACCACACGACGAAACAGCTCAGGATCCTCTGGACCCACCAGACAGACCCACCCTCTGGAAATGACCCATTTATCTGTGTTACATGGGCGTCCCCTTGGCCTGGTCCAGCCGTTTGGGTCTTCAACGATGAGCCGGACCGCCCTCGGGGAAACACGACACATGGCAGTAGTGCTGTAACTGATGCTCCCTAACAATACAGGTCATGTGCCTCATTCGGGACTCCATGAGCGACGTTGTCGCACCCACCACACGACGAAATGGCTCAGGATCTCCTCAGGACCCCCCAGGCAGATACGCAGTCCAGTCCCACCCTCCGGAAATGACACATCTATCTGTGTTACGTGGCCGTCCCTTGGCCTGGTCCAGCCATTTGGGTCTTGAATTTCCTCTTGGGATTAATAAAGTATCTATCTATCTATCTATCTATCTATCTATCTATCTATCTATCTATCTATCTATCTATCTATCTTCAACAATGAGCCGGACCACCTTCGGGGAAACACGACACATGGCAGTAGTGCTGTAACTGACGCTCCCTCACAATGCAGGTCATGTGCCTAATTCGGGACTCCATGAGCAATGCTATCGCACCCACCACATGACGAAACAGCTCAGGATCCTCAGGACCCCCCAGACAGACCCACCCTCTGGAAGTGACCCATTTATCTGTGTTACATGGGCGTCCCCTTGGCCTGGTCCAGCCGTTTGGGTCTTCAACAATGATGGTCCTGCGAGTCGGATCACCCTCGAGTAATGGCGCCACATGGCCGTAGTGTCGTAACTAACGCTCCCTCACAATACAGGTCATGTACCTCATTCGGGACTCCATGAGCGACACAAAGTCAAACCAGCGGTACCCCAGGATGCACTGAAGAGACACAGTAGTCCAATTTTCATCTCAGGTCACTGCATAGCGTCCATGTCTAACAACAATATAGCAAGTGTGATGAACGGCCGGCAACTAACCCTGGGACGCCCCGAGAATGAAAGAATTGGGGAAGGCAGCTACTTGTGGACACTGCCTCGCTTTGCTCGCCAACCCCCCCTTGCTGCGTGTCTCTGCCACTCGCACCCCAAGGAGACACTGTCGCTCCTTCGAAACCCCCCCACCTTAAACGGTGATACAATGGGAAACAAATAGAATTTTTTTTTTTTTACCTCCTCTTTGCTCTATCAGCTGCTGGATTGCTGCCCTGCTGTGTGATCTGCATCTCGTGCGCCGCTTTGAACATTTAAAAGCCTGTAGAGCAGCTGTCTTTGTCATCTACTCTTTGTCTTTTATTTCCGGTCCCAGGCGTGGTTAAATCTCTTGGCACAAAGTCTTGTCGTGTGCGATGTGAGTTCTTGATATATTTTAGTTTCTAACTTAAAAACGGAATAAGAATCTGAAAATCAAACAACATCACATTAAAGTTCTATAAATTCTGAAAAGAATGATACCAAACATATATATGTAGTTTGGAAAATAAGTGTGATAAAAAACGTGACATAAAATCGTTGCACTTTTAGGCTTAGGATTTTATAGACAGAGAGAGTAGATTTGAGATGCTTTTAAAAATCCCTCTTCACGGTCCAATGCCGTACAGGTATGTCTTTGAAGACATTCCATAGTCCATCTTCATCACCAGTATAATTCCTCCATTCGTTATCCAACCCGCTATATCCTAACTACAGGGCCACGGTGGTCTTCTGGAGCCAATCCCAGCCAACACAGGGCACAAGGCAGGAAACAAACCCCAGGCAGGGCGCCAGCCCAGCACAGGGCACACACCCACACCAAGCACACACACACTAGAGACAATTCAGGATCGCCAATACACCTAACCTGCACATCTTTGGAGTGTGGGAGGAAACCCAAGCAGACACGGGGAGAACATGCAAACTCCACGCAGGGAGGACCCAGGAAGCGACCCCGGGTCTCCTAACTGCAAGGCAGCAGCGCTACCCACTGCGCCACCCATGTTAACATTATTTTTATTAAATTCAGTTTATGCATACCGCTAACAGTGTTTGACGTAACCGGCCTGGTGTGGGGTTGGTCAGCCCTAGGCCACGCCCCCCCCACCCCTAAGGCCGCCTCTGGTACTATTGAGCTAATGTGTGGTTGGCTAGTAAGGAGCTGATCAAAGATGACACCCAAATTACGGACTGATGCTGAGGGTTCAACCAGGATCCCATCGACATCAAGGGTAGAGAGGACAGATTTGATACCAACCAATAGCATTTCCGTTTTATCAGGATGAAGTCGTAAAAAATTTAACTGTCATCCATTGATTGATTTCTTGAATGCAACCAGTCAGTGCAACTGGTGCATCAACGCTTATATAAAGTTATAGGCATAATCATCTACAGTCTGTTATGGTGAAGGATCCACCGAGCCTAACTTCATGTCCTGGGAATCGTAAACATTACACCGGCCCGGCAGGTCTTCTCCTGAGTAACTCCACAACATCCAAATGACAAGGAAGACGATGCCTGCTAAACCGAACCCGGGTTCACCTGACTTTCCCTCTTGCCTTTTTTTTGTGGTGTCTGACTCCTCCTTCTGGTCCGGCGCTCTCTTCTCCTCCTTCACCTTTCTCCAGCCTCTGATTTACATACGGTCGACTCCTCCCCTTACAGTATGATTGGCCCTCTGTGCCGGGTGCTCCCTTCCCCTTGAACCATTGGCTGGCCTTGCACGTCTAGCCATTCCACCATTAACAGGATGAGGGAAAGGTGCAGACTGCCAGTGACACCCTCACGTATCCATGACAACCGTTACACAGCTGCTGGTAAGGCCAGATTAAGACTCCCCCCCCACCCCCACAAACCCAGACCCCTTAACAGAGACTTGATCTTACTTTTAACAATGCAGGTTTGATTTTGGCTCGATTGCTTCATCACCCCCCCCACCATTTCAACTTGTGGAGGGGAGGGCGGGGTCATGGTGAAAAGGCCCCTTGCTGTCATGTGACCGTGGGCCCGCCCCATGGTAAAACCGCCCCTTTTTGCTGTTGCCTTCTAGATGTCAGTTGGCTCTGCCATGCGAGTGCTCAAACAGCTGCTTTTGTAACCGAGATCTTTCCATATTTGTCGCTGCTTCTGTAATCCTAACCTGACAATCACCGCTTTTTGTTTTCGGTTCAAAAGTCACGTAAGGTAGAGCCCTGTTTTCTTTTTCTTTTTATTAACTAGTCTGAACACGTAAGTCAGACAACAGACAGCGCAAAGCCTCTAATTCCACGCTATCGTCCGCCTTTTCTCTCCCATCTGCCTACAGCCTGTTATTTGGCTAAACCGCCACTTTTCTCTTGTTCTCTCTCCTCTGTGTTTTTCCGTGTGCCACTCCATTCCCGATGGCTGCTTACCTCATTTCTTGCTGTGATAAACAGAGTTTTGGACTTGAAGCAACAAGCAAAAGTGACCTGCAGTATTTTCGATAAGTAACGGCTTGCGACATGCGTGACATTCTGCTCCCACAGAGTGGGCTGGGGGTCCTTTGTTGTGGTTCAAATAGGCGGCTCAAGATTTACAAACGAACACGGCAGAAAAAAAAATAACGCTCCCTATTCTTCGCCTCTAAAATAACTCATTCATTCATTTTGTGTTTGCTGTCATCGTCATTAAATGTAAATTTTAATCAAAAACATCATTATACCGAGGCCTCTGGATGTATAGACACTCAGCCAGCACAACCGCGTTTCCTCTGCTCCCCATTATGCTGCTACAAATTAATAAAGAGCACAAGGAGAAGATAATGGAATTCTCTGTAGGCAGAATGCAACTCCTGGAAGCGCCACGGATTAAATGGTGTCTAAAGTCCGTTTTGAATGATATCAGTTTGGCAGTACTCGTGTAGTTAAGAATTCATTAAATAATTGATTGAAACACACAGGTTTTCAGAAACGCATTGATCTGTTGCTTGTTAGTTTGCAGAATTCCTCTTGAGTTCCGTTGTATGGATAACCACGTAAGGTGCGGCAATAGAACCGATCATCTCATCAGATGAGGCAACCTCACCCTCTGGTTAGGGAGGCAGAAAGAAGGATCTGGCACCACAATCAAATGCCTTGATGGGACTGGAGTACTTAGCAAGGCTGCATTATGGTGGTCCTAGACTACAAGACTTATCTTATGATAGATAGATAGATAGATAGATGTGAAAGGCACTATATAATAGATAGATAGATAGATAGAGATAGATAGATAGATGTGAAAGGCACTATATAATAGATAGATAGATAGATAGATGTGAAAGGCACTATATAATAAATAGATAGATAGATAGATAGATGTGAAAGGCACTATATAATAGATAGATAGATAGATAGATAGATAGATAGATAGATAGATAGATAGTGAAAGGCACTATATAATAGATAGATAGATAGATAGATAGATAGATAGATAGATAGATAGAAAGGCGCTACTTTCCTCCTGTCCTCCCAACCGGCAAAGCCCTCACTGACTGACTCACTGACTGACTCACTCACTGACTGACTGACTGACTGACTCATCACTAATTCTCCAACTTCCCGTGTAGGTAAGAAGGCTCAAATTTGGCAGGCTCATTCCTTACAGCTTACTTACAAAAGTTAGGAAGGTTTCATTTTGAAATTCTACGCGTAACGGTCATAACCTACTTATGTACATATATACAGCCATAGCCTGCAGCTTGGTTGCCGTGTAATTGAGTGACTGCCCATATAAGGCCGTCCGTCAGCGGCAATCCAATAGAAACACTGCCGCTAAATATTCACGTTTGAAGGGCTGTGCTTATGCAGACGAAGATGAGATGGTCAGGGTGGTGTTTGGCACAAACTCAGCGAAACTGCGAGAGAAACTTTTAAGTGCCGGGTCTCAGCTAACATTAAATAAAGCCGTGGACATTGCACGAGATAGCACAAGCACAGCTGGGAACCTTCGATGCATTTACTCCGAGCGGCTCACGTGAACTGACTGTGAACGCAGTACTCAGACAAAAAGCAAGAGCTCCAAAGAGCGCTGAACAAAAAACTCATTACACAATTGAGAAGGCAGCAAAAGAATATGAAGCGAGTCACGCATACAAGCATATTCATAAGTGCAGCTACTGCGAAAACAAAGCACACGGTGGAAAAAGTCAATGTCCAGCTAAAGGAAGACGGTGTAAAAAAAAACCCGTGCATGCAGTGTGTGATGTCTCAAATAAAGAGGAAGACGAGCTGTTTATTGATGCAGTAAAAAAGGAATCAATGAATGAAACCTGTTATCTTTACAGCGATTGACAAACACGGAATGTAACTTCATAACAACACGTCCTCCAAATATGAACCTGATTGAAAGAAATAATGAGAATCAAATCCTTGATGACAGCAACACTCATAACAGTCACCAAACAATTACTGTATATTGACAATCATGTTCTGTTATTTTTAAAATGTTCCCTTTTATTTTTCATAATTTCTTTAACACACTACCTCTCAGCTGCGAAGCAAGGGTATTTTGCTATATATATATATACCCCGATCTAGATACTGTCAAATAAACGAACCACACGCCGTGGCGCAACACGAGAGGCTTCGCCTTTAGTGCTGATGTCCGAGTTTCAATTCCCGACAGTGGGTGCAGTGAGTGTGTACGCCTGATGAGCACAGAATTAGGGCGAAACACATGTCGAGTATTGTTTGTATTATTTGACAGTAAAACTATTTCTGTATATATATATATATATATATATATATATATATATATATATATACATGCACACATACACACATATATATATACACACATACATATATTTATACATATACACACACACATGTGTATATATGTAGATATGTATATATATATGTATACATGTATATATATGTGGATGTATGTGTATATATATATGTGTATATGTATATATGTAGATATGTATATGTATATGTATTTGTGTATATGTTTATATGTGTGTGTGTATATATATATATATATATTTATAAATATATATATATGACAGCAACACTCATAACAGTGACAAAACAATTACATTGACAATCATGTTACGTTATTATTAAAATGTTTCCTTTTCTTTTTCATTACTTCTTTAACACACTACTTCTCCGCTGCGAAGTGCGGGTATTTTGCTAGTATGCTATATAATGACATTCCTATCTATCTATCTATCTATCTATCTATCTATCTATCTATCTATCTATCTATCTATCTATCTATCTATCATATAGTGCCTTTCATATCTATCTATCTATCTATCTATCTATCTATCTATCCTGCCGACTACACTAAAATAAAAATCTATCTATCTATCTGTCTATCATATAGTGCCTTTCATTTCTATCTATCTATCTATCTATCCTGTCGACTACACTAAAATAAAAATCTATCTATCTATCTGTCTATCATATAGTGCCTTTCATTTCTATCTATCTATCTATCTATCTATCTATCTATCTATCTATCTATCTATCTATCTATCTATCTATCATATAGTCCCTTTCCTATCTATCTATCTATCCTGCCGACTACACTAAAATAAAAATCTATCTAGCGCCTTTCCTAACTGTCCTCCTATCACTACAAGTCTATTACACAGTTCAGATTTTCCAGAAACCTTCAGCATAGGAAGACAGGAAGATTATTTTAATATGTCAGCATTTAATAAGAGGAATTCTAGCGACAAGGAGAATCTAATTCATTCAATTGCATGTTTCCTCTTTCCAAAGATTGTTAGGAAATTTTCCGGCTGCTTTTCCTGAGCAGGATTCTCCGAAAATTCCAGTATCGCGTCAATCAGCGGTTAACGTAGGGCCTCCATGAAGGTCTGCATGACGTTATAAAACCATGCAAAGAATGAGCAGGCGGGCAGGTAAGTGGGCTTTGGCCTCTCACACACCGATGTTTTGAAAGGCTTTACAACAAAGTTCGGATGAGGAAATTCTTATCATCTCACTGATGCTGAGTCTGTGCGACTAAATAATGGATTTCATGGCATCAGGGTGAGCACCGGGGGAGATCAGAGCAAATTGTCTTATTATTTCAGTTTTAGTTTGTAATACATTTGGAAACCTTTCTGAAGACACGTTCTCAAGTTGTCATTATGGGTTATTGAGTGTGCATCGATGGACACAAATGGCCAGTGTATCCTTTTAAAATGAAACCTACAGCACAATAAGGCGTGCAGAACGTGAAGGGGTCTGGCAGCTTTGTCTGTAAGGAGACTCGCCGATTGAGAGATGACGTGATGTGAAGTTTCTAAAATGCATCCCAGCCTCTGCTTTGAGACGAGTTTAAGAATTTCACACAAACGCTAGGAAGTTTTGCTTCACACAGAGAACTCCAGACACGTGGAATACGTGACCAAGTAGTATGGTGGACAGCAGGACTTTAGGGTTAGGGTTAGGGTTATGAAGTCATTTTGGAGGAATCAGGTGAGGGGACTGGTGAGCCCGCTGGGCTGGATGGCCTCTTCTCGCTCGTCTAAATGTTCCCAATGCTCCTTTACTGGGTGTTGTTCCTTAAAGTTTGTTTTATTTCCTGGTGGTCCTTCATTTTGGGGACATTCCGATGCGCTTTGTGCAATTGTTTGTCTCCTCTGAGTTGCTCTTTTCATTTAACACATTTTCTTTTTGGTGATCATTTCACCAACATGTTGTTTAGATGTTGTTGCTAATAACAGTAAGCCTGACAAAGGAGGCCGATGGAAGACGAGTGCAGCCCGCCTGGCACATTACGACACGCTGCACATCAAATACGCTTGGGAAAGAGCGGGCTTCACTCTCAAAGAGGGTCTGCATTTGCCTCCCAGCTTCTTTAAGTGCTTGTGATCTCATTTACGGCTGAAATCAGATCCATGCGGTTTGCAAACATCAGTCTTCCTCGCAGCCACTTCTGTTCTTTGATTTCATGGTTGGCATGTGGCACCAGAACAGATGAGCCAATATTTAGAAGAAAGCACCCGGGATTTGAAGAGGAGGGTCTGCCTGGACTCTTCGGCTCCCCTGCTCGCCATCCCTGGCAAACTTTCTGCAGCCCACTGTCTATTAATTAGAGGGCTGAAATTAAATGTTGCTGTACATTTATGTTTTAGCATAAGACTACAGGGAAATAAATCTAATTAGCAAGCATCTCATTACAATGGCACTTCACACATTTTCCCTTTGAGATTGGAGGCATAAATCTCAGCAGCACTGCTTTCAATGATCCACTATGCTGGCTATTATTTGAAAGGTTTATTTCTCAAGATATGCCTGAAATATGAGTGTCATGGTGGCACAGTGGTTGGCGTGGCAGCTTCTCTGATCCAGCACACTGGGTTCAAATCCACGCCCGCTCATGTTCTAAATGGGGCTCTTGTCAGCTATTCATCTTGTAGGCCCCTAAATTAGATGTGCACAGCTTCCTCCCATATTGTAAAAGATCGGATTAGATTCAACTGTATTGTGTTCGTAAGAATCCCTTCTAAATGATTTGAAATCAAATCTGACTCACTGGTACAAGAAAACCCCAACATATGATACACCACTCGACTGGTCTGGATCTCTGGTTATGCAGGTGGTAAAATACATTTCATTTGTCATTCCAACAGACAGCACATCAACAACATTAACACACCTTTTAAGAACACCCCATACCCAATCGCATATAACAGAGACGTACGTACTGTGTATATTACTCCAACAGATGATGCCCACAAACATTAACACAGCTTTTTACAAATTACATACTGAATGGCATTGCATTTGTCATTCTAACCACCACTCATCTTGTCTGGATTTCTAGTTATGCAAACGGTAAAATGAATTGCATTTGTCATTCCAACAGATGACACATTGCAAACATTAACACAGGTTTTACAAATCCCGTGCCAAATGGCACATAACAAAGATGTATGGATTGCATTTATTGTTCCAACAGATGGTGCCTCACAAACATTAACACAGCTTTTTACGAGTCACATACTAAATAACATATAACAGAGACAATTGAATTGCCTTTGCCATTCCAAAAAATAGTTCAACAGAAACATTAACACAGCTTTTAAGAATCCCATACCAAATACCATATAACAGAGATATATAGATTGCATTTATTATTCCAACAGATGGTGCTACACAAACATTAACACAGCTTTTTATTAATCACATACTAAATGGCATATAACAGAGACATACACATTACATTTGTCAATCCAACAAAGGGTTTATCAGAAACATGAGCACAGCTTTTAAGAATCCCATACCAAATGGCACATAACAGAGACATATTTATTGCATTTATTGTTCCAACGGATGGTGCCTCACAAACATTAACACAGCTTTTTACGAGTCACAAACTAAATATCATATAACAGAGACAATTGAATTGTGTTTGCCCTTCTAACAGAGGGCTCATCAGAAACATTAACACAGCTTTTAAGAGTCCAATACCAAATGGCATATAACAGAGACGTATTTATTGCATCTATTGTTCCAACAGATAGCGGCTCACAAACATTAACACAGCATTTTATGAATTACATACTGAATGGCATATAACAGACATATGCATTGCATTTGTCATTCTAACAGATGGCACATCAAAAACATTAACACAGCTTTTAAGAATCCCATACCAAATAACATATAAAAGAGACGGATGTATTGCTTCTATTGTTATAAAAGATGGCGCCTCACAAACATTGACACAGCTTGCACGAATCAAATACTGAATAACATATAACAGAGACATATGCATTGCATTTGCCCTTCCAACAGAGGTTGCATCAGAAACATTAACACAGCTTTAAAGAATCCCATACCAAATGGCACATAACAGGAATGTATGTATTGCATTTATTGTTGCAACAGATGGTGCCACACAAACATTAACACAGCTTTTTATTAATCACATACTAAATATTATATAACAGAGACATACGCATTACATTTGTCATTCCAACAAAGGGTTTATCAGAAACATGAACACAGCTTTAAAGAATCACATACTGAATGGCATATAACAGAGATATTGGTATGGCATTTACTGTTCCAACAGATGGCGCCTCTTAAACATTATCACAGCTTGTACGAATCACGAACCGTACGGCATATAACAAAGACATTACATTTGTCATTCCAACAAACGGTGCATCACAAACATATTTGAAGCCAGGCTTATCAAGGAAAGTGACGCAGGGTCTGGAGTTGGGTAACCTTCCACACTTGTGCTGGGACCTGCAGTGGTTATGTGGGGTATCATTGCAGGTCATTTCAAAGTCAGTGATTATGATTATGTTGTTATTTTTGAGTATTGATTGTTGTTACTGATGAGGTCTACTATCGTGAAGTGGAAATACTTTTAAAAATACCAATTTTTTATGGATGTTTGTTAAAATGTTTGCTGTATTCCAGTGTTGGTCTCCACAGAAAAGGTGCCATAATGAGATGACAAATCTTTCTACACGCCGCTAAACTACACGGCCTGAGTCACATTTTTCGGCCAGTTGGCACAGCCACTCTGTAATTTTATTTTGATTCTTTTCAGACGCGTACCTAACACAAAGCAACGACGAGTAAGTTCATCGAAAAGTGATAGCGATTTTGAAATAAACTTGAGTTACTCGACACGCTCTAACTTTTTAACTTGGCCTCAATAAAATCCTGGCCAGAAGCGAGAGTAATAAAGCACTTTAATAACTATTGGAGCAAACTTTACAGCAGGTCTCTTTTATTAAAGTGTCAAGCATATTGGCCTTTAAATTTAAAACAAATATCTAAACTATACATTATTAATATACTAAATCAATAAACATTTAATAAATGGTATTCAGGACTGCGTTGGCTCGAGATACAGGAAGCTGTCGATTCTCCGTAATAAAATAAGACGGCTGGCCAGGAGGTGCTGCTGCTCCTGTGCTTCTCCGTTCCTCGTTAGCTCTTCTGACGGATGCTCTCCAAATTAAAGGAAGAAATACGCCTGTGAATTTATAACTTCCGAAGAAATGTGGCGTAGTGCGTGGGGGTGCAGCTGGCAGCGCCAACATCCCAGGTTTAAATCCTGCAGCCTGCATGTTATCCCAGTGTCCCAGTGCACTTCTGGTATTCCCATTTTCCTCCCACATCCAGAAAATGAAGCTTTTGTCATATTGGGGTCCTATTTGACTGTCATGACCAGGCCTGAATGTTGGGGTCTTATGACTTTTTCCTATTATTGACGCCATTTTATGTGACTGTTGTTACGGTCGCAAAACAAAAACCTTCAGCCATTGTGGCCCTCCAGGATCAACAACAATAACATTTATTTCTATTGTCACATAATCATACAAACAGTGTAGCTCAAAGTGTTTACAAAATGAAATAAAAAGGAAGATTAGGCAACAATATTATACATTACTAGCTGTCCCCTCGGCCATGCCCACGTGGCAGTGAAACAGGACAAAATGTAAAAATCAATAAAGCAAATTAAAAAAATAAGCGGAAGGTCGGTACGCTCCGACGTCAAACGTTGCCACTGTATCTGATGGTGCTCGGCTCTGACGGAGAACGTCCCCTGCATGGCCGCGATATCTCTGCCAATCAGCGGCGACCCTCTAAAACACACGTAGCTCTGATCTCTCTCTCAAAAACGCCCTCCTTAACAATCTGGAGATGATAATGTCTGATGAACAAACGTGTATCGCTAGCTAAGCGGAGGCCAGGTACTCTCCAACACGTGACGCGAGGTACAGTGATCTGAACGGAGGCTGGCGTGAGGAGGGTCTCGCCTGGCTCTCAACTCCTGAGGTCCCGTCCCCTCCCCTCGGCCTGCAGCCTGTTTCTCAGATTTGCACGAATCAATTGGTTACTAAAAGCGAACTGTGAAACAAGTAGCAAAATCAACTGGAATGTTCAAGCAAATTATAGAAAAAACCCGATCTAAATCTCTCATTGGACAGTGGACAGACATACAGACAGACTGGCAGACAGATGTTGGATTTTATATATATATATATATATATATATATGTATGTCTATATCTCTAGACTTTTTATCCTTCGACAAGACATGATGTTTTGAAGAGAGACACTTTTCACATCCCGTGAGACGAGACTTTGTGCCAAGAGATTTAACCACAGCCTGGGGCCGGAAATCAAAGACAAAGAGTAGATGACCAAGCAGAATGTCGTAAAGAATTTAAAAACGTTGGTGCGATACACATGCAGAAAAGGTTAGAGATAATGGAAGTATGAAAATTAGAAAATGATAGGAAAGATCGCATTAGTCTCAACTTCTAGCTGAAGACTCACCACTTCAGTTTAGGACACCCTGACTAGAGCTGCTGATTAACTGCGCAGACTGCATCTCTGTGGTTAGTCATTAGCCCTGAAACATAAGTAACAGGATAGTTAGAATTTGTTACTAACCCTCACCATTTTCGGTTTCTCTTCTCAGTACTCAAATGTGGCACTCGGTGCCCACCTGCCAAGTTGTTTTGCCTGCCCAAGATAAAGTCATCTGTGATGGAGAATCGCAGGAATCATCGGGTAGAGGGGACCTGTCATCGGATTAGCTGGCCCAGCAGTTGTGGAACGGCCAGTAGGGGGGAGGCAGCTTGATGGCTGAGGTCTCCAGGACTCCAAACAAATCCAAGTCATATTATGGGATATCATCTACTGTTGAATTATTGTTTATTTTTTTATTTTTTCTCCAGCCGTCTGGAGTTTTTTTTTTGTTTTTTCTGCCCCCCCTGGCCATTGAACCTTACTCTTATTCGATGTTAATTAATGTTGATTTATTTTGTTTTATAAATTGTGTCTTTCATTTTTCTATTCTTTAATATGTAAAGCACTTTGAGCTACTGTTTGTATGAAAATGTGCTATAGAAATAAATGTTGTTGTTGTTGTTGTTGAATTCTACTCCATACTTGTAATATTTCTATTGTACTATTATATTGTAGGGTGGCGCAGTGGGTAGCGTTGCTGCCTCTCAGTTAGGAAACCCGAATTCACTTCCCGGGTCCTCCCAGCGTGGAGTCTGCATGTTCTCCCCGTGTCTGCGTGGGTTTCCTCCCACAGTCCAAAGACATGCAGGTTTGGTGCATTGGCGATTCTAAATTGTCCCGAGTGTGTGTTTGGTGAGTGTGTGCCCTGCGGTGGGTTTGTTTCCTGCCTTGTGCCCTGTGTTGGCTGGGATTGGCTCCAGGAGACCCCTCGTGACCCTGTAGTTAGGATATAGTGGGTTGGATAATGGAGGAATGGATATTATATTGTATTGAGGATGACTTCTGTTCTGCTCTGTGTATTGTATTGTATTGACCTCCTCCTTTTCGACACCCACTGCATGCCCAACCTTCCTGGAAAGGGGTCTCACTTTGAACTGCCTTTCCCGAGGTTTCTTCCATTTCCTTTCCCGAAGAGGGTGTTTTTTTGGGAGTTTTTCCTCGTCTCCTTAGAGAGTGAAGGCTTGGGACTATCAAATGGCAGCACTTCTTGTGTGATTTTGAGCTCTACAAAAATACATTTTATCATGGTGTCTAATAACAAGACAGTAAGAAAAGAAACAAAACAAAGAGAGACAAGGCGGGTTAAGGTAAGGCACCAAAGCAGAACGCCGAGCTCACGAAGCCCTCGTTTATCTTAATGAAATCCCAGCATCATTAAGAGAGACAGAGAGGAACCGTGGAAAAGCTCTGGCAAATGGAAAAAATGGATATTCATTATATGTGTATAATCTCTCTCTATATGAAATCCAACGTCTCTCTGTCTGTCCGCTTTTCATGAGAGAACAACTTCATGGATTGAGATCGGGTTTATTTCTATAATTTACTTGAACATTCCGGTTGATTTTGCGACTTCTCTCATTTCGCTCTGTATCAGAGTTCACTTGCGGTACCGATTTATCTGAGAGAGCAGCAGGCTGAGGGGAGAGGGAAGCATGATGGGGTTCTCCTCGCTCACGCGCCAGCCTCCGTTCGAGTCGCTCTACCTCTGCGTTTTGGAGTGTACTTCGCCTCCCCCTAGCTAGTGATGTCTGTTTGTTTATTGATTTTTTGAAGTTTGGCCTGTTTCACTACTATGCGGGACTAAAGAAGAATGAAATACAACAAAATATCAAAAAGGCCTAAAGAGGCAACTCAGAGACAAATCCTCAATCTAGCATCAGAAATCAAAAAATGGGAGACAAGACAAGTCGAGAAACAGAAGAATCCACAAAATCAGGTTCTTATTACTGCTTTAAACTGCAGATCTTGACCACCTGACTCTGAACATACAAAAGGCAGAGGGTGGGCCTCCAGCTGTACATCATGGTGGCCATCTTCTCTGCAGCTCTGTATTAAGGGGATAGGGCACATAAACCAAATGAATGCAAAACAAAACCCCAAGGCTAATAACATCCATCCATTTTCTTAACCCATCTATGTGGGGCAGGGACACTGGTTTTAAGTTTCAGCCAGGGCTCCTACATTTTTTTTTTTACGTTAATGTGAGGTCTTTGTAGGTGGTTCCCCAAGTATCATCATCCGATACCACACTCAGCCCTATAAAGGCGAGGGCTTCCCACAGTTCCTGGCGGTCTGTAAAAAGGGTGAGAAGGATTATTCTTCATCACCGCTGTACATTTATTTGAGGAGAGGAGGAATGGTTGGTTAATTTCATGGGCCATCAGTGTAGAATATGAAAAGAGTGCGGCCAACCAGCGCAGCGCAACGATTTATACAGCAAGCGTGGAAGGCAACGTCCTCGGTGAGTTCGCCGGTTTCCGCCTTTACAGTCGTCCTACTTCGATGAGCTATTGCCATGGTAACAGGTTTGTTGAGTACACAAAGGTCTTTCAAGTGCTTCTCGTTTACATCTCCTACTAAGCAATCAATGCTCCTCCAAGGGTTGAAGTGCAAATGCGTTTCCCACCTTTGCCTATTGGGAGTGCAGCTTTTCTAATCTGAAACACATAGCAGGTCAACATGCAGCTTTTCTTAGCTTTCTAGTTGCCATACACGGTATTGTTACAAAGGACTCCGCTCTGTTATTGTGTAGTTTTGCTCTTGGTCAGCGTGCAAGGGTGCCTGATAAAAATGAAGTTGGTGCTAAAGAATCCTATCCTGACAAAATCTCACGCCAAACTTTGATGGGATGCTCATCCAAATCACAGCGTGTTAGTTTAGAGGTGCCAATAGGGAGGAGCGAAACCATTTGGACGATCATGAATAACGATAATGAACTTGAGGCAAAACGTAGAGTTTCACTTTGCACAAAGATTTGCAAAACTAATTGTGTTCTGATGGACGTCAACTGAGAGTTCAAAGCACCAGAGAGTCCAAAAGTCCCAATGAGTCCTACATAATAATAATAATAATAATAAATAAGTCCAGTAAGTCCTAAATAATAATAATAAACACTAAATCCAGTAAGTCCCTATAAATCAAAAATAATAATAATAATAATAATAATAATAAATAAGTCCAGTAAGTCCTAAATAATAATAATAAACACAAAATCCAGTAAGTCCTGCGGTGGGTTGGCACCCTGCCCGGGTTTGTTTCCTGCCTTGTGCCCTGTGTTGGCTGGGATTGGCTCCAGCAGACCCCCGTGACCCTGTGTTCGGATTCAGCGGGTTGGAAAATGGATGGATGGATGAATCCAGTAAGTCCCTATAAATCCTAAAAATAATAATAAATAAGTCCAGTAAGTCCTAAATAATAATAATAATAATAAACACTAAATCCAGCATGTCCCTATAAATCCTAAATAATAAAAATAATGAACAACAAGTTCTAAATAATAATAATAATAATAAGCAATAAATCCAGTAAGTCCCTATAAGTCCTAAATAATAAAAATAATAAACAATAAGTCATAAATAATAATAATAATAATAATAATAATAATAATAAATTAGCCCAGTAAGTCCTAAATAATAATAATAATAATATTCAATAAATCCAGTAAGTCCTAAATAATAATAGTAATAATATTCAATAAATCCAGTAAGACCTAAATAATAAAAATAATAAAAAGTCCAAAAGTCCCAATAAGTCCTTAAAGGGGGAAATGCTGTCAAAAACCCCGGCTAGACACAAAAAAAGGCCCTGTATAATCTTTATAAAAATAAAAAGGTTTGTTTGCACAGACTCCCCGGTAGGCACAAAAGCAACTCTGTGGAGTTTAAAAGGCCAAATGGATTTCTGTTTTTGATATTTAATACATTTGCAAACCTTCCTCAAAACACGTGTTCACTTTGTCATTATTGGTAATTGAGTATTGATCAAAATGAATAAATGTCAAGTTTATCCATTTACAATTAAATCTACAAATGTACAGAATTTGAAGGGTCTAAATACTTTCTGAGTCCACCAATAATATCCAGCCAGAGAGCCACACGTCACCAGTGTTTTTGAGTGCAGTTTTTGGGCCGAAGTCAATAGACGACACTGAAGGTCGTGGGCAGAAAATAAAGGCGGATAGTTTTAGGGGTCAGTGTGACTAGTGTGTAGTATACACGATTAAGTTTGGGGTAATTAAGGTTAGGAGTTGGTATTGTTCACATTGGGGGTGAGTGTGATAACGTCTAGTTTAGAAGGTTAAGATCAGGAGTAACTTGAGGTTAGGAGTTGGTATTGTCAAGGTGTGGGGTTTGTGTGGTTAGCGTGTAGCACAGACATCAAGTATCGTGACAGTTCTGCTGGGCTACAACTGGTGCCATAGACCTGCACTGATGTATGGCTGTGCGAGTCCACAGTATGGCAGCATCCATGAAAACAAAGACGAGTTATCTATACTAATAAAAGGCAAAGCCCTCACTCACTCACTCGTCACTAATTCTCCAACTTCCCGTGTAGGTAGAAGGCTGAAATTTGGCAGGCTCATTCCTTACAGCTTACTTACAAAAGTTGGACAGGTTTCATTTCAAAATTCTACACCTAATGGTCATAACTGGAAGGTATTTTTCTCCATTATCTGTAATGGAGTTGAGCTGGAATGACGTGGGGGGGCGGAGTTTCATGTGACATCATCACGCCTCCCACGTAATCACGTGAACTGACTGTCAACGCAGTGCGTAGAAAACCAGGAAGACCTCCAAAAAGCGCTTAAGAAAACATGCATTATATAATTGAGAAGGCAGCGAAACAATAAGAAGCGAGCGAGTGACATATACTACCATGTTCATGAGTGATGCTACCTCGAAAAGAAAGCACGGTGTAAACCTAAACTTTAAATTAAGTTCATAGACAGGCTACCGCTGGCGTTTCACATGCCCACAGGTAATGCGGGATACAAGTTTAATGAGAGGACGCAGGATATAAACGAGAGTTTTGATCACTTTGTAACTAAGTTAAAATTGTAGGTGAAGGGGTGTGCTAATGCAAATTCGAGACTGTGTTTGTGGGGATTGACAGTTAAGGCGGGTGGGGAGTCACGTCATCATCTCCCTCCCATTCATCTCATTTGGCTCTGAGCTGAGCTCATGCTAACGCCGTCTTCGAAGCAACTTCGTCACACTGCCACCAAATACTCACAGAAGTTAATACACACGCTGTCTCTATAGAGTTTCTCCACACTGAATCCTCCAGACACTACTTACAAAAGGTCACATTGACAATCGTGTTACGTTATTTTTAAAATCTTTCCTTTTCTTAGCACAAGCACAGCTGAGAAGCTTCGATGCATGTGCTCCATAACGCGTTAAAAAATAATGCATTTAATCACACTTTGCATTACAAGCAGATTACATTGATCAGCGCATCCCAATTCATTTTACCCTCGCACCACCTTAGTTTGAGAAGAAGTCTGAAAAAATATGAGGTTAACACAGAAAAACAGATCACCAATTCAAGCTTTATGAATAATCGATTCGCCATCAATAATTGTTTTGGTAAAGCCATCCTCCTTCCATTTTATAATTTTTCCGCCACTAGCCATGATTAAATGAACAGTAAAAAAGTAAGAGCAAAGCGAGGGTGACTTATTTAGGCAGGAATATATATGATAGCAACACTCATGACAATGTCAATCATGGTACGTCCATCCATCCATTTTCCAACCCGCTGAATCCGAACACAGGGTCACGGGGGTCTGCTGGTGCCAATCCCAGCCAACACAGGGCACAAGGCAGGAACCAATCCTGGGCAGGGTGCCAACCCACCGCAGGACACACACAAACACACCAAGCACACACTAGGGCCAATTTAGAATCGCCAATCCACCTAACCTGCATGTCTTTGGACTGCGGGAGGAAACCGGAGTGCCCGGAGGAAACCCACGCAGACACGGGGAGAACATGCAAACTCCACGCAGGGAGGACCCAGGAAGCGAACCCGGGTCTCCTAACTGCGAGGCAGCAGCGCTACCTCTGCGCCACCGTGCCGCCCATCATGGTACGTTATTATTAAAATGTTTCCTTTTCTTTTTCATTACTTCTTTAACACACTACTTCTCCGCTGCGAGGCGTGGGTATTTTGCTATATATATATATATCATATAATATATGAATGACCTCCAAAGAGCGCTGAGACTTTTGATATCATGAACGTGTGTACAAAAGGGGTCTCCTGCCCTGCAAAAGTCGAGCAGCCGGCGCGCGTGCATAGCTGTGCCGGCCTTTGAGATGCTCACTGCGCTTCTGCCTTAAGTCAAAGTGAGCACTTTTAATTTTTTTCATCCTCCCCCTGCGCTATAGCCCAGACAAGTGCAAACACGGGACCCCTTTTCTACACCACGGCAAAATAATATTAAGGCGATTCACACTTTCTTTTGCACGTGCCATCACAGCCGATTAATGGCAGGGACGTCTCACCAGTCTACACAAGACCCACCGCGACTGTCCCCAAAAGGCGATCATAACGTCAGCGAACACATCTCTCTACACTATATAAAAGAAAAAGGCAACTTTCCTTTCTTTACACCTTTTTTCCTTTTATCCCAAACCAAAGCCTTTCTCTCTTAACACGGCAGAGGACACAAAATAATTTTCTTTAATTGCCGGTAAGGCACATTACCAGAGGCACAAATTTGAACGTTCACATAGAAAATGTAATTTCTATACCACAGCCGTCGTGTAGCGCCTTTCAAAAGGGATCAACTACCGAGAGATGATCCATATACATTTTAGCTGCTGTTAGTTACTTACCTGTTGTGTTACACCGTCTTTAAAATGTAGTTTACCAGCAACCACTCCAGTAGTGATCAGTGTACCTGTACTTCTTGAAACGTTAATGTTTTACTGTTTAATAACTTATAGACTATAATTTATTATTTCTCACTTGCACTCAGTGACCAAAGCTATACACACACATATATAAAAGCTATACACACAAGTATATGTATGTGTATATATATGTATGTATGTATATATATATATATATATATATACACACACACACACACACACGTACGTACTACGTACATACATACATACATACATATATATAATTTGTGTGTGTGTATATATGATGTAGATAGGTATGTATATATATATATGTGTATATGTAGATATGTATATAGATATGTAGATATGAAGATATGTATGTGTATATATATGTGTGTATATATATATATGTGTGTGTGTGTGTGTGTGTATATATGACAGCAGCAATCCAAGCTGTGAGAAAACAGTAAAAAGGAGGCGTGTCAGACGTCGTGGTACATTTTCTGATGCAGCTACCGAAAATAACTTTGTGACGCTGCCGCCAAATACACAAAACAATTACTTTGACAATCATGTTACATTATTTTTAAAATGTTTCCTTTTCTTTTTCATAACTTCTTTAACACACTACTTCTCCGCTGCCAAGCGGGTATATATATATATATATATATATATATATATATATATATATATATAGATATATATATAGATATATAGATATAGATAGATAGATATGAGAACAACACTCATATCAATGACAAAACAATTACATTAACAATCATGTTACGTTATTTTTAAAATTTTTCCTTTTCTTTTTCGTACCTTCTTTAACACACTACTTCTCCGCTGCGAAGCGCGGGTATTCTGCTAGTTAAAAATATAAAGCAAAATGGTAGTAGCCATTTAAAAAGTTTTACAAAGCAGCCAGAGCCCTAAGACAGGAAAGCTCTATCTGTTCATGTGAGATTTCACGCCGGTCCACTCATATCTTGTTTCACAAAACAGCACTTTGGCCTTTGAGTCAGATGTAAAAAAATTCAAATGTGAAGTATAAGAAGAGTAAAGGTGAGGCAGTGAGAGGCGGCCATTGACCATCTGCCTAAGGCCGTCTGCGCGCTTCACTAACAGGGTAACAGCACTGCATCTTATTAAAGGGCCAGGAAGCCTCGGGATTGTCAATCGAGGGCCTTGAGTTACTTGCCGATCGATTGATCGATCAACCCTCTTGTTTACTTAGCAACGTTAAACGGAGCTTTACAAATTAGGGAGAGCGCAATAAAGAGCAATGCAAGATAGCAAGTTATCTCGGTGGTCCACGATTTTTAGATTTGCTTTGTTTAAAAAAAAAGTGGACCTGAACCCACAGAGAATTCCAAATCTGTTGTGAATTTATGCTTATGTATTATTTTCTTGCTGCCAGCAAATTTTTCTGATAATGATTCTTTCACTTTTTTTTCTTATATTTGAATGTAAAGATTTCCAATTTTCAGTACATTTTTTCCAGATCTGCCTTATAGCATGATATCAATTAATTATCGTTTTATCTTTTATCTCATTTTTTGTTACGGGCGTAGCCATTTTGTGCAAAGACGCGACTGCAGGTTGCAGGTAGGTAACGGGGACCGGGAGATCACGTCGGGTGACGTCATTGAATGGGTGACATTTAAACCGGCCACTCAGTCCATGCACAGTCTGGATTTGACTACTACTCGTGTTATTGAAAGTGTTTCAGGTTTTGAATTCTTTGGCTACGTCATTACGACTGTTTCTTTTCTCGACTTTGATTTTGGTTCCCGTTTTTTGGGTTTAGATGTCTATTAGGCTTTCCTTTCTGGTTTTGACAACACTCATTTATTCACTTTCAATTCATCTTCTGACCCGTTTTCAAAATGTCCTCCATGGTCCGCCATTTTCTCTCTCTGAGTCGAGCAAATGTATTTCCTCCTGATATTGTGATCTGACTGGCCTTCTCTATTCAAAATGTTCTGCCTAGGCTAGATAGAAACATTTTTGAAAAGGGCCGGAAGAAAAAAAAAAGTAGTCAGAGACGTGCAAAGTTTGTTAACCAGAAGGCGAATCAAAAAGAGCAAAGCTGAAATTGTAGTCGATAATTAGAAAGAAGGAGGTCTGTTAAATCAAAATATATACGCAGAAAACCATCAATAAGGATTCACAAGTTTATATCCAATCTCAGATGAGTTAGAACATTTGAATAGTGGCGAAGACGAGATAAAACCTTTTATTCCACTGGCACTGCCAGGCGGGTGGTGCCAGTGCATTGAGAAGAAAGGGTTTAGACTCCATTGAAAAATGACAGCATCAGTCTTGTAGAGGTTCGGCCCATTTTCTGATAAATCCCATTTGCCATTTTTAGCTTGACGCCCCCCCGTATTTAATATGAAACTAATAGTCACTGAGTCAAATAAATGAAACAAGCTGTGTAGACAGTCATGGTGGTCCGGGGTGACTGAATGCCTCATTGGCCATTACAGATCAGTTGTAGTGTTCGTGTGTGTCTTCATCATTGGGCATATGCTCTGAATGGTTGGAGTTTTACTACGGTGGCCGAGAGGTGTGCACGTGGAACAGAAGATGCACGTTGTCTATGAAGTGTGGAAGTGGGCGGCAACAAGAGGTGTGGCAAACCAAACAGAAGGGGGCGTGTTTAAAATTCAGACTGGGGTGGGACCGTTTAAAAAAAGGGGTTGGAGCAAATTTGAATAAACATGTTTGGAGAGCATTAAGGATAGTACAGTGGCCGAGAGGTGCACTTAGAACATGCTATTGTCTATGATGTGTGAAAGTGGGCAGCAACAATACAAAGACAAAGGCAAACTAAAGAGAAGGGGCGTGTTTAAAAGTCAGATTGAGGCGGGAACTTTTAAAAAAATGGGTGGGAGCAAATTTGAATATATATGTTTGGGAGATCATTAAGGAGAGGACGGTGACCAAGATGTACACACTTGGAAAAGAAGATGCACGTTGTCAATGATTTGTGAAAGTGGGTGGAAACAATTCAAAGACAGAGGTGTGGCAAACTAAAGAGAAGGGGCGTGTTTAAAAGTCAGATTGAGGCGGGAACTTTTAAAAAAAGGGGTGGGTGCAAATTTGAATAATTATATTTGGAGAGCATTAAGAAGAGGACAGTGGCCAAGAAGTGTGCATTTAAAACATGCTATTGTGTAAGATGTGTGGAAGTGGGTGGCAACAATTCAAAGCCAGAGGTGTGGCAAACCAACGAGAGAGGGTGTGTTTAAAAGTTAGACTAGGGTGGGAACTTAAAAAAAGGGGTGGGAGCAAATTTGAATAAATATAGCTGGACAGCATTAAGGAGAAGACGGTGGCCGAGAGGTGCACTTAGAACATGCTATTGTCTATGATGTGTGAAAGTGGGTGGCAACAATTCAAAGCCAGAGGTGTGGCAAATTAAAGAGAAGGGGCGTGGTTAAAAGGCAGATTGAGACGGGAGCTTTTAAAAAAATGGGTGGAGCAAATTTGAATAAATACATTTGGAGAGCATTAAGGGGAGTGCGGTGGCTGCGAGGTGCGCACTTAGAACAGAAGATGCACGTTGTCTACCACCTGTGGATGTGGGATGGCAACAGGATGAATTTTCAGGAACAAATTTCACAAACAAGTCCCCGGTGCGCCCAGCTGTGAAAAACGCTTTGGTGAATTTCACCTTTCGACACTTGTCACTCGTAAGAGCCGCCTGGCCTGATCTACTCATTTGGCCCTCTTCACCTAGAAGACCTGCTCCGTAGGTCATGGCCACTAAGGCTGCCTTTGTGTTGTTCTCTTCATTTCGGGTGGCTGTTCGCGGCGCACACAGCGTCAGATGAGATTTTAATATTTTACTGTATAACTGAAAATGTAACATTTTCTGAATCCCTTGTTAACCAGAGTGTATTTATGTTGTATTCTGCCGAGGGATATTAATTTTATAAAAATGCCAGTGACAGATGTTTTCATACAGATGCAGAACTCTCTGTAGTTCGGTTCAAAGACTTCGGCTAAAAGGCTAATCCCGCTAACTCCCATTATTCTTTTCTCATTCTGTTTAAGGGGATGTTAGTGAGTGAAATGATTTAAAGGTTTGGCAAATGGCACCCTAATTAGTCTAATTAGGCAAGAATTGCTGACAAGCCTGAAGAAATCGTAAAAAGAAAAAAAATAGTAAATACAAAAAAAAAAAAAACACGAGAAAATAACGTACAGTTTGATCTTTAACGGTGTTGATAGCCAAACACGGCTAGCAATTTTAAGAATTTTTAACGGAGCGGCACCTTTGTGTTCAGCCTTGAAATAAACAGCCGTAGAATTTCATGCAACCTGATAAAAAAATAAATAAATGAAGGCTTTGGACAGAATACTTTTCCTTTGTTGATAACTGGAACAGACATGAAGGTTTGCTGGCTGCATCCCAGAACTGGAAATCACTGGCGAGACTTGAAGAGGAAAATGGCTGTTGTGGAAATGAAGGTTTAAATTATGCATCAGGATCGCTTTAAACGGCTATCAGTAGTAGCCTTTGGGATTCACATATGACATCCGGTGGACGTGACAGCGACCCCCCCACCCCACCCCACCCCGTTAAATCCAGCAGTTCAAGTACTGTATAAGAGAGTTTGCACTATATAATAGATAGATAGACAGATATTAATTTATAGCTATAGTAGGCAGGATTAGATAGATAGATAGACATAAATGAAAGGCACTATATAATATAAATAATATGAAATGCACTATATAATAGATAGATATTAATTTATAGTATAATAGGCAGGATTAGATAGATAGATAGATAGAAATGAAAGGCACTATATAATATATAAATAATATGAAATGCACTATATAATAGATAGATATTAATTAATAGTATAGTAGGCAGGATTAGATAGATAGATAGATAGAAATGAAAGGCACTATATAATATATAAATAATATAAAATGCACTATATAATGAATTGAATTTGCCACTGCCAGACTCCAATCAAGTTCTAGAAACATCTTGTGGAGAACTAAAGCAAACGTGAGGCACCTGAAGTAACTGGGGGGGGGGCATCTTCTCCAACTAATCTGGAGTGTCACAGCAAAGAATGAGAGATTTCAAGGTTTGATTTTTAATTAATCTTCCAACCTTTCTGAAACACATTTTCATTTTGTCATTATGGATCATTGTGCATAGAATGCTGGAAAAAATGACAAATTGATCGGTTTCAGATTTAATGTACAGCACAATAAAGTGTGCAGAAAGTTGGGGGGTGGTCTAAGTATTTTATGAATCCGCTGTTTATGTTTTCTAATTTTTTATTACATAGATTCCAGGCCCAGTATAGAGATATTATGAAGTGTGTGTGCCCCAGAAGAGCAGGAGGTAAGCACACCTCAAAGATGTACTGCCCCCTAGAGGCCCCAGAGTTTCCAAACCCTCCTGTGCAGAATCTCTCCAGCTGCCATCATGGATGCTGACCACAAACCTACTGGTGCCACTTGCCCCTGACAGCTTCTTACCAGATGTGCCCCCTTTGACTTTACATAGTAAAATGAAGGATGGCTGTGGACTATACTTTAACGTGTCTATCACCCTGCTTGAAAAACCCTTGAATCAGAAACCAAAATCCTGTACAGAATGTCTATCAGACCTAACTGAATGAACTGGCTGAATGAGAGGGGCAGATCGGCAGCATTCAAGAGGATTCCCTGTTGAGTGTGATCTGTGGGGCTGCTGGGGCTCCAAGGATTCATCCTCCTTTAGTTAGGATCTGATGAGCCAGGATGTGCGTCTTTATGGCAGCAGGTCAAGACCTCCATTCCTCATTCAGATAGCTTAGGTTTGGTAACGGAGCAGCGGCAAACAGCAAGAGGAGGACACAGAGAAGGAAGGAGTGCCGGAGTTGGGAGGGACAGAAACAGGAGGGTCTCAGACACTGGACATGGCAGGCTTGACGCTGCCTACTCCTTCTCTTCCTTCTGTTGTGGAGAGTTTTTGTTCCCTGTTGCGGTTATTTATTTATTTTTATTTTGGTTCCTGCACAAAGCTGCTTTGTTTGTACATAAAGCTTGTTATAGCTGAAAACAGAGGCTGGCAGTCAGGAAATCGATACAAAGAAAAACACAGGCTTATTATTTAAAAAGAAAAATTAAAGTCTAACACTCACATGATGGTCTGGAACAAAGGATAGCAGGATAGTAACGCCAGCATGTGACGCAGATGCAAAATCCAAACACAAAGTAATGCAACATCCAATCATTTGAACTTGTTTATTGAATTTTACATTTTTTTTTAAATCAGGGATCTGCTCCAGTAGTGATAGATAGATAGATAGGAAAGGCACTATATGATAGTGAGAGGTAGATAGATAGATGTTAATGTTAGTGTAGTTAGCAGGATAATATATGTAATATGTATACGTATAGATAGATTTTAATTTTAGTGTAGTCTGCAGCATAATATACTGTATATTATAAAATATTATAAAAAAAAAAATTGAGAGGAGATGAGACTATTGCCACGAGATTTTTTTAAGTCCCACCCTCCTCTCCGCCATTTGCGGTTCACAGCCCACGCCTGCGGTCCTCTCACCTCTCATTTGTGTGAATGCTTTTGTCAGACACACTTCCTGCGCTCTCCGCTCTTATACATTTTTCCGTTTTCCACACTTTAAGTTCCCAATTAAAGAAGACGTATTATGTCCAAATCTTATTAAAGAATTTCATCCTGAAGGGTTATCAACAGAAGAAATGAGTACGCGGGCAATCCTAGCACCGAGAAACGAGGAAGTCAAACGAATTAACGCAAAAATTGTCGATCGGTTAAACAGCAAATTGGTGAAATGCGTATCAATAGACTCTGCTGAAGCAGTTGGTGGTGATGGTGTGGAAGATAAAAACACCAACTAACAATATCACGAAGAATATCTACAGCCATTAACATCGTCTGGTCTTCCACCGCACGAATTACTGTTGAAAGAAGGACGTATCGTAATGTAATTGTGTAATTTATGTCTGAGTGATGGGCTATGCAATGGGACAAGATTAGTTGTAGTGAAAATTGGTCGAACAATTCTAACATGTAAAATTTTAACAGGCGACAAGAAAGGTCATGTAGTCCATCTTCAGGGGATAACGTTACACACCAAAGGAGATCTTGATATGCCATTTGTATTAAAATGTTTAGAGTTTCTCGTTAGAATAGCTTTTGCTCTGGCAGTTAACAAATCACAGGACAAACATTTGAAAAAGTCGATTTATTTATTAGAGAGAAACGATACGCACTCATGGGCAGTTATATGTTGTGTTGTCACGATGTAAGTCCAAACACAGAATCAAAATTCACAGCGATATTAACAAAAAATGAATTCCAATATTGTTTTTACTGAACTTTTACAGTAAAAGTGTAAGTTTAAAAAGTATTTGCGTGTTAATTTCAAAGCCAAACAGAACAAAAACGTATATAAAGCAACGAATACCTCTAATGCAACATGAAACTTAATTTTCTTTCAATTTATTACGTTTTACTATTTTTTAATATGGTTAATTACTCACTGTAATGTAAAATAGTTAGGTCTATTATGCATATGTAACAATGCCCATGAAAATTGCAATCTATTTAAATTGTACATCCGCTTCACCATATGCGAGTGGCAGAGCCGTTAAGTGGCTAGCGCATAGCGCCCGCCCTGGGGTTGGCAAGCGAAGTGAGCAGGGGCAGAGCCCCCTTGTGTAAATATACAGATTTTAATTGTAGTATAGTTGGCAGGATAAAATAGATAGATTTTACTTTTAGTGTAGTTAGCAGGATATTTATAATATATATATATATGTATAGACATTTTAATTTTAGTATAGTTGACAGGATAACACAGATAAATAGATTTTCATTTTAGTGTAGTCAGCAGGATGATATATATATATATATACATAGATATATAGTGACAGATAGGGGGCAGTATCGCTCCCTTGAACCCTGTCCAACACGCCAGACACCAGATAAAAGTCCACAAGTT
Source organism: Polypterus senegalus (assembly GCF_016835505.1). NCBI lineage: Eukaryota > Metazoa > Chordata > Cladistia > Polypteriformes > Polypteridae > Polypterus > Polypterus senegalus. The sequence goes on along the minus strand of NC_053165.1, from coordinate 11,311,671 downwards.
GACTTTATTAATACAGCACAGTGCACAAAGCACCCTCTCCTCCACTATACTCATTAAATTACTCAAAACAATCACAATAAACAATCCTCCACTCCCAGACGCGTTGCCCACCCTTCCACCCAGCTCAGCTCTTTCCCACAATCCTTTTATAGTCCCTGACCCGGAAGTGTTCCAATCCCCAGTCCATATGACTCCTATCACTTCCGGGTCAGATCAAAAGTCCTTTTCTTCACCCCGGGAACACGTCATTCCCCTTGTCCATGTGACTCGGACGTACTTCCGGGGCGTAGGGTAAATAAACACTGTTCCTCCCTGCAGCGTCTCCTAGAGGCCCCCATGATACTCAGCAGGGCTGTGTATAAAAACTCCAATGTCCATGATGCCCTGCTGGTCTTCGGGGAACCTCCATACTGCAGGGAGGGCTCCACCTGGTGGCTTGGGGTTATTGGCCGGATAAATGGGCCATACACCACATATATATATATATATATATATATATATATATATATATATATATATATATAAACATTATTAGACATAATTTTAATTTTAGTAAAGTTGACAGGATAACATAGATAGATAGATTTTAATTTTAGTGTAGTCAGCAGGATAATATTTATAATATATATATAGATAAACATATTTTAATTTTAGTATAGTTGACAGGATAACATAGATAGATAGATAATTTTAGTGTAGTCAGCAAGACACTATATAACAAATAGATAAAAATTTTAATTTTAGTACAGTTTTTATATAGATTTTATATAAAAACAAAGGGAAATAGAGAGATGGATAGACATGAAATACAATGTATGACAGACTAATGGATACATACTGTAGATATGAAAGGCACTATATAACAGATCATTATAATAATTATCTATTAAATATAATAGGTAATCATATGTATAAAACTATATAACACTTTGATAATAAAGGTAGGTCCTCCATTCGTGATCTGTCCAGTCTTACCTAAGCAGTTACCCCTGGAGAGCTATGCAGGAGTTCGGGTTCAAGAGCCCACTTTGTGCCCGTACTGGTCACCCAAAGCTACTCCCACATGCCTGTTTCTGTGTCCACTTACACGCGTTTAAGAAAAGGTCCCAGCACAAAATTTAAGCTGCTGTAAATAAAACTAACATAACATCAGTCAGTTTTATAAAGGCTTTTATTTGCAGAACTTGTTCAAGCATAAAAAAAAATCAATATTTACTTCCTAAGGTTCACAGTAATTATGCTCTCCTGAATATTAAAGTATATCTTAGTATTAGACAAGCAGTTCACGAGAGCACGGAGAGAAGATTGGCAGGAGATAAATTGAATATAAATAATCAGAAAAGCAAATGTTTGCCATAGCCCCCTACGTCCTGAGCAGAACGAGTGTCGTTATTAAACTTCAAATTGAGCCGTTCTTTCTGTGTGGACGGCGCCGTTTGTAAAGCGCAGGTTGCTTAAATACGATCAGAGGACTTCCACTAAACTGTTTGTGCTGAAGGAGGCCGCCGCTGTATCCTAGGTGACTGCTTCGCTGAATTTCTTAGTCGCTTGTTATTACTTTCACACAATAAGTCAAAACCCTCCAGAGCCGAGCTTCATGAAAATTGCCAATTTGCATAGTAATGCATCAGCTTAGAACATAATAGAGTGCCAGCCCAAATGAAATTCATTTGCAATGTTAATAACAACAATTATGAACTTTCACACTGGATTTTACAATAACTGTTTATTAATTACTTTTCAAATTTAAATGACTGAACAAATGCACCTTTGATATTGGGGGGCACCGGAGTGAACACGGAGTTAAGTGGCAAATGATAGTGGAAAATTACTAAGAAAACACACAGAGGTTGTGCAACGTGCAGTGCGGAGGACTTTCACCTCCACGAACCTGCAGCTCATTCCCAGTCTGGTTACTCTGCCCCTGCGTAGTTTCTCCATGTGGTCCTGGCTGATCTCCAGACACTAAAGTTCCTTCCCACGTCACAAAGACATGTGTGACCATCTCCGACCAGAGAGTATACAGACGTGTTTAAGAAGACTAAGAGAAGGTCAGATTGGATAATGTCCTTGATGTGTGCACTGCAAGTCAATAGAGTTTATACAGATGGTATACGTGAGGCCTCACCTGGGGCCTCATGTATAATGCCGTGCGTAAAATTCACACTCTTAACATGGCATAAGCACAAAAGCGGAAAAGTTCGTACGCACAAAAAAATCCAGATGCATAAATCTGTGCATATGTCAACTTCCACGTTTTTCTACTATATCAGCGTGAAAACTAACGCTCGTGCACGCGCCTGCTGTCCCGCCCCAACTCCTCCCAGAATTACGCCTCTTTGAATATGCAAATCAACATAAATAGCCCTTAAGCTCAGCGTTCTGTGAAAAGGCAATGGCAAAAGCACGGGGGAAAATAGAAGAATTTCAGTGAATACCAAGTGGAGGCAAAGGAAAAACGTACTACTTGTTGGTTTAAACAGTGGAATAAACAACAAAAGGAAGTTGATCAAGTGACATAGCGTGTCGGAGAAACTCCAAAGCTCACGTTCACAAAGTTGCACAGTGCTCAAAATAAAAAAAAAGTTGTCAGATATCAAAGTCGCCGTGAAAAGGCAAGTCGTAGCCCACCGTCTGAGTGTCATATGAAAGCTTATTAGGGTACAGAGGAAACAAAAAGGCGCACGGTGGGAAAAAAGCACGAACTGTCAACTTTAATCTCGAAATTTCCACTTTAATCACAAAGTTTATTTTGTCATTAAAGTAGAACGTCATAAACTTCATCTTAAAATCGGTTTATTTACTAGTTTCTCAAATCCCACCGTAACTAATGTAGCACATTAAATGCTTTGGTTTGTATTTGATCTTCTATGTGCTCTTTGAGTGTGAATTACTACGTGCTTCTTAAACCGGCTCTCTTCCTCCGACAGGACACGGAATCCATTACATTTGTGATATTACAGCTCTCTGAATAACTAAAATACTGAGATGTATACGTGATATCATTTTCATGATGATAGGAGTTAATGCGTGTTATTAAGCATACATGGGGACACGCAAGATGTTTGCCGCGACCTTCGATGAAATATTTTATTTTAGCAGTCCTGCCTCTTTCAAACCTACTAACCTCCAATTCCTGTCCTTACTTTTCTTTCTCCAAATACGCAATCGCCACACAATCCGCTCTGTAACAGATATTAAGCCATCTGTAAGCTTAGAACGCCAATTCTTCAACACTTTTAAGTAACATTGAAATATCTTCATAGTACGTGTTTTTAATTATTCTGTCCATCTATCCTTCCAGTGTCACGCCAGTCCCAGCAAGCATACAGCGCTAGGCAGGAACAATACGTGAACGGAGCGCCAGCGGCTCGCTAGCGCCGCGGCACTGTGTCCTCACATGTTTAATTATTAATATAGATTAATTAAATGAAGTTAAAGTTTATCTGTATAATATAATAAACATATTTTGCTGCATTTCATCTTAAAAATGATATTGTCATTATATCTAAATATGTGCTTTATAAAGTGGCTCAGGTTGTGCAATATTATAACTGTAGTGCCAGTTTACAGTGAGGTGATTGTACTTATAAGTACAAACAGTTCTACAAGGAGCACCTGATGGACTGATGGAGTGCGTTTAGAGTTCTTGGGATGAAACTGTTTCTGAACTGCGAGGTCCGTACAGGAAAGGCTTTGAAACGTTGGTCATATGAGAAGCAGTTCAAATAGACTGTGTGCATGGCTGAGGCAGCGTGTGCTTGATGCTGTAATACCAATAATTCTCTTTCCGATCAGCTGCTGCTGTGATTCACACTCAGATACAGTGATATAAATACTCCGAGTGGTGCGGTGAGAGGAATATGGAAAAAGATGATCCACTGTGGCAACCCCTAACAGGAGCAGCTGAAAGAAGAAGAAGAAGGTGCAGTGAGAGTAACAACGCTAAAGCAGTTATGGTATTTAGAATAGTTTGACCATTCTGTGGACCATTATATTGTTACAGGTTAATTACAATCAGATGCCTTAAACTCATAAACAATATGCATTTAATTTCAGTGTATTTATAAAGCCGCATCAGGGATGTGGATCTGAAAAAGAAAGGGTGACCACCCACACAGGAACAGTAGCACTGCTTTGACGCTCGGTGTCGACAGTCAGCAAAACCGAGCGCAGAACTTGCATACGCCAGGGTATGAAGTACCGTTGAAATGTGTGTGGCTTTACGCCAAGTTTAGGTTTTATACATCATGATTTGAGCATGGAAACATTTGTACGCAACATTTCTGTGTGTATGCACCGTTTTTACATGAGGCCCCTGGAGTGCTGTGAGGCGACTGAGCCATCATATTACCAAAAAAAGACAAAGCAGCACCAGAGAAGGTCCAGAGAAGAGCAACTGGGATGATTCCAGGACTGTAGGGGATGAGCTGAGATGACAGACTGAAGGAGTTGGACTTTTCATTTTAAGAAAACAGATTTAGAGGGTTGAAGTATATAAAGGGGTTAGATAGATAGATAGATAGATAGATAGATAGATAGATAGATAGATAGATGTGAAAGGCACTATATAATAGATATGAAAGGCACTATATAATAGATTGGTAGGTATATATGAAAGGCACTATATCATCGATAGATAGATAAAGAGAGAGAGGTTAGGGGCACGCATTGATGCAGTGCATTGCTGCACCCACCACAAAACAAACCAACTCAGGATCCAGATTAGGACCCGAGTGCAGACATGCAACAGGTGATACCTCAGCACCACACTAGTTCAGATGTAGTGGAACAGTGTGAGGCACTATATAAAAGATTGATACATATGAAAGGCGCTATATAAAAGATTTATAGATATGAAATGCACAATAAAAAAGATTTATAGATACATATGAAATGCACTATATCATCGATAGATAGATAGATAGATAGATAGATAGATAGATAGATATGAAAGGCACTATATAAAAGATTGATAGATAGATATTAAATGTACTATAAAAAAGATTGATAGATACATAAGAAATGCACTATATCATCGATAGATAGATAGATATGAAAGGCACTATATAAAAGATTGATATATAGATATGAAATGCACTATATCATACAACAACAACAACATTTATTTATATAGCACATTTTCATACAAAAAGTAGCTCAATAGCTTAATTAACATCGAATAAGAGTAAGGTCCAACAGCCAGGGTGGACAGAAAACAAAAAAAAAAACTCCAGACGGCTGGAGAAAAAAATAAAATCTGTAGTGATTCCAGACCATTAGACTGCCAAGTCCCCTCTGGGCATAATAGATAGATTGATAGATAGATACTTAGGAAGAGAGGAAGCAGACACGGTATTATCCCCCAGATCGCTAGATGGCAGCCCCCCATATGGCAGCCCCCCATGATTGCAGCAGTGCCTCAGGTTCCCACAGGGCATCATGGGACTTGGAGTTTGTAGATTCAGCCCTGATGTATTCTAGGGTAGACTCTAGGGGGTGCTGCAGTGCCATACTTTGTTGGGCTTTTGCCTCACCCAGATGTACTTCTGGACCATGCTAATGGACCACCGGAAGTACTCCCAGGCTGCAATATAAAAGAAGCCCGCTGCCTTCTTTCTGGGAGTCTGAGTCGGAAGGTGGAGGACAAAGCTTGCCAGGAGGAGTGGAGGTGACAGAGAATTGACCAGGACAAAGAGAGAGAAAGAGAGGAAGAAAGAAGACGAAGACAAAAAATTGCTGTGTGCTTGTGCTATGGACGTGTGTTTTTGCTGTGGCAAACACTTCCTGGGGAAGGGTTTAACACATTAAATCCTCTTTTTAATTTTATACACTTACGCCCAGGCCTTTGTGTCAGGTGTTAGGGGAGCTGGAGCACTCCCTACGGGCCACAAAATGTAAACTATGGATACTTATTGAAAAAACAGTAAAAGCGGAGAAAAAGAATGTTGTTTCTTGTACTGTTTCAAAACAGTAAAACTAGACATAATACTGTACTTGTAGATATTTCATAACAATATTTTTCTGGGTCTTCCCGTCACATTCAGTGACACTTTTATAGTCTCTGGAAGCTCATTCGAACATCTGTGCAATTAAGAAGTGCGATTTTTGGCAGATATGCTACTGAATTTTGCAGCTTATTCTGCTACAGCATATGCGTACAACATAACTAATTCTCCGGTAGTAATAATTCTGAATGAGAAATGTCTGTTTTTTGTTATTTTGAGGAGTACAACATGTATATTGAATGAAGCCTGATGAAGTTATTAGCCAGTTTAATCAGCCAAAAATGGGGCTGGAGTTTAAAGGGTTAAGTAGTTCAGGGCTGACTCCATCTGGTCCTGTGGGTTTTCCTTTGTGTGGACCACTTCAGTTATCTCCTTGCTTTGTTATCAGTTATGGACAACCTATGCTGAAGGTCAAAGGTGGTCTTATTAAGTCTTAATGTCTTGTCAGGGCTGAGGGGACACCATTGTTGGGCTGTGCTTTATGCATCGGTGGGCCTTTATCCGGAGGAGGCCAAAGTCCAAAGAGATTTAAGGTGATAAGTGAGAGGGGGGTGAGTCTGATTAGGACCCCCAGTTTTCTTGTTTTCTCTTCTTTTTAGTGCTTTTTGTTCTCCATTGTTATCAGTCCCTTGGGTGGCACATTTTGATATGCAAAATGCACCTCGAATAAATGTATCTTTGTGTTTCGAAAATAGGTAGCAGAAAAAAAGGAGAGTAATTTGGAAACGTTACTGTATTTTTCTGCAATTTCTTTAAAAGCATCACGTGTAACGAAAAAAAAAATACACTCCCTTTCTTATAATAGAAAGCTTAGGAATGGAATTTCCAATTACAAGGATTGCTGAAATTGACAGCCATTATGCCACACAAAGTACAGGAGACGGCAAAAAACAATAAAAAAAAAAACTTAAAAACTCAAACAAAACTCGGCTTTCCCCTTTGGTGCACGTATGCATGGCCAGAGACCCCAAATTGTAAGAATTTAACAGAGTCTGGATATATAAAGCACTTGTGAGGCCACATCTGGAGTCCTGTGTGTAGTTGTGGTCACCAAGCTACAAGAAAGACAGAGCAGCACTTGGAGCTGTGCAGAGGAGAACAAGCAAGTGCACCTCAGAGCTTGAGGACGTGGCCTACTGTGACAGACTCAGAGAGGTAAACCTGTTTAGTCTGAGCAGAGGAGACTGCGTGAGGACCTCATCCAGATCTTCAGAATCCTCAAAGGCATCGATCAAGTAGATCCAGCAACATTCTTTCATCCTAATGGTGAATTCCACACTTGAGGACAGTAGACATTAAGGGGGAAAGCGTGTAGGACTTAAAGCCAGGAAGAACTTCTTTAAGCAAAGAGTTGTGGGAATCTGAAACAAACTACTGAGACATGGAGTTGAAGTAGTACCATTGAGAACCTTTAAGGAGGAGGATCTAGGTGAGATATGGAGACATGATAGGGTTATTTCACAAAAACTGTTGATTATAAATCAAGGAATGTTATACGCAGGCCATATAAAGCACTAGTGACACCACATATGGAGTCTTGAGTGCAGTTGTGGTCACCACACTACAAGAAAGACAGAGCAGCACTTAAAGCTGTGCAGAGGAGAACAAGCAAGTGCACTTCAGAGCTTGAGGACGTGGCCTACTGTGACAGACTCAGAGAGGTAAACCTGTTTAGTCTGAGCAGAGGAGACTGCGTGAGGACCTCATCCAGATCTTCAGAATCCTCAAAGGCATCGATCAAGTAGATCCAGCAACATTCTTTCATCCTAATGGTGAATTCCACACTTGAGGACAGTAGACATTAAGGAGAAAGCGTGTAGGACTTAAAGCCAGGAAGAACTTCTTTACGCAAAGAGTTGTGGGAATCTGAAACAAACTACCGAGAAATGGAGTTGAAGCAGTACCCCTGAGAACCTTTAAGAAGGAGGATCTGGATGAGATATGGAGACATGGTAGGGTTATTTCACAAAAGGAGGAGAACAAGTAAGTGCACCTCAGAGCTTGAGTACGTGGCCCAATGTGACAGACTCAGAGAGGCAGACTCTAGTCTGGAGCAGAGGAGACTACATGAGGACCTCATCCGGCTCTTCAAAATTCTCAGACAATGATAAATTAGATCACGCACCACAGTTCTTTCAACATATTGCTGAATCGGGTACTCGAGGACCCCAAAGGAAATTAAGAGGAAGAATATTTACAATACAATATAATACAATTTAATTTATTTTTGTATAGCCCAAAATCATCCAAAAAATGCCGCAATGGGCTTTAACAGAACCCTGTCTTTTGACAGACCCCCAACCTTGACTCTCTAAGAAGAGAGAGAAAAAAAAAAACACTTGAAAGGAAAAAAATGGAAGAAATCTCGGGAAAGGCAATTTGAAGACAGACCCCCATTCCAGGTTGGTTGGGCATGCAGTGGGTGTCGAAACAAAGGGGGTAAATACAAGACAATACGCAGAAGAGAATACAAGTTATCCTCAATACAGTACGATAGTAATATTTCAAGCAAAGAGCAGAATTTAACAGTAGATGATATCCCATAATAGGATTTGGAGTTGTTCAGATTCCTGGAGACCTCGGCCGTCAAGCTGCCTCCCCCCTTTGGCCAGTCCACAACTGAGTCAATGATGGGCCGGCCAATCTGATGGAACGACCCCTCTACCCAACGATTCCTGTGATCCTCCATCAGAGATGACTTTCCCTTAGGCTGGCAGACAACTTGGCAGGTGGGCAGTGGCACCAAGTGCCACATTTGAGTACCGAGAAGAGAAACAGAGTAGGTGAGGGTTTGTAACCAATGATAACTATAATTATTACTAACAACAGAGATGCAGTAAGAGATATTTAGGACTGAAGCCAGAGAGAGTTGTTGAAAGGTCTAATCACATAAAGGTCAGATCTCCTCATTAAGTACAATTCCAAGTTCCCTGCGTGTTTGGGCACCTATTTAAATAATCTTCAGTATGGCTGGTCTTTCATCGCCATACACCGGAACAACGCTATACTTAAAGCTTTGATTCAAAGTCATAGCCTAAATCGAAACCAAATACTCCCTCGTTAAGTCTTCCCCTTAAAATTCACAACATTTAGACACTAAATAGACGGTCATCTTATCTAACATGACCAACATGATGTTACACGTTGTGGCACCAACGGTGGGGCGTACCAGCTACCCTACCTGACACAGACAGCAGCAAAATGCACAAATACCAGCACACAGGGCTTTATTGTTCTTTTTCCATGTGGGAAACGTCTCCCCCATTTCCCACAAGTATGCAACAGTCCCACCAGCATAATAGAGCACAACGCACAACTCTTCTCTTTTCTTCTTCTTCTCTCTTTCTTTCTCTCTCGCCCTCTCTCTCTCTCTACTCCTCCTGGTCAAACTTCGTCTTCCTCCTCTTAACTCTGGAGTGCTGTCTGCTGGCCCCTTATATAAGGCACCCAGAAGAGCTCCAGGTGTATGATGACCTATTTCCGGCAGCACTTCCGGGTGTGGCAGAAGAACTGCCCATGAGGGCTCAGCAGTTGCTGCAGCACCCCATGGCGGAGCCCACGGACACCATGGAACTTCCATGGAACTCTGCGGGAGTCTTGGGCACCGCTTCAACTCAGGGGGGCTGCCATCTAGAGCTCCGGGGGAGGTAACCCTCTGGCCACGCTTGCTCCTCTGGTATTCCCAGTATGGAGGCGTCCCGGCCATCCGCCACAACGTCAAATGGCAAGTGCAGGACATGGCTGGCATACATGTGGCATCATAGTGATCTGACATGCATAAAATAGCAGTGCCCATAAAAACCAGAAATGCAAAATAGTGTTGCCCAAGAGAAAAAAATCTGCAAAATGGCACCAACGATGGCATCACTGTCATAATGATAAATCTGGAAATGGGCAAAAACGAAAAATTAGTTAGGCGTTCCCAACTGTAGCAGCCCACTTCACAACAAGGGCACATTTACTGACTAACGGGACAGCTGATTATCATCTATCAAAGTTTTGAACAAACCGAGAATCACGTACTCGAGGACACCGATGGAAAATAAGGAGAAGGTTATGGCGGTAGATATGTGGACTGCCATACTGGCCTTTCGGGTATTTACCACTTTGGAAATCGACCCGCCGGGATTAATAAACTTCATTAAAAAGATTAACGTCTTTGTTCTTTGAGGTTAGGGGTTTCATGGTTCCCCTCTCCCTCCTTTTGGCAGTGTGAAGGGCACAAGCCTGCATTTCAGTTTGTGGATGAAGGCCTACTTGTTATTTTGATGCCTACCTTTAGTTTTCACGTTTCATGTTTTGAGGTTTTAGGACATTTCATTTCGATATCTAGACGTACGCAAAAACAAGTTTTGGGTACAAATGTTTTATGTTGGCATCACAACAATGACTTCTGATCAAATTTTAGGTTTGTCTGCATGAACCTCTGGTCTTTTGGTTATGACCTTGGCTACTTTTGTTTCTGTTAACTGTCTGCTGGTCCTTCTCTCTTAGTTGACCTAATGGTTCGCCATTTTCGACATATGGCAAGATAGGGCATACAGTATGTATTCTTTTGAGGTTAGGAGGGTAGAAGATTTGAAGTAAGGTGGTCGTACTCACTTGGCATGGAACCACAGGATGGTGGTCAGCATATACAAGTAAGAATGTCATTATACACATAATAATGCTAGACACCTAGAAACAGTTCTTAGTCTATGACACCTGTGACTTTTGGTTCAGTGCCCCTGCCTTTTGCCCATCTCGGGCACCCTGTAGTCCGACACACCGTCTGCTATCAGATACTGAGCTCCCACATTGGCACAGGCAGGATTTCTCTTACTGCCAGCGTGGTTTTCTTTCTCTCCTTCTGTGGGACTTCAGGCTTCTCAGTGCCATCCCAGTGGCTTCCATGTCTTGCTGGGCATTCCTTTATAAATCACTCAGATATTTAAGAAAGGCCATTAAATGAATCCATTTACAGAAGTCACAAAGGCCACAACCCTTCCTCCAAACCAAATTAGCTATGCCCTCTGAACAGGAATGGAAGAAAACCCTTGAACAGAACAGCCAGACGTTTGTATTCCATGAAAATGGCAAATGAAATCAAAGGAAGTAACAGAATCAGGCGAGGTGTGCCCGCTTCCAGGCTTCATCTCCTTTCATCACTTTTCTGACAGCCCCCTTATTGTTCCATTGATCATGAGCATCGAGTTTGCTTTCCTCTTCCGTTCCGTGCCGACCCCAATGACGAGGCCTAATTCTATTTATGGCATTTGCCCGATGTAAAATGAAGAGCCACCGCGCGCTTGTTTACACATATAAGACATGACAGCTGCTTGCTTCAAGTGACTTGACTTAAGTGGATTTGAGGAACAATTTCTTTTGACTCCAAACGACTGTGACAGGACTGGAGGAGGTGGGGTGGGCAGCCACATCATGCCAACGTGACGCGCACACACACACACACACTGATAGGATGGAATCAGAAAAGCTGCCACCTTAATCACTAGACGTGATGGGAAGCTTTTCGGAAAATGACCAGTCAGACTTGTCCAACTTAGCCAGTGCCCGACAGGCAGAGCATCCGGGGATTTCCATACTGTATGTTCCCTTCTTAAAGTTTACAAAGTTTGATCAATCAGAATACATACTGTAATGGACAGCCGGGATTATCATGCCCGGGGAATACCTCCCCCGGGACGACAGAGGGCAGACCTCCTGGCTTGCTACAATGCCACAGGTTTGGAACGTGGAAGCTCAATCACTGCTGGAGCCTATGGCCACCACCAGGGGGCACATGAAGAGTGGCTGAGACCTCCTGTGCAGGGAAGTGAAGGAGACTTCTGGAGAACTACTGGGTACTCCATTCAGGGAGCCAGAGTCGGGTGGTGGAGGACCAAGCTTGCAGGAGGAGGAGTGGAGGCGGCCAAGAGACAGAAGAGAGAGACATGAAGAAGAAAGTGCTTGTTGGTACTGTGTTGCTTATGGTGGGAAACAAAACTAAAGCGTTTCCCACTCTTAATAAATGTGGGTTGTGTGCTGGACTTGGGCTCTAAGTCTGTTGCGTCCGGGGTTTGGGGAAACTGTACGCCCCCTATTGTCCACCATAAATATTAAATAAATAAGTTAATTAATTAAACAATATTAGCAAAAATTATGTAAAAACAAAAAAGACGAAAAAAATAACTCAAAAATGGCGATAACTATGGGAGTTTATTCCCACCGCTCTGATAGCATTGCGTTATGACACAATGATATTGTGGCCGATGTCGATCTACACACGCGTGTTCCTGGACATCATGTGACGGCTAGGGTGGGACAGGGTAGCCTCTTGAGCGTGATGTCTACCCCAGGAAAAACGAGCCAAAAACGACGAATTTGTTACGACAGGAAAATACAGAACCGTGTAGATACCAAAATGTCATTCGAGTATCTGGGTACCCCCCCATCTAAAGATGTGAAGCTGGAAATCAACGTCACTTCTGCCATCAAGAGAGTCCAGCAATGGCTCTTGTCCCTGCGGCAACCAATGAAACTACCTGAGGTCATTGTCAGATGTGGCCGATGTCATCGTATGCGCATGTGCCCTGGACATCATGTGACGGCTAATGTGGGACTGAGTAGCCTCCTGAGCGTTATGTCTACCTCTGGAAAAATTTTTTACAACAACAAAAAAAAGTTATGGTGTGTAACGGAAACATACCAAATATCAAAAACGTCATTCAAGTACCTGGATACCCTCCTGTCTAAGGATCTGAAGTGGGAGATCAACGTCACTTCTGCCATCAAGGGAGTCCAGCAGTGGCTCTTTGTTCTATGGCAGCTTAGGAAACTCAAACCGCCGCAGGTTATTTTGTCAGAGTTCTACAGTAATCTGCCATCATCCAATCCATTTTATCTTTGTCTGTAATGATGTGGTCTGGTGACGCAGATGTCAAGATCAGGGAACATCTGCAGCAAATGGTCAGGCCAGCAGAAAAGATCACGACTTGTACCAGGCCAGGCACATAAGATCATTATGGATCTCTCACACACTTTGGCTATCCTCATTAAAAATCAGGATATCAAGGCACAAAAACAGTTTTTTTGTTCCCCGAGAGCAGTAGTGGCCATTAATCAGTGTTCTCTATTGGCTGCCTGACAACTGCACTCTTTGTTTGTTTGGTTCTCAATATTGTATTCTGAACGTTTTGTCACTGCACTGGGTTGCGTGCTGCATTGTTTTATATTCTATTGATGGTCTTCTATTTTGTTCTATGTATGTCTGGGTGTTACAGTGACCACTGCATCTTCACCTAGTTGTATTTAGGATTGGTCTGGCATAGCCATGTTTGTATATTTATCCACATTAATAAAATGATGAGTGTCTGTGTAGCTGTGTGTTAATCTGGTTGCCATGTCTCTGTCATTCCAACAGATGGCACATCACAAACATATGAAGTAATAAGATGCATTACGTTTGTCATAACAGCAGATGGTGCATCAAAAACATTAACACTGCTGTTACGAATCCCATACCCAATAGCTTATAACAGAGAGATAGGCATTTCATTTGTCATTCCAACAGATGGTACCTCATAAACATTTGTAGTAATAAGATGAATTACATTTGTCATAACAACAGATGGCTCATCATAAACATTAGCACTGCTTTTAAGAATCCCATACCAAATAGCTTATAACAGATACATTTGCATTTCTCATTTCAACAGATGGTGCATCACAAACATTAATGCTGCATTTACAAATCCCATATCAGATGACATATAACAGAGGCATATGGATTATATTTGTCTTTCCAACAGATGGTACCTTATAAACATTTGTAGTAATAAGATGAATTACATTTGTCATAACAGCAGATGGCTCATCATAAACATTAACACTGCTTTTAAGAATCCCATACCAAATAGCTTATAACAGATACATTTACATTTGTCATTCCAACAGATGGTGCATCACAAACATTAACACTGCATTTACAAATCCCATATCGGTTGACATAAAACAGAGGCATATGCATTGCATTTGTCATTCCAACAAACGGCACCTCAAAAACATTAACACTACTTTGACAAATCCCATTCCAAATGGCATATAACAGAGACATATGCATTGCATTTGTCATTCCAACACATGACAACTAAGAAACATAAACATTGCATACCAAATGGCATATACATTGCATTCACCATTCCAACAGATGGCACCTCATAAACATTAACACTGTTTTTACAAAAGTGTCAATGCATTTTATTACTACAATTGTTTGTGATGCACCATCTGTTGGAATGACAGATACAATTCATTTTATTAGTACATGGAATACAAGATACATTCCAATGCATGTATGAAATGAATTCTGTTCAATTCTTAGCCCTGTGTGTGTAAGCGCAGATGTGTTCAGCAGTTTGTCTTACGTTGACCTGACGCCCCACCCAAGGTTGATTTCCTTCTTGCACTCAGTGCAGCCAGGATGAGCTCACCTACAGCCCACTTTCCACAACGGTGTTTCCTTTGTATGTCATGTAAACATTAAGTGAGTTTAATAGCTGACTGAGATTCTAGAAAGTTCCTGCTGTGTGTCTCCAGTAAGCTTAAGTGTTCTTCAGTGTTCTCATCTGGCAGCTTTCAGGATGTACGTGAAGGTCAAAGACGTCATACCATTTGTTGAGGTTAAAAATAACATTGTTAATTACGAACTTCACCAGGTGAGTATATACTCATCGGCAGATGTCTGTCTAATTAGGGGCACATCAAAACCTCTCCAGGAGATTTAATGATGGACAGAGGATCCGGGACCTCTCTGGAGAGACAGGCGCACAGGACTGATGTAGTTCCAATTTCTTGTGATGAAAAAATTGGAAATCCTGATGTTTGTTTCCAAGGGGAATTTTATTTCAACCTGACATAATTGTTGCATTTTTTCATTTAATCCCCTTTTCAAATATATTTTATACAAAGAGAAGTTTATAGAATGAAAAAGACAACAGTTTCTGTAATCTGGAAGTGGAAAAACGGGAGTCACTTGCAGAGCGTCCTGATTTGTGAATGAGCTCACCATCTAGAAAGTGTGCAACACAAGCAGAAGAAGTCAGTTCAACCTTCATGTTTTTAACAAAATGCCAAAACTTCCAGGAATTACCAACTATGTTATTCAACTGAAATCAGCGACAAGAACACTGCATTTTGTTTATCCATCCATCCATTTTCCAACTCGTTGAATCCGAACACAGGGTCACGGGGATCTGCTGGAGCCAATCTTATTCTGGTCAGAAGACCGAGTTCTTAATTCTACAGTCCTAAAACAAATCTGAAGGCCTCGATGTTCATTCTTCACACAGAAACAGTCAGAGGGCTGCTTCATGGAGTTGGATGCTTTTCCCTGGTGTGGTTTCAGACCCGCCAGTTCTCGTTGAAGGCCAAACAAATCCAAAGAATTACTAAGCACTACTGTATGACCTCATTCATCGTAGGATCAAGCACTTCTCTACTGATGGTAGGAAGACAAGGCTTCTGCCCACAGGGTTAATGATGATTATGCAAACCGCCCTACTCAACCTCAGATTAGATGAGAGCTTATGGCAGAGTTGGCAACTTGAGCAGTGATCTTGATAAAGACATGAACAATACACTATATGTTTAATCAGGGCAGCATGGTGGCACAGTGGGTAGTGCTGTTGCCTTGCAGTTAGGAGGCCCGGGCTCACTTCCCGGGTCATCCCTGCGTGGAGTTTGCATGTTCTCCCCGTGTCTGCGTGGGTTTCCTCCCACAGTCCAAAGACATGCTGGTTAGATGCATTGGCGATTCTAAATTGTGTGTGCTTGGTGGGTGTGTGTGTGTGCGCCCTGCGGTGGGCTGGTGCCCTGCCCGGGGTTTGTTTCCTGCCTTGCACCCTGTGTTGGCTGGTATTGGCTCCAGCAGACCCCCATGACCCTGTAGTTAGGATATAGCGGGTTGGATAATGGATTGATGGATGTTTAACCATGGCGGCACGGTGGCGCAGTGGGTAGCACTGCTGCCTCACAGTTAGGAGACCTGGGTTCGCTTCCCGGGTCCTTCCTGCGTGGAGTTTGCATGTTCTCCCCGTGACTGTGTGGGTTTCCTCCCACAGTCCAAAGACATGCTAGTTAGGTGCATTGGCGATTCTAAATTGTGTGTGCTTGGTGTGTGTGTGTGCGTGTGTGTGTGCACCCTGCCCGGGGTTTGTTTCCTGCCTTTAGCCTCCAGCAGACCCCCGTGACCCTGTGGTTAGGATATAACGGGTTGGATAATGGATGGATGGAAGGATGTTTAACCAGGGCGGCACGGTGGTGCAGTGGGTAGCGCTGCTGCCTTGCAGTTAGGAGACCTGGGCTCGCTTCCTGAGTCCTCCCTGCGTGGAGTTTGCATGTTCTCCCCGTGACTGTGTGGGTTTCTTCCGGGTTTCCTCCCATAGTCCAAAGACATGCAGGTTAGGTGCATTGCCGATTCTAAATTGTCCCTACTGTGTGCTTGGTGTGTGTGTGTGCCCTGCGGTGGGCTGGCACCCTGCCCGAGGTTTGTTTCCTACCTGGCACCCTGTGTTGGCTGGGATTGGCTGCAGCAGACCCCCGTGATCCTGTGGTTAGGATATAACAGGTTGGATATTGGATGGATGGATGTTTAACCAGTGCATAAACTCAGCACACAGACATGTAGTCTCCATTGACAAAGACTGAATCGTACTGAAGAGCTTAATGACTTTAACCCTTACATACCTACCTTAGGGTCTCTAGTGACCTGCAATATCATGTTTAGAGTTCTCACAGGGCCATCTGTGGCAGTACAGGTTCAGATGCCCAGGTATGCCTCCTTCAGTTCATCCACAACAATTTACTACCAAAAATATGCCAGTAATTTCATTATATTCGTATACAGTCGATTAGGGTTAATTGGACCACCTGTTAATCGGACCAGCCGCTTATTCGGACTGAATCCTAAAGAACCGACACAGATCATATTACATAAGCCTAATATTGTTCGCTTATTTGGACCAAAATTCCGTTTAATCGGACCAAAGAACGTGACAGAGAATAAGAAAAAGAAGCCACAAGTCGCCCGCAGAAAGCGGATGTACAGCGGGTCAGCGACATCGGGAGGATCCCTGGGCTCCCCAGGAGAATTTATGCTTTTATCAAAGGTCAGGAAGTTGGAAAATCTGTACCAAGTGCAAACCAGTGGGGGTGAACATGCCTGCCCTTTCTTTCCTAAAACGGACCGCCCAGTAGCCGGCGACATGAAGTCGAGCGTAAACAAGTGCAGTGCGTCAACAGAATGCGTCACGTCACACTGGACAAGTTCTTCAAACGTTGACTGGAGTTTGGTAATGTAACCTGTTTTATTGTGCTTCGCACGCTGAGTGTTGTGTAGATCGTTTAGAAGAATTTGTAGATTTCTTTTTCAATAAACAAAGTTGTCAGCAACCGTACATGTACATCTACGTAGCTCTTGTTTGTACGTTCGCCATACGCGTGTCAGAATGACATTTTAATGTGTTACTTATGGCACGTCCCGTCTTGGTTGCACATGTATAGGGTATGTTCGTTTAATCGAACCAGCCGGTTATTAGGACCAAAATGATCGCGTCCCGATGTGGTCCGATTATCAGGAATCGATTGTATTTGCTATATAAAGTATAGGGGTCGCTAGTGACCCTGAACACGGTAAAGAGTCATTATTTTTTTATCTTGCACATTTTAAGTGCTGTGTTTGTAAACAGCCCTCAAACAAAACCTGACTTTTTTCAGGGTTTCTTTATATCTCTATATGATCATTACAGCTGCGTTTCTATCTTGTTACTTTTTATGTGGGCCAAAACTCATAAATGTAAGGACCACCTTGTTCAGCATAATTACGGGCATTTCTTAGCCGATACAGGGACTGTTACAACTAGTGGTCATTTGTTTTTGTCACCAGACTTGAACAATAGAACAATCTGGACAAGAGAGGCCATTCAGTCCCACAAAGCTTGCCAGTCCTGTCCTGTTAAGTTGTCCAATAATAACATGAAGTCGAGTTTTGAAATTCTCCTAAAGTCCTACTGTCTACCACACTACTTGGTCACTTATTCAACATGTCTATGATTCTCGGTGTGAAGAAAAATGTCTTAATGATTGTATGAAATATAGCCTTAAGATGCTTTCAGATGTGTCCTCGTGTTCTTGATAAGCTCATTTTAAAGTCGCCGTCTCGATCCACTTCACTAATTCCCTTCATCATTTTAAACACTTCACTCAGGTCTCCTCTTCATCTCCTTCTCCTTAAACTGTGAAGACTCAGCTTTTTTAATCTTCACTCATAAATCATCCCCTGTAGTCCTGGAATCAGCCTCGTCGCTCTTCTCTGGACCTTCTCCAGTGCTGTTATGTCTTTATGGAGACCAAACCTGCGCACAGGACTCCAGATGAGGCCTCACCAGTGTGTTATAAAGCCTGAGCAGAACCTCCTGTGACTTGTACTCCATGACGAAAACAACAATCTGAATGAGAACAGGACATCCAACCCAACAAAGCTCACCAGTCCTGTCCACTTCATTCTTCCAAAAATAACTTCAAGTTGATTTTGAAAGTTCCTAAAGTCCTGCTGTCTACCACAACACTTGGTCGCTTATTTCAGGTGTCTGTCGTTCTTTGTGTAAAGAAAAACTTCCTAATGTTTGTGCAAAATTGAACCTTCACAAGTTTCCAACTGTGTCCCCGTGTTCTTGATGAATTCATTGTAAAGTCGCAATCTCGATCCACTGCACTAATTCACTTCATAATTTTAAACTCTTCATCTCAGGTCTCCTCTTCGTCTCCTTCTCCATAAACTGTAAAGGCTCAGCTCTTTGAATCTTCATCCATCCATCCGTCCATCCATTATCCAACCCACTATATCCTAACTACAGGGTCACGGTGGTCTGCTGGAGCCAGCACAGGGTGCAAGGCAGGAAACAAACCCTGGGCAGGGCACCAGCCCACCGCAGCGGTGGACTAATACCCTTCATAATTTTAAACCCTTCAGTCAGGTCTCCTCTTCCTCTCCTTCTCCTTAAAGTGCAAAGGCTCAGCTCTCTTAATCTTTCCATGTAGCCCTGGAATCAGCCTCATTGCTCTTCTCTGGACCTTCTCTAGTGCTGCTATGTCTTTATGGAGACCCAAATTCCACCCAGGACTCCAGATGAGGCCTCACCAGTGTGTTATAAAGCCTGAGCAGAACCTCCTGTGACTTGTACTCACCACACATCAAGGCGCTATATAACCTGACATTCTGTTAATATCAAGCTGTTGATAATGACTCCTAAATCCTTCTCATAAGTTGTATGTTTGATTCTCAGACCTCCCATTGTGTATTCCAACCTCACATTTTTACTTCCTATGCATAATTCTTTACATTTTGAGGTCCCCTTCCAAGGCTAGAAAGACTAACTTGGTCGGAGGAGCCCACACAGTGAGACCCCAGAAAGTCTTAGCAGGAGCTGATCGCATGGAGTTATCATCAGGGCTCCTCAACCAGAATAGCTGATGCCAAAGTACCACAGAGTCAGATGTAAATAAGCAATTAGTCGAAGACAAACTCCAAATCATCAGCAAATGCTGCAATATGGAAGGTCTTAATGATGGCATGTGTGAAATCCCACATTTAAAAGCGATGACATTAAAGTTGACGATTCATTTTTAGCGGCTCCAATTCTTGGGAAACACATTCATTTTCTCTAGTATACCAGAACAGTATGGAAATTAATTTGTATATAATTTCAAACCCTCAGGGCTGTCATATTTCGTACAGAAGACCTGGTTAAAATAGAAATCCATCTCCAGATATAATTTACATATATTAGAGTTACACTAACGGCAAGCCGACAGATTCGAAAATAGGCCATCTACACCAAAATGGGTTTGTCATGTCCTGCAGCAGCCTGGAATGGGGAGACAGTCGGTCAATTAGAGCGGAGGGGGAACTTTTATTATCCTAAGTATTGGCCGAGAAGAATCTCAGATCTGAACGGGAGAAGACAGGAAGATGCGCATCCACTGCCTGCAAGAAAATAATGTTCTAATAAAGTAATGGGTATCAGCAGATGGTATTTGTGTCTCACACTTTAAAAAAAAACTAAAATAAAATACTGCAGCTAAATAATCCAAGAGGTTGCACGCATGATCAAGGAGCCTATTACATGAAAAAATCACGTATACTGTGTGACGATGCGGGTTCTCTTCCATGCTCTCATCGTCTGTTCGGGAACCCTGAACCCAACACCGTCGATAATGTCCCGAGATGAGCTGACAAATAGGGACAAATCTCTCAAGGCCAGGGGATATATTCCATAAAGTGCTTTTATTTAAAACAATACTCAAATCAAAAAGTGCAGAGTCAAAGTTCAATAAATAAATCCATAAAATCAAGTGTCCAGTGGGGTTAAAAATCAACAATAAATAAATCCTTTAAAACACAAGGTTAATATATGCAGCAATTAAAACGCAGTCTCTTTCTCTCCGTTTACTCTGCAGCCCACCTCCGTCTTTTTCTCCCCGGCTCACCATTACTCGCGGCCAGCGGAGACCAACAACCACGAGCTCCTTCAGTTAACCTCCGTCTTGGCCTCCATCAGGAAGTCACTGCCAGACCGCCGAGGTCAACTCTCCTCCCTCGATCCTTCGCGCACCCGCAGTCGCTCCTCAGATCCTTCGGGAGGGCACCTCTCCTGCTCACCCCACTCACTGGTACATTCAGTGGGGTGAACTAGCCCCTAGAGCGCGACAGAATAACGCTCCTTCGCGGGACCCCAGCTCATGGCCGGATCGTCACCGCCTGATTGCTGTTTTCCGACCTCTTACTGCATTCGCCTTTCTCTCTCCATCAACCTTTTGCCTTTCTCTCTCTTCCTCCACGATTTCTCTTCTCTTTTTCCACGATTTTATCCCCCTCTCTGGTGTACCTTCGTTTATATATATACCTCTGCCTCCGTGGGCACAGCGTCTTACTTACACACCGCAGGAAGCCAATGAGGCAAACAAGAACGACCGCACCCACACATGCAGGTGCGACTCGCTCCAATCACCCCATTAACTCCTTGCGGTCGTGCAATCGCGGCTATACGGATTTAAAAAGAAAACTGACTTTTTTTCGGAAGCCGCGGACCCTCTATACCACATACTGTACTGTGAAGACCATGGAGCGGCTGTTGCTTCACCACCTGAGGCCACAGGTCCGCCATGCCCTCAACCCTCTGCAGTTCGCATACCAGGAGAAGGTAGGAGCGGAGGATGCCATCATCTACATGCTACACCGATCCCTCTCCTACTTGGACAGAGGCAGTGGTGCTGTAAGAATTATGTTTCTGGACTTCTCTAGCGCCTTCAACACCATCCAACCTCTGCTCCTTAGATACAAGCTGACTGAGATGGGAGTAGACTCACACCTGGTGATATGGATCATGGACTATCTTACAGACAGACCTCAGTATGTGCGTCTTGGGAACTGCAGGTCTGACATTGTGGTCAGTAACACAGGGGCGCCGCAGGGGACTGGACTTCCTCCGGTCCTGTTCAGCCAACATACATCAGACTTCCAATACAACTCAGAGTCCTGCCACGTGCAAAAGTTTGCTGACGACTCTGCTATCGTGGGCTGCATCAGGAGTGAGCAGGAGGAGGAGTACAGGAACCTAATCAAGGACTTTGTTAAATGGTGCGACTCAAACCACCTACAACTGAACATCAGCAAGACCAAGGAACTGGTGGTGGATTTTAGGAGGCCCAGACCCCTCATGGACCCCGTGATCATCAGAGGTGACTGTGCAGAGGGTGCAGACCTATAAATACCTGGCAGTGCAGCTGGATGACAAATTGGACTGGACTGCCAATACTGATGTGCTGTGTAAGAAAGGACAGAGCCGACAATACTTCCTTAGAAGTCTGGTGTCCTTCAACATCTGCAATAAGATGCTGCAGATGTTCTAACAGACGGTTGCCCTCTTCTACACGGTGGTGTGCTGGGGAGGCAGCATAAAGAAGAGGGACGCCTCACACCTGGACAAACTGGTGAGGAAGGTAGGCTCTATTGTAGGCACAGAGCTGGACAGTTTGACATCTGTGGCAGAGCGATGGGCGCTGAGCAGGTGAGTGTCCATCATGGAGAATCCACTGCATCCACTGAACAGGATCATCTCCAGACAGAGGAGCAGCTTCAGCGACAGACTGCTGTCACCGTCCTGCTTCACTGACAGACTGAGGAGACCCCACACTATGCGACTCTTCAATTACACGTAAACGTTAACATTATACAAAGTTATTGTCTGTTATACCTGCATTGTTATCACTCTTTAATTTAATATTGTTCTTTATCAGTATGCTGCTGTTGGAGTATGGGAATTTCCCCTTGGGATTAATAAAGTATCTATCTATCTATCTATCTATCTATCTATCTATCTATCTATCTATCTATCTATCTATCTATCTATCTATCTATCTATCTATCTATCTAACCATTATCAGCAGTTCATTATTGCATGACACAGTACCTGAAGCACTAAAAGTGTCAGTCATTAAGCCATTACTTAAAAAGTCAGACCTAGACCCACACATACTAAATAATTATAGGCCTATTTCAAATTCACCCTTTCTTCAGTCACACCTTATGCATTACAATTTATTTGAGAAATGCCAGTCTGGTTTCCGCACTGGTCATAGTACAGAAATGGCACTGACGCGGGTTGTAAATGACATTCTGATATCCTCTGATGAAGGAAACTCCACTGTAATTATGTTATTAGACTTAAGTGCAGCGTTTGACACCATTGACCATTCTAGTTTACTGCACAGGCTCACAGGCCCCGTGCTCGCTTGGTTTAGTTCTTATTTATCAAATGATTCCAATACGTACAGAGATGTGCTGACAGGTCTCCATCATTATACACAGAAGTGAGATATGGTGTCCCGCAGGGCTCAGTACTCGGACCGTCACTGTTTTCACTTCACATGCTTCCAGTGGGATCTCTCATTAGGAAACATAATGTTAATTTTCACTCATATGCAGATGATACCCAGTTATATCTTTCTTTGAGATCAATTGAAGTTTCTCTGATGTTGTCTTTAATTAGTTGTGTTAGTGAATTAAAGGAGTTTGATGGATGAGAACTACTTGTCTTTAAACACGGAGATGTTAATTGTTGGAGGGAATGACGCTGATCACAACAATATTCTGTCATCATTTAACTCAGTTGGAATCCCCATTAATTTTACTGAATCAGCCCGAAATCTCAGAGTTCTCTTTGACTCTAGGATGTCATTTAAAGTGCATATTACAAAGTTGTCCAAATCATGTTTTTTCCATCTTAAAAATGTTAGGAAATTAAGGCGCTTACTAAATAAACAGGAGAAATTAATTCATGCATTTCTTTCTAGTAGGATTGACTACTGCAATGCGGTGTTCACTGGCTGTTCAAACTGTTCTTTATTCAGCCTCCAGTTAATCCCAAATGCGGCTGCAAGAATTATCACAAGAATAAGAAAATATGAACACATCACTCCAGTTCTTCAATCCTTACACTGGCTCCCGGTTAAGTTTAGGGCAGATTTCAAAATCCTCCTTTTAACATATAAAGCATCAAATGGCCAAGGTCTGGCTTACTTGACTGAACTTATCATGACTTACAAACCTGAGCGCACATTAAGATCTCAAGATGCCGGTCTGCTTAGGATTCCAAGGATTAATAAAATAACAGTGGGAGGTCGAGCTTTTAGTTACAGGACCCCTAAACTGTGGACTGGTCTGCCTGCTACTATAAGAGATGCCCCTTTGGTCTCAACTTTCAAATCCCGGCTGAAGACTCACTACTTCAGTTTAGCACACCCTGACTAGAGCTGCTGATTAACTGTACAGACTGCATCTCTGCTGTTAGTCATTAACACTAAAACATAAGTAACGTGACAGTTATAATTGAATACTAACCCTCACCTATTCTGTTTCTCTTCTCGGTACTCAAATGTGGCACTTGGTGCCCACTGCCCACCTGCCAAGTTGTTTTGCCTGCCTAAGGTAAAGTCATCCCTGATGGAGGATTGCAGGAATCATGGGAAAGAGGGGTCCTTCCATCGGATTAGCGCTATTTCATCTGTGGAATGGCCAAATGGGGCAGGCAGCTTGATGAACGAGATCTCTAGGACTCTGAACAAATTTACGCAAAAAAACACAAAATCACGAGAAAATTCACAGAGAGTTATAGAGCGGGTTGTTCACTGAATGCTAGCATCTGGCGTACTGATGCTCGTGGGCAGTCGTGGCTTTGGGTAGCTCGCGATGTTCTAGCATGCGAGTCGTATTCCCAACAAAGGTCGTGCACCAAGCAAAATTTTTTGCGTCCAAACAGGACGTATACCAAGTCGGACTTATTCCAAAGCGGACGTATAACTAAGGTACCACTGTATCAAGAACACATGTCCTGCGAGACAAGACTTTGTGCCAAGAGATTTAACCATGCCCGGGGCTGGAAATCAAAGCCAAAGAGTAGACGACAAAGTCAGCTGCTGTACAGGCTTTTAAATGTTTGAAGCGCCACACAAGATGGAGATCGCACGGCAGGGCAGGGCAGCAAACCAGCAGCTGATCGAGCAAAGAGGAGGTAATGTTTCTCATTGTATCACCGCTTTAGAGCGGGTTTCAGAGGAGCGACCGCGTCTCCTTGGGGTGCGTTCAGCCCCCCTCTTCACATCACGAGCGGCAGACTGGCTGCAACTGCGGGTTGGGTGCCAGTGGGGCTTGCCCCCCTAGTATATACATACATACACATTTTTTTTTTTCATGTTGTAAAGCACTTTGAGCTACATCATTTGTATGAAAACGTGCGACAGAAATAAATGTTGTTGTTGTTGAGATGTTGGGACAGCTTAGCTCTTCTTTCTTAAACTCTTTGAAGTGCCTTGAGCATGGGAAAGGCGCTATATAAATAAAATGTATTATTATTATTATTATTATTATTATTATTATTATTTGCTAAACAAACAGCTGCAGTGGGTTGGCACCCTGCCCAGGATTGGTTCCTGCCTTGTGCCCTGTGTTGGCTGGGATTGGCTCCAGCAGACCCCCGTGACCCTGTGTTCGGATTCAGCAGGTTAGAAAATGGATGGATGGATAAACAAACAGGCTTGATGGACTGAATGGTCTCCTCTCATCTGTCAACTTTCTTACGTTCTCATGTGTTGGTTTCACCTCTAATAGGGTTGTCTAATTAACGGGGTTTACCCGGCGGGTCCCACTGGGATTCACAACGTTTAGAGCTCCGACGAGTGGCACCAGGCTTACTAATGGCAGCAGCAGCACCCACCAGAACTTCTACGATGGGCGGCCGTTAAGTAGATTATTCTTTCATTTCTTTCGGGCCTATGTTGGTAAAGTTTCAAAGCTTTGAAATGTGAGGCAAGATTGTGATCCGCAAATAACGCACTCCAGCCAGGTATCCAAGTAAAGCAGAATTTCCCCACCGGATGAAAATGGATTTTTTTCCAGAAAATGAAATATTGGTTTACTTCATTTACCACTATGATCAATAATCTAAGAAAGAAGATTGGTCTTGCAACTTATCTTGTCTGCCCGCTTAGAGAGTAATGATGGATTAGAGCGTCCTCAAGGCCACTCAATCAGATCTGTCCAAACCTTAAAACACTGCCTCAAGTTTGCTGTTTTTTCCTTTTTTTTTTTGGAAGTCGGCGATCGGTAGACTGTAAGTCATCTCCGCCATGACATGCTACACTCCCCCCGTCCCCAAGGTCACCTGGGGCATTTTGTAATGGCTTTATGACATGACTGAACGTGCGCTTACTGCTGGGTACCCGTCACCACGTTGTGGGTTTGGTTGTTTGTTTTTTTCCTTCATCTGGAAGTGGCGTCTAATAATCATGAACGACAGGGTGGCACAATCGATTAATGGGCTGTCTTGATCTCTTTTTGAGGTAATCAGTTTATTTTCGGGTGGTGAAGGGATTCAAACTGACACAAGACGCAGCGCTCGAGTCATTTTTTAAGTTGTTCATCCCGTTCAAGATCGCAGGAAGAGGTGGGCATCAGATTGACTTTATCCTAAGATGACACTCTAGTCCTTTGGGATAGTATGAGAGTCTTATCTGTGGTATTGGATTACTTTCAGGGCTTTCTTAGAGACCAGGATTACGAGTGACGACGCAAAAATTCCCAGAATAGCACGGGAGTAGGGTGTAGTTATTGATTATGACACACGCTTACAAGTCTGGTTCACCCGTCTGCCAAGTGGGCATCATACTGAATTTATCAAGTACCGTTTATTCTACAATCATGCAGGTGACTTTGGTCATTATTTTTAAAACAAGCCACCATGGCATGTGACGACCTGTCTTTTTGACACAGACAGTGTAAGAATAGAGAAAGACAAACAGAACAAGATTTGGGGGATCTGCCCCGTATATTGAGATGCCACGGCACCAGAGCAGAGTCCAAGGCGGGACTAATTAGAAAGGTGAGGTGGCTGGTGGGCAGGAAGAGGCGGGGTCCAGGAGGGAGGTGGCAGAAGTGAGGTCAGTAGGAGGGCGTGGTCAGGAAGGGGACGTGGGAGGTGGCTGTGATCTGTCGAAGAGGGAGAAGAGACACCTTAGTGCACTTCATCAACCCCTGAATCTGCGTCTTACCCCCCCGGTTAAGCCCTTAGACTGCCTCCCATGGGCATGTGTGTGACAACAGGTAGGCTTGTTCATAAAGAGTTCACGCTATCACCTCAATATGGACCAAAAAACCCTGAGGAAAGTTTCCACCTTCACCTTGTTGAGTCCATGCCATGAAGAATGACGGCAGCTCTGAAAGAGAAAGGGGCGGCTACTAGCAAGGTGTACATAATATATATGTCACGGCCAAAACCCAAAGTTTGGCCAGTTCCCGAATTGGCCGGCCATTTCGCATTTTGGCCAAGAGGTGTCCGAATTACTAGAAATGACAAGCGTATATGCTACTTTAGCCGGCCATTTCACGAAGTGGCGAGAACTCCCTGGCCAAAATTCGATGTGCTGATGTTCAGAAAGCGGACGCCACTTGAGATGGCCTTCCCCTCGCCCAAACACTAACCTTAAGGTCAATGAAATTGGTCCCTGATGTTAAGTCACTATTTCAGGGCTAAAATGATAACAGAAGTGTGAAACCTATTTATATACCTAATCTTAATTATTGTGAAACAAGCAAGTGGCGTCCGCTTTCTGAACAAGGCTACATTCGATGCAATTGCACTACTAAGTGCGCAACAAATTGCTGCTCATGCCTTTTTTCTTCCGACTTTGGCTGATCGCCCCGTGCCATTTTGCAAACTGGCTGGCCAAATCCAAAAATCAAGGAAAAGATCGGACATTGGCCAATCAATTTACATCGACATTGGCCATTTCCCAATTTATCCGGACACTTCATGCTTTGGCTGATTTCGGGTTTTGGCCGTAGCATATATATATGGGCAGCACCGTGGCGCAGTGGTAGCGCTGCTGCCTCATAGTAAGGAGACCCGGGTTCGCTTCATGGGTCCTCCCTTTGTGGAGTTTGCATGTTCTACCCGTGTCTGCGTGGGTTTCCTCCCACAGTCCAAAGACATGCAGGTTAGGTGCATTGGCCATCCGAAATTGTCCCTAGTGTGTGTGCGCCTTGCGGTGGGCTGGCACCCTGCCCGAGATTTGTTCTTGCCTTGCGCCCTGTGTTGGCTGGGATTGGCTCCAACAGACCCCCGTGATCCTGTGTTAGGATATAGCGGGATGGAAAATATATACAGTACTAGCCATCCCCTCGCGGCTTTGCCCGCATATTAGTGAAACAGGACAGTGACTCCTGATGTCACACTTTCCCCTCCCCTCGGCCCGCGGCCTCTGTCTCGAATTAGCATGAATATATCGCTCCTGCAAGTGAACTATGATACTTAGCGCAATTCGAGAAATCGCAAAATCAACTGGAATGTTCAAGCAAATTCTAGAAAAAAAAAAGATCTAAATCCATTAAGTAGTTCTCTAGTTCGCCAGCTAAGCGGAGTTAAGGTTACGCCCCGAGGCCGACGCGTGAGTGAGGAGGGCCTCGCCCCGCCCCGCCCCGCCCCGCAGCCCAATGAGTCTTTCTCAGATCTGTGCTAATAAATCGGTATCGCAAGTGAACTCTGACACTTAGCGTGATAAGAAAGACGCCAAAATAATGGAATGTTCTAGTAAATTCTAGAAAAAAACCCAATCTAAATCTGTTAAGTAGCTCTCTTGTGAAAAGCGGACAGACAGACAAACAGGCCTAAAAAAGTATAAGAAATTTAGTGCTTGGACTAAATAGAGAGCACCTATGAGCCAAGGGTAACCTACATTCCAAGTTTCAAGTCCCAAGTCCTCATCGGGAGATTTCATGATGAGTGAGTCAGGGTATTTGGTTTTTATATATATATAGATTATTATACTGTATATATATATATATACACATATATATACGAGATGTGGCAGAAAAGTAATGAGACTGATTTTTTATTTATCAAAGTTTTTATTTTTTTCAAACATCAATGTTATCCCCTTCAAAGTAGTTCCCTTGGGCAGCGACACACCGATGGAGACGTTGTTCCCACTGTTGGTAGCAGCGCTGGAAGTCTTCAACCGGTATGGTCTTCAGCATATCCGTTACACTCTTTTGGATGTTTTCTAAAGTCCCGAAATGACGTCCTTTGAGGACATTTTTCAGTTTAGGAAAAGGAAAAAGTCACACGGACTGAGGTCAGGTGAATAAGGGGGCTGGGGAACCACAGGAATGCGTTTTTTCGAATGTCCTTCTGCTCAATTGTGAGTTTTTTAGGCACCATTTTGGCACAGACCTTTCGCATGTGCAAATGTTCAATCAAAATTTGATGAACGGTAAATCTGTTCAAATTGAATTGTTCACTCAACATTCTTGATGTTAAACGACGGTCTGATCTCACAAGAGTGTTCACACGTTCGATGTTTTCATTGGTTTTCGAAGTTGAAGGCCTCCTGAAAACTTGAGCTGGGATAAAGAATGTTCCCCATAGGCCTGTTTTAACTTTTCAAACGTCACACTTGCCGTTTAATGGCACAACGTTGCTCCAAATTCCGCTGTTCCATTTTGCGTGGCGACAACCAAAAACACAACCGCTAATAGCAGTCACAAAAATCACGTAGTTAACGGAAGGAGTTGAAACTCGCACTGAGCTATGGGAGGGTACCGATACACGTGCTCTATCAAGGACAACAGCGCAGCGTTGCCAGATCGCTTGCAGTGTTGCCAGTCTCATTGCTTTTCTGCCACACCTCGTATATATATATATATACATATATATATATACCAGTAACAGTGCACTGCTATAACGATAACGTGCAGTGAATACCCTTGACTTGAGTATTCCTAGTTTTCCTCCTCTTTCTCTGTACGTTTTTCATTCCTTTGCTCAGAGGTTGATGCGTTTCCTCCTTTCTGAGCAGCCCTTATTTCCTCCACCTTAGTGGCCCACTTCTTCTCTTCTGTCGTCTGCATCTTTTCGCGTTGAAACTGATTAAGTCAGTGTTTGTGTTGCAATTACTTAGTACGTTTTTCTTAAATTTTTCACTTAAGCTGGCACTTCAGTTTTCAGTCTGCCTCAAGAATGATTTAAGATATGAAGAGGTAGGGGAAGTGACGGCGAAGGTGGTAGGGATAAGAATTGCGCCCGTATGAACGCGCCACTGCCAAGAGTTAGTTCTACAATATAATAAAATAGAAATTAAAATAAGAATAACCTTGGAGGTCAATCATCACCCCGAAAGTGGACAGCAGACGTCACGTAGTACAGGTAGTTCCCAGGTTATGGACATCCGATCTACGACATACGAATGGGGCCGCAGCTGCGACGCATGCACCTCAGTAACTGCTGCTCCGTCATCTTCGGCTTGGGGACGCAGCAAGCGGTGGCTGGAGGGGGCGATTTCGCTGCTTGCACAGTGTAGCATCCCTCGGGCGGCTCCCGGCAGCAAGCGGTTTCACTGCCTGCCCACCACAAATGTCTGCCCGTTCATTCTCGGTGGGCGGCTGGTAATGCTGCAAGTGGTGACCTGGTTGTGGCTGAACGGAGGCCATTGAGGGTGAACGGGGCGACGGGGGATGGTGGCTTTGTAGTGGGCCTCGGATGGCAGCGTGTTGAATGGGGGCGGTGGTGCGGCAGACACTGCAGGCAGCATACTGTAGTGGAGGTGACTGTGAGGTGGGCTGGTGATAAACCACCCCCTCGCTGCCCCCATTCATTCTCAATAGCAAGCCTGCTTGTAGTGTTACGCACATAGCAGGAAGTTGTCTCTTGTCAGTACAGGGTGGTCCAGATCTAATTATCCAGATCCAGATCGTCTGGGTGACTTTGATTTATGCGGGGACGATTCCAGTTCGGCACGAAGACGATTCTTCATGTCGTCAGTTCGCACACTTCTCGATGTTCCGGGATTTTTCGGGTGATTTTCTATGTAATAAACTGAATAAGTTATAGCGTAATGAAAATTGCATGATTACATCTGGACCACCCTATACATCAGACGTGTTGACGACGGGTGCCTTCCTGCTGTGATGGCGAGTAAAGTGCTGTGCAGAAGAGCTCATCTTAACCTTTTGTCTTCACCCTTCAAGAATGTGTCTGAAACACAAATCTGATGCAAGTGCTGGTGAAACAGTAAAGAAGAGAAAAACCATCACCATGAAAAAAAAGGAGGAATAATAAAAGGTGAGAGAGAGAGAGGTGAAAGTCCATCACTTGGTTACAGTCGGTCAACAATAGCATTTATTAAAATAATGTACCTGTTCTGACTTACATACAAACTCACCTTAAGTACAAACCTACAGTCCCTATCTCGTACCTAACCAGGGGACTACCTGTATATGTGCACCAAATTTCAAGTCAGTGTTCTTCAGAGCACGAGAATAAGAATAAATTAAACGAAGGCCGCCTCCACTTGATTAACTCTGGCTGAACGTCTTTGTTGGCCTCTGGTGAACTCGGCCTAGCAGCCTTTGGATGTGATCGAAGCCATCTGTTTCAGAATGTTTAACAAAAATTATTCTCAGTCATAATTAGAACATAATGTGCCTCCAACTGTTAATGCAACAGGTCGTTCACCTTTATTAGTCAGAAATTAAATCAATCGACTAGTTTCACTTGGATTAACTTGAAATCAGAATGAGAACATCGGAGCTTTAACAAGGTTCAAATGAAGACATTTAGCCTTTGTGGAATATGAAAGGCAGCGTAATTTGATTCAATTCATGTCCAGTCGAAAAGGTTAATGCTTTCACTCTCCCGCTCGTCCCGCTTTCATTCACGTGTTGTGCACTCCATTAAAGAGTGGAAAGGCTGCTGGTGGCAGAGTGAATTAGCATGTGGAGGCAGCCTGATTAAATGAATCACCACGTCAGTGTAGGCCGATACGGGGGGCCACACCATACTGCAGTCATAGAAACACCCAAAGACCCTGCGTTCCGTGTTAAATCAGAATGGTGGCCCACAGAGACCTGCGTCTGCTCAACCTGAGATGTTATGGAACTCCAGGCCAACCAACGTGTCGAAAACAAAGAACACAAAGACGCACGAACATCGACCAAATCACGTATGGTGGGTTCAAAAAGACCTCAGACCTCCCTTCACCTTCTGCACACTTTATTGTGTTGTAGATTTCATCTTAAATGGAAACATCTTTCGCTTTCACCTATCAATCTGCCCTCAATAACCCACAATGACAACGTGAAGACCTGTTTTTAGAAAGATTTACAAATTTATGAAATGTCAAAAACTGAAATCTTATATTCACAGAAGCACTGAGTACTTTGTAGAAGCACCTTTTGGCAGCAATTCCAGCTTTGAGTCTCCTTTGCTGAGTCTCTACACACTTTGGATTTCAGCAGTTAATCCCATTCTCCCTGGCAGATCCTCTCAAACTCCATTAGACTGGATGGGAAGGAAGCATCTGGGAAAAGCCATCTTCAGGTCTCTCCATTAATGACTTGTGGGGGTCTGGGCTTTGGCTGAGCCACTCAACGACACTCGGAGACTTGTCCTGAAGCCACTGCAGCGTATTTTTGGATGTCTGCTTTGGATCATTGAAGTGCTGAAAGGTGAGCTGATACCCCAGTCTGAGATGATGTGCACTCCGGTCTACTTCAGCGACCTCTCTGTTTTTGAACACATCCAGCCTTCTTTCAGTTCTGCACCAGTCTCCCTGCCACTGAGGACAACTCCCATAGCATGAAGACCCAACATTTCTGTGGACTCAGTCCTTATTTGTACTTGACCATAAGAGATAGATAGATAGATAGATAGATAGATAGATAGATAGATAGATAGATAGATAGATAGATAGATAGAACCTAGGATGGATTGGATCATGGTGTGATTCTACAATAAAGCACTTGACATAGTCGGCAGGACTTGCACTGTGGATTGGTGGTATTCCCAGTAGATAGATAGATAGATAGATAGATAGATGTTAGGGACATTTTGTAATTTAAGATACAGATCATTTGTAACCTGGCAGGGACAATTTGTAACTTCCTGTATACAGAGAAATAGTATAGGTATAGATATATATAGATAGTATAGTTGGCAGAATTAGATAAATAAATGTAGCTAGTGGGAAGCACTTCCAGGTTTTGAGAAAGCCAGGAAGATCCTCCCCCAGCAATGCCCTCTACCATCTGCCAGGTAGCCCTACACGGCTGCTCCACTGGACTCCAACTCCCATGCAGCCCTGCTGGGACTCTATATGAGGGATACTGCCACCTATTAAACCTAGGGATGAACTGTTGCCTGCTGTGCTATGCTGACAGTTCTTGTGAACGTTGGGCATCCCACCCAGGATGGAGATCATAAGGTGTCCCAACTTGGTATTGTCCCCATTTAGTCTGTCCTTTCATCCCGGCCTGGTATGGACTCTACCTCTGTCCTGGGTGGGAAACCCAACAGTCCATTGGCATATCTACAATAGATAGATAGAATGAAACCTATGATGGATTGGATCATGGTCTAATACAACAGGTCTCTCCATTAATGACTTGTGGGGGTCTGGGCTTTGGCTGAGCCACTCAACGACACTCGGAGACTTGTCCTCAAGCCACTGCAGCGTATTTTTGGGTGTCTGCTTTGGATCATTGAAGAGCTGAAAGGTGAACTGATACCCCAGTCTGAGATGATGTGCACTCCTGTCTACTTCAGCGACCTCTCTGTTTTTGAACACATCCAGCCTTCTTTCAGTTCTGCACCAGTCTCCCTGCCACTGAGGACAACTCCCATAGCATGAAGACCCAACATTTCTGTGGACTCAGTCCTTATTTGTACTTGACCATAATAGATACAGTAGATAGATAGATAGATAGATAGATAGATAGATAGATAGATGTTTGTTGACCCCTAAAAAAATTTCACAACGCGGAGTTGCTAGTTAGATGTTAACTAAAATATGAGAGTAAGATGATCAAACTCCGGACAGAGTAGGCCTAACCCTGTATAGTGGATCGATGTAATGCACTGATATCAGACTTTCTTTAGAGGGAGGAGTCTCCCTGATATTATTAATATGGCTGTGGCTCTCGTCACGTTTAAATCGTGTTTGAGGGTCTCTTCTTCACATTTTCATAATGGCCTTAAATGGACCCAGTTCAATGTAGGGGTCCCAGGTCCAGGTGCAAGTTCACCCTGGCATTTCCATTGATGGCTGACCCTGTCAGACTCTAATTACATTGAAGACATTTCTGTCCTACCCTAATACTATAATTTAAGATAATAAATGGGCACTAGCAGAAAACATGGAATTTCTGAGCAGGCTGCTTCAGAGGCTGCTATTGATGTCTTTTAACGTGCTGCGTTATTCATTCATGAACGGCAGACACTGACGATGTAATTATACAGGCCGCAGTCAAAGGGCTCTGTGAGATGATGCAAATAGAAATGCAAAACGGCTTATGGGTTTAAATAACACCGGATGCTTTTTTAAATGAAGCATTCTCTTCAATAGCATAGTGTATGTTTTGCACAAGAAAACGCTGCAGTATACTTTATAACCACAACAGTTATATTTAATGTTAGGCTCAACCCATTTTCCTGAAGACAGAATAAATAACTTAAGAAAGTCATTAACTAAACATTCTCATTAAAGAAACGGTGACTGTTACCATCCTTTCACGACACACATTAATGATATTCTACAAGTGTCATTTTCAGAGGCATTTTAATAAGAAATTAAAGTCTTGTGTCCAGTGCCACCTGGGTAGGCTCCGCCCCCATTTGACCCCACCTCCCTGCCCATGATCCTCAGCTGGATTAAACATATCTGGGGATGTTAAGTTTACTTTATTAATTTTTTCTCATGGCTCCGCAGTCTGTATTAACCCCTACTTTCTCTGCAGTTCTCTTTCCAGTTTTCTGTGTTGGCGAATTGTGCCCCCACCACCTTATCATGGCATCGTGCAGTCACTACATTATGGATTGAAGGCCAGAGGTCCACATGCCCATCATCGTCTAATTCTTTCACATGAAGCCTGAAAACCTGAGGACCGATTGAGATTATTTATGTGAGGTAGAATACCCAGTGGGGGTTTTGCTGGGTGGTCTCGTAGTCTTGGGACCCTTGCAGATTTTGTTTTTTTTTTTCCTCTGGCCCATCTGGAGTTTTTTTTTTATTTTGTCTGGTTTTTCTGTCCTCCCTGGCCATCAGACTTTACTTTATTCTTTTTTACTTAGTATTGCCTAATCTTATTTTTATATTTTTCTTTCTTCATCTTGTAAACCACTTTGAGCTTACATCATTTGTATGAAAACGTGTGATAGAAATAAATAAATGTTTTTATTGTTGTATTAGCATTTTTATCGGTGTCTCTTGCTGCTGGAACAACCCAAAGCTGTCACTACAAGAGCCCAGCAGCTCTAAAGGTGGAGTGTGACATCTGAAGGCGGACGCTGTGCACACAACGCCACACCATTTCAACATGTGTGCTTACCACAGACATTTAATAATGTATAATGTTATGTATTGTCATACATGCGCGTGCATGTGTGTGTGTGTGTGTGTGTGTGTGTTTGGGAGTCAACCAAAGGGACCAGAATACGCCAATTCCATGCCAGGCCAGAATGTTCCATTCCATCTGAACTTGTGTGCTGCTGAGGTGTCACCCGTTGCATGGCTGCACTCGGGACCTAATCTGTGATCCTGAGTTGAATTGTCATGTGGTGGGTGCGACGATGCGCTGTATCAGCGCCTGCTCCTAACCTCTCCCACACCAGGCCAGGGGGCGCCAAGTTGCAGTAAGTGTCTCTCTCTTTTCTCTCGGCAGACCAGAGACCAGAAATTCTGCCTGTATGTGAATACGGCCCAATGACATCACTTCCTGTCCGGCCCCCGAGGACGTCACTTCCTGTCTTGAGCCCCAAGCACTTCACTTCTGGCTCCACCCCAGTGACATCACTTCTTGTCCCGGGTCTGAGGATGTCGCTTCCGGTTCCGCCCTGAGGACTTCACTTCCGGTTCCACCCCCGAGGACGTAACTTCCTGTCTTGAGCCCTGAGCACATCACTTCTGGTTCCACCCATTTGACATCACTTCCTGTCCCGGGCGCAAGGACATTTCCGGTTCCGCCCGATGACACTTCCTGTCAAGGACATTTCGGTTGTCACCTTGGCCTGAGGACATCACTTCCGGTTCCGCCCCGATGACATCACGTCCCTTGAGACACCTTAAAAAGTCGCTATCATCCATACCAAGGCAGTCCTACTTTGGACTCAAACCTGTACACATTGTACAAAAACGTAAGCCCTTTTGCATGCAGGGAAAGTATACGGGTGGCTGCCCCAAACCTTCATTGTATGTTCAGCCACTTATTTCACAGTATATAGCGCCTTTACGGTGATGTGAACAATTACATGCTTCCTCGAAATGTTAACACATCGAGATTTGATCTTCATTTAGGTATTCAGAGCTACAATAGAAAACCAGACTCACTCAGAATAACTTCTGGAAAGGACCGAGCATATCATATTGCTGGACTCAAGCCGCCGAAGTCCTAAGGGCATCATGCCCCCTCAACCTATGGTGCTTGGTGCGCCACCAACACAAAATGAGCAGATCGTTTTTTCAGAATGGCGCCATTTATTTGTCATTTTCCATTAATGTCAAACTTATACAAAAACTGACAGCCAGGAAACGGGTTTCCAAAAGGTGACAGATGTGGCACTGTAGACAAACAGCCCTTCAGTGAGTATGCTGCTCCCATGCAATCCCACCACCCGAGAGCCTGATTGTGACTCACCTCCATTCAAGGGCCGAGCGCCCGTCTCTATAAGAGCCTTCCGCCCTCCTCCCTATGGCTGACGTCACGGCTCATGTGAGTGTCTGAGTCAATCATCCGATTTCAGCTTCTTAACAGGCCGATCCATCCCAGTCTGCACGTTTCCGATCTCACATGGCACGTTCTCAGTGCCTTCCCACACGTCAGCTGGAAATCATCGAAACACTTCACGCACACAGAGCAATTCATCAAGTTTAAATGCTAATGGCCTTCTTTCAGGCTATCAGCCCACACTAATTGAGTTCAACTTGAGATCTGCCGGACACGCCGGAAAATAAGGCATACGGTTCTTATTTAGTCGTGTTTAGGTGGCAGGTTCAGATGGCACAGTGACTGGCACTTCTGCCGCCTCACGCCACAAAGAGATCGGATTTTCAAATCCCAGTCCAGTCACTTTTCTTTATGGAGTTTGCAGGGTCTCTCCAGCCCCTCTTACAGTATATCTGGCATTAACACAAGGGGGTCTGATTACATTAAGAAAGGGGGTCTCCAGTCTCCAGACCCAAATGTGATGTTGCCTTCCTCACGTAAATGTCAAATCAGCTCAAACGTGTGTGGTTGTCGTATGTGGACAGAGAATGATTTTGCACTTAGCTTTGTGTTTTAATGGACTCGCCGATGTGGAGCAGAGGAGTAAATCAAGGAGAGGTGGGTCATTATGAATGGCACTGTATATCCTTATTTCTCCTGCTCTGCCACAGCATCCATAATATGCCTTTGGATTAGTTAAAAACGTCCAAAAGTGCAGAAATGTCAGCCAAAAGCTGCTTCCTGTCATAACAGCCCAAGCCAAAGATCTCTCTCTGCCCGATGCTTTCACCCAAAATGGCATGTGTGGTTAATCCCAGTCACCACCTTCAGCTCTTGCTTGTCCTTTTCACTTTCACTCCACTGGTTTACATAACTTGGCCTCCTGCACGTCTGGTTTATGTTACCAACAGGCCTATCCGCATCTTCTCCATGCTTTACATTTTGTGAAAGAGACAAGCAGCTCCCAGGCATCTTCTCATCACTTAACAAGCTTGAAGGCATGCAAGAAGGATGAACTCTGTGGTGAAATAAAAAAAAATCAAAAAATGTATGTATATTGTCGGAGATGGATGGTCGGGGGTGACCCGGCCGGAATGCCCAGGAGGACTGGAGGTACCTTTGGGGGCCACGGGTACAAAGCGTTGAAGCTCAACCCTGTAGGGGCCCGTGGACACCACCAGGGGGCGCCCCTATGCCTGTGGAGCCCTGGACCTCAGCACTTCCGCCACATCCATAAGTGCTAGGTGCAGGGACACACGGTGGCGTGTCGGTGGAAGATTGCCGGGACACATCTGTAGCAGATCTGGGGGATTATAAAAGGGGCCGCCTCCCTTCATATGATGGCTAGAGTCGGGTGGAAGAGGACGAGGTGTCTGGAGGAGGCAAAGAGGTGGCCTGAAGAGAGAGAAGGCATTGTGTTGTGTGTTGGCCAGTACTTTGGGGACTTTGGGATGTTTGTGTGGCACTTTATTGTACATAGTAAATAATGATTAAATGTGTTGTGGGTGACGTGAACATGTCCGCCTGTCTGTGTCCGTGTCAGGTACTACAATATATATATATTGTGGGAACCCGCCTCAACGCAAACAGACACCAAGACAGCTTATGTTCAAAACACACAAATTTTATTCTGTTTCATCAAATACAGTGCACTAAACTCACAGTCCTTTGTTCTCTCTGTTTCTTTTCTCGTTGCCTCCACTCCTGTCTCGTAAGCTTCGTCACGCTCCCTCCCAACTCCGGCTCCTCGACTGGAGTGAGGCAGCCCCTTTTATACATGTGCTTCGGGTGCTTCTTGACGATCTTCCTGCCTGAGCATCCAGAAGCACACCTCCTGGCCCTAGCAGCACTCCTTGTCGTGGTGGAAGTGCTGCAGTCCACGTCTCCTGGAACGTCTGAGCAGACCCTGGTGGTGGCCACGTGCCCCAACTGGGTGCAGGTTCTCAGCTCCGAATGTGTGGCCCACATGCGAACCAGGGCGGTTGCCCTCTCGTGTCCCTATGGTTATTGGTCCTCTCCCGGTCCTTCCAACTTCCAGACACCCCAACCCGTCTGTCTATTGTGGTAGATGCCCGGGACCCAAGACCTTCTGGGACGCCCCTTTGGCACTGAATCTGGGGGTGCAGCCATAGGAGGCTTATTTCTTCCCCCTGGAACACTTGATGGCAGCCCCCCTTATCTTGGATCGGGGCCACAATTCTGGAACACCCTGTTGGGGCTCCGTGGTCACCGCCAGGGGGAGCTGCACAGCTTCCTGAGCCCATGGTGGGGTGTAACGCAGCCACACCCGGAAGCGCATCCTGAATTAGGCTAATCATCACCTGGACCTCTTCTGGGTGGGTGGGCTATAAGAGGAGCCAGCAGCCATTACTTGAGGCGTCAGAGTCGGGAGGAGGAGAACAAAGCTGCCTGTTAGGAGGAGTGGAGGAAGAAGAGTGTGTGTTGGTGTTTTCTTTTGTGTAGGGCCTGTGGGACAAGAAAGACGTGCCCCACGGCGGAAGAAAATAAATCTTTTTGTTTCATTTTTACGTGCCTCCTCTGTCAGTCTGTATCGGGGCGACGCCAACAGAGCGCTTTTGCTGCAATTGATATAATTTATATACACCAGCTGTGTAAGCCCGTGCTGTAAAAAGCTCCTAGAAACTATCGAAATCGTCAGAAAAAAACTGAAATGCAGAGTCGGCGGTTTTGTTTTGTGGACCTGCTTGAGTGTCGATCGGCGGCTAAGCGAGTTTCTCTCTCCTCAGAGGTTTCGTTTCGCCGATGTGCTCACCTCGCTCGTCTTATTTGCTTTACCGCTAGCTTCTTGTTTACATTCACCTTCCCAGCTCCTTCTTAAACGATCTTTTTTCTCCTTCTTTTAAAATATGCGCCCCCTTGCGTTTTAAAGTCAGTTCTCCTTACGTCACACCAAAGTGCGTGGTTTGACCCCCCTGCTCCCCTTAAAGAGATATCACTTAAGACAATATTCCCTCAGACAAAACTCTAAAGGGAGCAAGCGGCAGAAACAGCACCCAAAATATGTGACAACCGTTACATGGGGACGCCTTGCCGGCTCTTTGAGCTTCATGCTGTAGCCTCGCACCTCCGGGCCAGACAGACACACACACACACACACTTCCACGCGTAGACGTTTATATATACTGTCACACACGTGCACATAGGAGGCAGACAAAGGGCTGAACGGAGAGGAAGATGCCGAGATTGGAGTGTGCCATCAACACGGAGCTACAAATTCAAGCCAGTTCCATTTTTATATTTTTATTCACGTGCTTGTTTGCCGAGCGCTTATTCACGGAATTCCTTGTGGCTTTGTTAAAAAAACGTAGCTCCGCTATCCCGTGAATCAATACAAAGCTGTTCTTCATGTCGAGGAGATGAGAGTTGTGCTTCCCCAATATTTTTTCATCCTTGGTCAAAAGTAAATTTCAGAAATGGAAAATTTTTACAAGGGGACAAAAAAAACAACAAGACGACTCAAAACTATATATATATAGATATAAAAAAAAAAACAGCTGACGTCTGTCCACGGAGCCGCAGTTTGTTCTGATAATTAAGAAACGAAACCAAGCTAGAAGTGGTAATGTGGTGTAGAAACGTTACTCCAAGTCTGTCTCCCATGAAAGCAGATGGCTCTGCTAGGCGTCCTGAATGCAAATAAGGTCAAATGAAGCATTTGCTCCCCGTCTGAATTTCAAATGCCTTGAAGCGCTTAAATATACTAAAGGAGACGAGTTCTCGTTAAATGTAGAACATCCGCGTCCCTTATTTTCATTTTTCCCTAAAACGACTAAAGATAAAAAGTGCCTGTAACCCCAATTTGGGGTTTCGTTAAATATCGTATATCATCGTGCCGACGTGCTTTCAGAGACTCGTTGTGAGGACTTTATACAGGGCTGACTCCTTACATACAGATTTTTAGAGCAGGTCACGTCACCTTCACAAATTTTCAGACAATTCTTCACTTCTGGGGTGTGTTGATAAGAACGGGGTGAGAAGTTTGGGCCTTGGTGCAAAGAGAAGTGTCTGCAACTGAACTTCAGCAAAACCAAGGAACTGGACATTGACTTTCACCACACCACACCAGACAGCCCCCATGTTCGATCATGATTGGGGGTGGTGCATTGCTATACGTACTTGGGGGTCCACATCAATGACAGGCTGGGCACAGAGGAGCTATATAAGAAAGGGCAGCGTGGGCTCTTTTTTTCTTATATGTGAGCACTGACATCTTACACATCTTCAAAAACCTTGAGACGGCCAGTGTGGTGTGGTGGAGATGGTGACGTCACTTCAGGCAAGGCCCACCGAATCAACAAGCTAATTAACAGCATGTCAACAGCATGGCTCAAGGTTGAATGTTGAGTTTAGTTAACATCCAGGGGTAGAGGGTAATAATCAGCTGTAGACGTCGACAAAACTCGCCATCACGTTACGGTAGACCACCAATGCTAGGAGGACTGTTAGACTCATTGACTTGATATCAAATCCCTGTGTGTGTGTATGAGGAGCGTAGAGTGAACAACATCTAGAATGGCATTGGTGTCGAACAAAAAAAGCAAAGCGATTGTGCAAAGCAAAATACTCTATGGGCATCATTAATTTTTTTTTTGCTTTATGCATATTATTGCTATGTCAGACGGACTTATCAAACTCCGATTTTGATGCAAGTGATCATGGAAATCAAAAACGAAAGGCCGGTAGCTGTTTCCTTTCTGGGAAGTGCCTTTCAGAATATAAATGGTTAGACATGTAGTAAGTATGTAAGCCGTGTTACAGATAATCTTAGAAAGCTAATGTTTAATGTTAGTTAGTTTTGGGGAACAATATTCAGACCTGGGAGAAAAATGAAAAAATAATTAGCCCTGAAAGAGTTAAAAGAGGCAGGCATGGTTATGGGATAGCCCTCTGGACCCCCTTCAGCCAATCAATCGATTACAACGAGGGCAGAATGGAGCTGCTAGAATCTGAACTAGGAAAAGAAAATCCGAGCACATCACACCAGTCTTGGCATCACTACACTGGCTACCGGTGCCATTTCAAATTGACTTTAAAATGCTGCTGATGGTTTACCAAGCCTTCAATAATCTCGCTCTGCCTGTCACCTTACACTCCAAATCGTAACCTTAGATCATCAAATGAGGGTCTGCTTCTTATTCCAAGAGGTAAACTTAAAAGAAGTGGTGAGGTGGTCTTCTGCTGTTATGCACCACAAATCTGGAATAGCTGATAGAAATTCACCAGGCTTATCTGCTAAAAACTCATTACTTTAACATGGCTTCATTTCAGATAAATCCTGATGCTCTGTACATTCAATGAATATCTTTATTTTCATCGCTCTGTAATCCATATTAACCCGTAGCTTCTCTGTTGTTCTTTTCTGGTTTTCTGTGCTGGCACCACCTGATTAGGACACCGTGATGTCCTTACACTGATGGATTGAAGGCCAGAAGTCCACATGACCGCCATCATCACGTTCTTCCATGTGAACCCTGAATACCATGAGGACTGCTTGTGAGGTCATTGATGTGAGGTTGAATGCCTAAAGGGGGCTAGGTGGTCTCTCCAGCCGTTGTTTTGTTTCTGTCCTCCCTGGCCATCACACCTTACTTTTTATTCTGTGTTAATTAGTGTTCCCTAATTTTATTTAATTACTAGCAACTTGGCGCGCGCTGCTCTGCACGTTGGATGACCACAGTTGAAGGACTCA
Source organism: Polypterus senegalus (assembly GCF_016835505.1). NCBI lineage: Eukaryota > Metazoa > Chordata > Cladistia > Polypteriformes > Polypteridae > Polypterus > Polypterus senegalus. The sequence goes on along the minus strand of NC_053165.1, from coordinate 11,269,610 downwards.
ATCGTAAGGACCTCTCGTCGGGTGTCTCGTTGGCACGCTTTTGTCTCTCTCTTTCGCGTAATCTGTCTTGTCTCTCTGTAGGGGTTTCAGTTGCCTTTCGTTGTGCGTCAGAGACGCGTTGTCGAGCTAATCTGTGTGAATGGCGAGTGTCCGTTTCTTGCGAGCGACTGTCACGCCTTTGCCTCTTTGCTTCGTGATCACGCTGTAATGTGTCATCTCTCACAGCAGCAGGTTTAGTTGCGTTTCGTTTCGGCATTGTTCTGTAAGGTCTCCTCCGTACAAGTGCCCATGGGTAGCTGAAGACGGAAAGGCATAGTGGGCACAGTGAAACACACGAATCGGTGACCAGGAGAACCACCCGACTCAGACGCGGGGCTCGAAATACTCAAGTGCACATGTTATTTATAATTGAATTTTTTTTTTTGTTATGAACTTCCCCAAAAGAGTTGATCCCTGTAAATAGTTAATAGCATATGAACAATATAATCTGTTGTAGTACGGGCGTTAATTAGCGTCACACCTCATAACCTGCATACACCACGTGTTTGGCTGTAACGCCAGAAGCGCGGTGGACGCTGTAAAGGTAGGTTGTGGTTTCTGTTTCTTTCGTGATTTTTTTATTTCATTTTATTGATTATTTAATAGGCAGAGGGGAGAAGACGTTAATGTGACGCTCTGTCTATTTCTTTACTTTTGCTTTGAAAAGATTTTCGGAAAGAACGGAGGGGGGTAAGCAGGAATTCTGAGAGGGGACGGACTGGGGCTTTTCTACGGGGCGGCTATACAGCCAAAAGGAACCCGGACACGGACCCGGACACCGCGCTGGCCTTTTGTTATATAGATTTATTTTCTCTTTCTTCATCATGTAAAACGCTTTGAGCTATGTCATTTGTCTGAAAATGTGCAATTGAAATAAATCTCATCTTAGAGTGTCAAGGCTGGGGGGGGGTCTCGAAATACAGGGTCTGTTTAAGCCCACTGGGGCACTCCTTGTGTGATTTGGGCCTATACGGGAAATAAACTGGGGTTGTTGGTGTTGCTATTTGTCTGTAAGCCACGCCTCCAATCTCGTCTCTCATTGGTTGTTGAAGTCACCAGCTGACGGCTTCCCAGGGTTTCCCACCCCACACTGTGAATGAATTCAACAAGTACAAGAACAAAACAAGAATTTGTGTGTTATTAGTTAAAGCAGGCTGTGCTGTTCTTTATTGCCACTTAGGTGAAGATCAGACAAAATGTCAGACGCGTCTCTCCTGCCACTGTATGCATATAGGCTGCCGTTTTGTAGATTTTCTTTTAAGTTATTGTTTCACTTGCGATTTGCTCTTTCAATGACGTGCATTTCCGTCCTTTTATTGGTAAGCTAGCTGTCTATTTTGAGACTTTTTAAAAGTCATCTTTGCTGTCTCTTCAGCCCGAGCGGCATTAGCTTGTTACCAAGTGCCGTACCGTTTTTATTTTCCCCATACTGTTTTTAGTCCGACTCTCATTATATTTCTTTGTCTCCATTTCACCTATTCTTAGCCGCTGTTTTAAAAAGGAGGCGAGCTGTATACCTTTGTCAGTGTGGTGATTAGGGAGCGAATTAAGCCGTCTGTCAAGTTACGTAAGGCTCAGGAGAAGTGCAATCAAGATGAGATTTTTTTTCTTCCCCTCAGTAGAGGAGATTCTCCTTATATTATTAAAATCCTCCACCAAGCTAGGAGCAGAATCTGCAATATTCATCCCTCGAAATGTGCCAGGAATCAAAAATCACATCTTAGCTGCGGTATCTTTCTGGGCAAGCCCTAAGACGTTCTGTGTGATTCGCCTTCTTATAAACTATGCAGAAACATTAAAAGTCCCCTGCCACGTCCAGCACTGCCCACACCTTTAACAATATGCTCACATGAGCGCCAGGGGATCACCTCCCGGGCTCACCTAAGGTACTGTATGTGGTACCACCCCGGCACAAGAGGGGGCGCTGTCACTAACAGTCTCATCTCCTTTATTCCACTTAAAACGCCTCTTGACGGCAACCGAGCCAGAGAAGCTCCGCCCCTACCGGTCCCTCCAGTATAAAAGGCAGACGGGGACTCCAACAGTTTCTGGTGGTTCGTGGTGAATGCGCTCTGGAGTTGGTGAGTCCTTATGCCCATTTGCTCTGCTGTTTGTGAATTTTCTAGATTTTGGCCATTTGGATCGTCTTTCCTTTAAACTTTTTTTAAACTTCATCTCTAAATATCAGAATTGGGACTTGTTTCCTTTGGATTGCCCTTTTGAGTTATAATTAATTCCATTTTGTCTTTCGTACTCCACAGAACTTTCTGTTGTGCCTCCTGGGTTGTTTGTGGAAATAAACCTACCGTATATACTCGCGTTTAAGTCGGGTCTTGAAACCCCAAAAAAATCGATCATAAAATCAGACCCCGACTTATACACCCGTTCAAAAATATGATTTTATGGTGGAGTGGTGGCTCTGAGGCTAAGTATCTGCCCTGGTATCCAGAAGATTGCCGGTTCGAATCCCTGTCACTGCCAAAAGAGATCCTACTCTGCTGGGCCCTTGGGCAGGCCCTTAACCCCTTGTTGCCTAAATTTATTTACAATTATATAAAAAATCTGTTATTTGTGCTAAATTAACTCTTTTAGAGCTAATTTTTTTTTTGTTTCTTATCTCCCAGGGCAGAATATTTTTCCAAAAACTGACATTTTTTTAAAAAGAACACAAAGCAATTGTTTAACATATCAAATCAACAAAAAATATTTACTTTTGACAAATATTACTGTCTTGCATGTTGTATGAGCCTGCATACTCTATGATTTCACATACATTTTACACAGCAAAGTCGGATCTCGCTCAAAGCAGCCAATTTCAGCCATTGCCACATTGCACTGCTTACAATACGTGTTGCTTTGGTGCCTACTTTTCAATTGTCTGTTGCTGCACTTTCTCACATATATTGTTAGCGCGTACTGTAGAGAGACAAGTCACCCTTTTGCCATCGTGCCATTCCACTGCCACCAAGTTTTCTGCCCGCATGAAAACCGTATTGTCACCTCTTTTCATCTTCTGAAACTTTATGAACTTTACGCATGGCATTATAGCCTGGCTCACCCCATGGGATTTGCTTCTGTTTATTACAAAAGTGAAATAAACTTTGCAGCAGCAGCACGTACCTATCACCATGCTGCATAACCTGTCCAAAGCCACCAGGGGACAAAGCAGGTTTGGACCAATGCTCCCTGAAGTTAGATCACCAGTTCTGTCCCATCTCTATTTGTAATACCACAGCACGCTTCATCTCGTCTTTTGTTGTGGGTTTACACTGAAAAACGAGAATGCGATGCAAACGCAGCCCGCGATTCAAAAAATTTCTCTGCCTACCTGTTTGTCTCGTCTGACGGTAGCTGAAAAGCAGCATCAGGAGAGAGCAGCCTGAAGTACAGCAGCTGGTGATCTGTCGTGTCCAACAGCAAGCCATGCCGTCTTGTGAAGTCCAGCAGCCAGATCGGCTCTCAACGGATCAATGTCTGTGTATTTATCCCACGCGGACTTTGCCGTAGATGCATCGGCTGCGCGAAGGCACTCAACAGGCAGCAGATCCGCTGGCGCGGCATGGGCTGGTGTTTGATCAGCTGATGCCGGCTTCTCACTCTGTTGCTCGATCTCCTGGTCACTGTCAATAAAATCCGATTCTGAAAAATCAGAGTGCGACTCCGCGATAATGCGCAAAACATTGTCTGCCGAGTGTTTTCTTTTCTGCCCTCACTTCGCTCCCTTGTCACATGTCGATGCCATCTTGCCATTGTTTACATTTCGCAGCTCACGCACACGCTAGGATTAGTTGCCGAGTCAACAAATCTAGCATTCCTCCAAGCACAGAGGGAATGCCTGTGACGTGACAGTGAGATTTGTCGCCATTAACAGCTGATTATCGCTCTCTAGTCGACATGCGCCCTCATCTCCTCCTGTCGACAAAAGTCGACATCCGCCCTAAAAGAGTTAAGAAGAAGTGTCTAGCTGCAGCCTGCAATACCAATGCCATAGATCAGGTAATGCCCACAGTGTGAGTCACAAAATGCCCTTTGACTCAGATAACCCTACTACAACCCTAATCTTAACTATAGTGTCACGGGGCCCTAATGCTAATCATAGTCTAATGTGATGGATGTTACATGACGGACGTTGAGGGCGTTTCTTGATGTTGGGGCGTTACATGACTGACCTCATAGGTACTACGGTCTGCAATTACACTTTGTCGAAATTAAGTGGAGATTGTTCATTTGAGTAGAGCACACAAGCAAAGAATAAGCTGGTATGTATTTTTATCTTACCACAACCTACCTCAAATTTGGACAGTTTCTCGAAATTAGTAGCCAAAATCCATGTGCATAGCCACACCAACTCTTCGCTTCCATCAGGTAGATGTAGTTTCCACTACGACTGCTAGAAGGTGTGACCAGTGCTTCCAATATGATCCTTGGTACGTACTGAATACGCAGCAACTGGCATTGGAGGGATACATATGCCAGCTCGGCTGCATTCAGGCCAGAAGCGGGTTGAAGCGATTTCGCGACAATCGTCTACAAGGGGCTTAACCTTCAATTGCTCCAGGGGAGCTGTGCAATGGCTGACCCTGCGCTCTGACCCAAAGGAGTATGCGAAAACTAACAAATTCCTAATAAGAGAAATTGTATAAGACAAAATAAAGAGCAAAAAAAGAAAAAAATCTTCTTGCCTCCTCCAATCTCACACCAGTTTCTCAGACACATTGAATTTTGTTGCAGCAGTAGCACAGTTACCAATTTCTTCCGCTACTTCAACGACTATTAATTTAAAACCAGCTTCATATTTTCATATAATCGAACGCTCCATCGTAGGTAAGGGATGCTCTTATGATAAAAGTGTATGAAGGGTGTGAGATACAAAAAACACAAATCAGTGCAAACGTCGCTTCGAATAGTTCAGGTATTACCGTGTCATCACGTAGGCACAATAGAGAGACAGAGAGAGAAGTTAGGAGCACACGGTCATACAGCGCATTGCCACACCCATACAGAAAAAAATGGCTGTGTGCTCCGTGACTACTCTCTCACGTGGGACTTAGCATATCATAATCTCTTGGACCAATAGTGTGAGTTTTCCGCATTCAACTTATACGAGCGACATTATAAAATACCAGAAATTATACGATAAAATCAAGTCCCGACTTATCCGCAAGTATATACGGTATGCATTTTTAAAAAGATTCTACGAGGCCTTTTTGTATCATGCCGGGGTTTTTGACAGGATTTCCCCCTTTATTGAGCAGTTTTAGAAGTGTTTTTAGGACTTCCACGCTTTGGAATTCCTAGTTTATGACAAACACCCTGAGACAAACCACAGATATGCTGAAAAAACACGTGAGGAGACAGTGAATGGCCTCAGATTTAAACCCAGCACCCCCAAGTAATATAATAAATTCTAGAGTTGAAATTACCAGCCAGTAGAAAACACACAAACATTGAATCGTTAATGGATATATCATTGCTTTCCTTCATGCAAGAACAATTAAGAAAAAGAATTAGAATTAAATATCACTGCACATGAATTTAGAGTTATAGCAGTAGTGGAAACCTGACATATTCTTAGAGACAGTTTTCAGTATCGTATTTACTTTAATTCCATTTATTCAGGTACGACGCTCTTCACGGAGTACAGGCTCAGAGCGCTTGCACGTGTTTATAATTAGAATGATGTAACAGTAAATGGCAAACCATACAACATTTACATACACAAACACACAGATTGAATTATACAGAGCTGTAAAAACAGAGCCATATCAATGATCACTGCGGTGGGCTGGCGCCCTGCCTTGCGCCCTATGTTGGCTGGGATTGGCTCCAGCAGACCCCCGTGTCCCTGCAGTTAGGATATAGCAGGTTGGATAATGGATGGATGGATGGATAGATAAATAAATAAATAAATAGATAAATAAATAAATAAATAAATAAATAAATAAATAAATAATTTGCGATGGGCTGGCATCCTGCCCGGGGTTTGTTTCCTGCCTTGCGCCATGTGTTGGATGGGATTGGCTCCAGCAGACCCCCCGTGTCCCTGCAGTTAGGATATAGCAGGTTGGATAATGGATGGATGGATGGATAAATAAAACATCTAAATTTGTGGTGGGCTGGCGCTCTGCCCGAGGTTTGTTTCCTGCCTTGCGCCCTATGTTGGCTGGGAATGGCTCCAGCAGACCCCTGTGTCCCTGCAGTTAGGATATAGCAGGTTGGATAATGGATGGATGGATAGATAGATAAATAAATAAATAAATAAATAAATAAATAATTTGCGATGGGCTGGCGTCCTGCCCGGGGTTTGTTTCCTGCCTTGCGCCATGTGTTGGATGGGATTGGCTCCAGCAGATCCCTGTGACCCTGTAGTTTGGATATAGCAGGTTGGATAATGGATGGATGGATGGATAAATAAAACATCTGCGATGGGCTGGCGGTCTGCCCGAGGTTTGTTTCCTGCCTTGTGCCCTGTGTTGGCTGGGATTGGCTCCAGCAGACCCCCCGTGTCCCTGCAGTTAGGATATAGCAGGTTAGATAATGGATGGATGGATAGATAAATAAATAAATAAATAGATAAATAAATAAATAATTTGTGGTGGGCTGGCACTCTGCCCGGGGTTTGTTTCCTGCCTTGCGCCCTATGTTGGCTGGGAATGGCTCCAGCAGACCCCTGTGTCCCTGCAGTTAGGATATAGCAGGTTGGATAATGGATGGATGGATAGATAAATAAAACATCTGCGATGGGCTGGTGCCCTGCCCGGGGTTTGTTTCCTGCCTTGTGCCCTGTGTTGGCTCCAGCAGACCCCCATGACCCTGTGTTAGACTATAGCGGGTTGGACAATGACTGACTGACTGACTGACTGACTGACATGTCAATGATTAACATAAGCAAATCATGACAGAACGAACAGCATAATTACAATGTGGCCACTTGACAGCACAGCGTTATGATTTGCCCAAAACAAAGAAGTCAAAAAAGCACCTTGCCTATACAAAGCTAAATTCGTAAATGAATTAAATTAAGGTTTCAAAACCAAATTCTTATTCAGAAATGACAAAATGCACCATCCAAAGTAAAAATACAAAAAAAACCTGAGATGGCCAATAAAGAAACAAAAACTAAAATCTCTATCTTGAGACCCTTGTTTTCTATTGCCATGCCTTTAATAATCAATTTTTACATGTTTCATTATTGTATTCTTAATATTTTTGGTTGTTATTTTAGTCATGTTTCAGATACAGCCTTTCTTTTAGCTTTTGTTGGTTATTGTAGCCGCGCGCCATTCCAAGTTACATTTTTTAAATCAGATATGTGTGATGTCAGGGTACCCTGCATATAAAACAGAGCAACGCACGTGATTGAAGAAGGGTAACACGGTATACAAGTATTGGAAAAGTACTAAAAAACCCACATGTTAAAATGGTACGCTACAAGCGTTTTCCGATTTTTAGTAGCTGAAGTAAACGCCAGCTTTTCCTCTGAATCTCCTGCCGCTGCCACCTCCCTTCATATTCACTCTTGCAGTTGTGGAAAGAAGTCTGTTTCATAGAGTTTATGAAATGAGAGGACAAACTTCAACAAGACCAGAATTTCAGGGGTTACCAATCCCGCCCTCGCCATTGCTTCAGTGTGATCAGGAATTCTTCTACACCGCCGGAACACGGGGTTGCTTTATTTTTCAACTGTGTTTTTTGTCCTGGCTGCCTCAGCTAGCTAGTGGCTTTGTTATGTAGGGAATGGCATCCAAAATCAACGGGGATGTCCAGGAGAGGAAAACATGAAGCAAACCAGAAAATCGAAACTTAAAGTCAAGACGTATCGTTCGTCAAAACAAAACCATAACCCAATAAATCACCGTTTAAATTCAGGAGCAAAAGTCGATAAACAAGCTGGGAATTCAAAAGATTATTAAAAACGTCACATGCACAAAGGTTTTCCACAGAATATCCGCGTGATGACATCTCTGAAGCACTTAATAGCGTTGCCCTGGTGATGCCACACATGTGACTTTTGAGAACACTGGTGACAACGATAACTCAAAATAGTGATGACTCAGGAAAAGCAGAAACAGGCAAAAATATTCCTAATAACTAAGAAGAACTTCTAAAATAAGAATAAATGGAAATAGAGGATTTAGTGCCTCAGAAAAATCCTAATGGGAAATAATGAATTGTGGTGAGGTGCCACCTGCTTGCTTTAATTCTTCTAGAGATGTTTCAAGAAGTGGATTGGAGTCCACTTGTAGTAAACTGAACTGACTGGATATCGTTTAGAAAGACACACGTGGGCCTGTGGGTAGAACGTCCCACAATTCACCCTGCATGTCAGGACAAAAACAAAGCCATGAAGTCCGAGGAACTCTCAGTAGACCTCTGGGGTCAAACTAGTGAGGCACAGATCAAGGCAAGGAGACGTGAGAGAAAATTCAGGAATAACACGGTTATTGCACAGGAAGCGTTCTGGCTTGTAGTTCATGTTAAAAGTATATAGCAATTGTCTTCGAAATAGCATGAAGAGACCGATGCAATGGTTGGGTAAACGGATAGCTCGAGGAGGTTTAGGGAGCAGCTGAATGTCACGCACACAGTAGGACTTGATAGAAAATTTCATAAAAGAAGAGTTAGAGCTGGAGCTAAGAAATGTTTGAGGAGGACAAGAATGTAGTGGAAGGAGACTTTTAATTTGGGTATGTAAGCTGGCTCTGCTCCCTGCTGAGAACATCTCATATCTTTCAACCAATCAGGGTAACTGTCAGACGGGTGTGTAAGCTAATGAACCAATCAGAGCACCGTTATGTAAACTCAGTTGTCTATAATTATGAGTCTCTGTCTTTGTTCCGTGACCATTCTGTGACACCCCTGCTGAGGGTGCCATCCGTTGGTAGACTGCTGTGTAGGGATGCTCCGTCTTCATGAAGAGAAAATAAAGGCACATGAACAAGCTTCCTCCTGCCTGATTACTGTCTCAAACAGGTCCTAGGGGAGCACAAGTCTGAAAAAGGTTTTCTTTCTTCCACAGAGATCAAATTATTTGTAAAGTTTTGATTGTTCCCAGGGGCACAGAGGCCTTAGTAACTGTAAAATGGAAGAAGTTTGGAACCCTCAGGTATTTAACAAGACCCATATAACAACATCAAAGCAGCAAGCAGAGCTATCGATGTTAGTAAAGGGAGGTTTATTAGTCCAAATATTACGTGGAAAACACAAAAAGAGTCGAGCGCACAAAAGGCGTTGAGAGACGTAATTAATCAGAACTCTTTCTCTGTGCCAATATTAAAAACAGCAACAATGTAGAGAGCGTGTCTCAACATGGTGTCTCGTAATAAACAGTTTTAAGGTTATTGAACTGTTAGAGTCTAGCATTCGTAATATAATCACTTACAAAGAGCTTTGGCAGAGCAGACCTGCTAAAAATATAACATTTAATTTTAGTAAGACAAATTTTGTGCAGATGCAGACAAGTTCCTGAAGAAATAAACAGCTCTAGTATTGGGCACCTGTTGTGGCCTTGTCACTTCCCTCACACAGATGCCACCAGTTTGAAATTCCGTTACGTGGCAGTCTGTGTCAGGCGGATGTCAAGGGAGATCATCCTTAATCTGTATAATGTCGTTCCGTACAAGTCCGGATTGAGACCCACCACCACCAATGGGCCAGGATGTGCAAGCTTAAATTTGAAACTGGGAATGTATATTTCTAGAACATTCAAGCACGGCCCACATTAAGGCCTCATATGTCTATATGAAGTTTAGTGCCAACATGCAAAAGTGGTCAAAATCCAATCTGAAAAGATATAATTCCTTGTGTTCACTCTTTTCTTAAAAGATCAGAGGTTTCATTTATAAAATGTTATATGAATTTGAAGGTAATAATTTGCACACATTACAATAAAAAACAGTAAGATGTGTAAAACCTGGAGTACGCACATTTCTACGCAGTTTCCCTTCATAAGTCACAGTTACCTTGTAAATGTGCGTATGTGAGCGTGCTTCGAATGCCACTCTGAAACATCCATATATGAAGCATGCTAATCATGCATATGCAATCACAATGCTGCAGAACTTCATTGGCTGGTAGAGCTGTCTCCCACTTGACTCATCGAGGCCCCGCCTCCTGCATTCGAATATCAGGCTGTGCCCCGCAACTGAGTGTACAAGATCCTGTGCAGCATTACAGTTGCTCTTCTCTAAATTCTGGGGGCTCTGGGAAAAGTGTAAGACCTCAGCAGTTAACTGCTATTACCTGGCACAAGTGGTACTGCAAATGTGCAAATGAATATAAAAAACTGAGAGTTCAGTCAGTTAACTTACCAAGAAGCCAGCCACCATGTACAGCACCGTCACATCTGTCAAAGCACCTTTGCCTCAAAATTAATGAATTGCAGGTTGACCCAGACCACCGAGCCACAACATTTGTCAGCCAACTCATGGCATCCCAGGTGACTTGTGCATTAATGGAATGTCACTGCTCACAGCAAACAAATATAGCTTCGGTCTCTCTAGGTGCCCTTATTGCAATATGGATGTAATGAATTTCTCCCTTGTTTATAATGGACATCAGTTTTGCCTTCATCATCTCCTCCACTCTGCCCCTCCACTACTACCTCCAGCAGGTCCAGAAGGCATTTCATAACTAAGCCTGCCTTCTTAATTAGCTTGTTTGTTTGGTAAGAGATGTTACAAACCCAGCAAACTACTTGAATATTATACACCCCACTACCACCTCCAGCAGGGGCAGAAGAGATCCCATAATTTTACCTGCCTTCTTAATTAGCTTGTTAGTTTAGTGGGCCTTGGTAAGTGACATTACCGGCCCAGCACACGACTAGAACATTACACATCCAACTACCACCTCCAGCAGGTCCAGAAGGCATCCCATAACTGAGCCTGCCTTCTTAATTAACTTGTTTATTTGGTAAGAGACGTATAAACCCAGCAAACTACTTGAATATTATATATCCCGCTACTATCTCCAGCAGGTCCAGAAGACGTCCCATAATGTAGTCTGCCTTCTTAATTATCTTGTTAGTTTTGTGGGCCTTGGTAACCGACCGAGCACTACTAAAACATAACATATTCCACTACTGTCTTTAGCAGGGCCAGAAGACGTCCCATAACCGAGCCTGCCTTCTTAATTAACGTGTAACCCAGAAAACTACTTGAATATTATACATCCCACTACCACCTCCAGCAGGTCCAGAAGACGTCCCATAATTTAGTCTGCCTTCTTAATTATGTTGTTAGTTTGGTGGGCCTTGGTAAGTGACCCAGCACTACTGGAACATTACATATTCCACTACTATCTTTAGCAGGGCCAGAAGACGTCCCATAACTGAGCCTGCCTTCTTAATTAACTTGTAACCCACCAAATTACTTGAATGTTATACATCCCACTACCACCTCTAGCAGGTCCAGAACATACCCCATAATTTTGCCTGCCTTCTTAATTAGCTTGTTAGTTTGGTGGGCCTTGGTAAGTGACGATACTGGCCCAGCACACTACTAGAACATTGCACATTCTGCTACCACCTCAAGCAGGTCCAGAAGGCATCCCATAACTGAGCCTGCCTTCTTAATTAACTTGTTTATTTGGTAAGAGACTTATAAACCCAGCAAACTACTTGAATATTATATATCCCACTACTATCTCCAGCAGCTCCAGAAGACATCCCATAATATAGTCTGCCTTCTTAATTATCTTGTTAGTTTTGTGGGCCTTGGTAACCGACCGAGCACTACTAAAACATAACATATTCCACTACTATCTTTAGCAGGGCCAGAAGACGTCCCATAACTGAGCCTGCCTTCTTAATTAACGTGTAACCCAGAAAACTACTTGAATATTATACATCCCACTACCACCTCCAGCAGGTCCAGAAGACGTCCCATAATTTAGTCTGCCTTCTTAATTATGTTGTTAGTTTGGTGGGCCTTGGTAAGTGACGATACTGGCCCAGCACACTACTAGAACATTGCACATTCTGCTACCACCTCAAGCAGGTCCAGAAGGCATCCCATAACTGAGCCTGCCTTCTTAATTAACTTGTTTGTTAGGTAAGAGACGTTACAAACCCAGCAAACTACTTATATTGTATACATTCCACTACCACCCCCAGAAGGTCCAGAAGACATCCAATAACTGAAACTGCCTTCCTGTTCGGCTTGTTAGTCTGTGGGCCTTGGTAGCAAAGGGATGTTACTGGCCCAACACACTTTTAGAACATTATAGAATATTATAGGACATTAATCACCCCCTAGTGGTGGTGAGTTTAATCACCAAATATTCACAGACTCCTGCTATTTAGTTATGCTGTCTACACCCAAAACTTGACCATTTAAAAACCAGGGTAGACACTTTGTGTGAGTGAGAATGCCAAAAAATAAAACTATGTGACAATCAAATTGAATGAGGAGCAGAATGACAGTCACTGGCCCATCACTGAAGTGCACTCTCTACACACCCGACTTCACAAAGCCATTGTCTTCAAGTGATAATGAAGTGCATTCATCTTTGAAACAAGTGTCTACTTTCTTCAAGGAGCTTGTTAATTTCACTTACAACTGAAACCATGCTGAGCGAACTTTTGGGTGCCACCGATCCATTAAGAATTCTGCAAAGCTGGAAAACGTCTGTTGAAATAATGGATGCCCAGAATGAAAGTGGAAGTGAAGCCTGGAGTTTGATTTTTGCTGCTTTTGATGTGCAGGTCTGCAGTATAAGGCGGGATGAAGCAGGTGCCCAACATACAGTAAGTGCTTTTTGTCAAGATGTGCCCAGCTCCAGTAATTACTGGCAGGAGAGCCTCCTATTGGTGCCTGCCAATCGGGCAACAGCCCCCGGGTCATCTTCACCAGCTGTTCCGCACGGCTTTGATCTAAAAATGTCACAGGAGGATGGAATTTATTACGCAGTAATAACTCCAAGATAGTTTTTACCTTAAAGCTTCTTTCATTAATCACTGAGGTGTCTTATTTCTTTAATTCTGATGAGATAGCCATTCGTTTTGTCGCTGCCTATTTCCATTTTTTCTGTCACTGGCTCTGTACCTTTGTCATTGTTATGGCAGTGCATGTCATCTGCCGAGAACATAAAGGAATCACTGAAGCTGTACAAAATACGCATCTAAAAGTCAGATGGCCAATTCTGGTTATTAAAAGAAAGGTTTTGCTCTTGGAGACATTAATGTGAAGATAGTGTGGTAAGAATTTCAATATTCTTGTATATGAAGAATAAAATGTGGAGTATGAACTTCAGCAGATCTAAGCAATAAACAATCTCATAACAAAAGAATGGTTGCTCAAATGAGGCTGTCTTAGAAAGACAAGATTTAATGATGCCACGCGTGCAAGTTGTGGGGGGGTCCCCTGAAAAGCTCGACTGAGGCCAGCACTACCACTGTGGGGCAAGAGGGGACGCTGTCACTAACAGTATCATCTCCGATTTCCACCACCCAGAGAAGATGCCCAGTGACGGCACTCGAACCCAGCCTGGATGTCCAAAGCAAACTGTAGCCCCTCCAATCTTTTAACCAGGAAAGTGGCATCTCATATGCCAACGAGGAGCAAAGTTTGAAAAGAGCAGCAACGCAAATTGGCTGATATAGAGTCAGTGTCTTTTCTGTATTCTCTCGCACACCCATTTTGCTTTTTCTATTTATCGCTATTTGTAATTAAAACTATCAGAGTTGGTTGGACAGGAGTCCTGACGGGGATCAAGGTTAATTCCCTGCCTGGCTGGGTGGCCATAACAGAAGGATATGGATGGACAGGCATCTTGGCCAGGTTGGTTGTTGGTACCTTTTCTGGTCAGGAGGCCATAATGGAAGGACAGAGGGATGCTGCTTCTCGGGGCCAAGTATCCCCCCCTGTACATAGGGTGGCAGCATCCATCTGGTGGAACTCTCATTTGTATACCTGCAGGGCATACTGGGAGCTGTAGTCCTGAGAGGCAGCCCTGTTGGGGTACTTAGGTGCCATTATGGGGAGCTGTAGGGGAAACGGTATCCATATTTTAGGGGGACTTCCGCCTGGCTTGGAAGTGCCTCCGATTTGTAATACTAACTACTCCTGGGTCTGCAACAAAATACGCCACCTCAGGGAGTTCGAGTTGGGAGGAGGTGGGCGACAGTCGTGGAGAAGTGGTGGAAGGAGACAGATGGAGACCAGCTGTGCGTGCTGTCATTGGCCTGGGTGGATTTAACCTTGTAAGGCAATTATTCTACATTAAGTATAATTTTATTTTACCAGAAATAATAATAATACTTTTTTACATTTATATAGTGCCTTTCTCACTACTCAAAGTGCTTTACGTTGTGAATGGGGAGCCACTTCAGCCACTACTAATGTGCAGCATGCACTTGGATGAGGTGATGGCAGCCATTTTTGCACCAGTACACTCACCACACAATAGCTATTAGGTGATTAAGGGGTGGGAGAGAGAGAGATAGCCAATTTGAGACAGGGGATGATTAGGGGACCAGAATGACTAAGCCATGGTGGGCCATTTGGCCTGGACATTGGGATACCCCCTACTCTTTATGAGGGATGTCCACGGATGTTTAATGACCACAGAGAATCAGGACTTTGGTTTCAATGTCTCATCTTAAGGACGGTGCCATTTTTACAGTCCATTGTCCCCGTCACTGAACTGGGGGCATTGGCATCCACATTCAGACCACAAGGTTTAAGCGCCCCCTGCTGGCCTCACCAACACCTCTTCCAGCAGCGACCCAAACGTTTCCTAGATGGTCTCCCATCCAAGTTCTGACCGGACAAGAACAGGCTTAGCTTTAGGTGGATGTAAACAGGGTCTTTAGTTTGGGGCTCGGGGGCGGCCCCTGGTGGCCACAACATGGTTTACCAGGGTGGTACCCCAACATTTCTCTCTGCTCACAACTGCCACCTTGGCACTGGTCACAATGAGATTCACTGAATAAATAACATGACATTTTCAAACCTTCTACATCTGATTCAGTATGAGAGCCTCCGCTGGCAGCATCAGGCATGAGGCAGGAGCCATCCCTAGACAGTGTGCCAGTCCACAGTGGGTACATAAATACATTGTAATTTTCAAAAATAAACCAGAAACTTCACTAAAATATGGGTAGACACACATAGACACGGAACACTTGACAATAAACTTGACGTGCTCTCTGACAAATGCTTGATAAAAGGCATAAGATGTGCCATATTGTAATGACTAATAGTTTCCGCAAATAAATGTTCATGAGGGAGCCTTTCTTCCACGACTCCAAATAGCCGGGTGCTTTCTTCTACTTTATCTCCATTAACAGCCAAGTTAATTAATAATTGATCGGCTGTTACTTATTTAAGTTCTTCTTGTTTTTGCCCGTTGATTCGCATGTGCGTCAAGCTTTCCCCGTGGGCCACACTTTTTTTTTTCCTATGGCTGCTTCTAGAGTTTGCATTTTTGCTTAAGAGTTGATTTTTTCTAAATTGAGATGTACTCCTGTGATTTTTTTATTTGTTGGAGCAAAAGCGTGGAATTCTAGCATTCGGTGGAAAACATATTATTTGTGTAACTTATGAACATGTTAAAGATACACAGAGTATATATATATATATATATATATATATATATATATACATATATATTATATATATATATATATATATATATATATATATATATATATATATATACACAGTGTATATATATATTGTCAGGGATGCCAGGGGCCATGACCCGGCCGGGACGCCATGAGGGACCGGATGTGGGTCTGTGCCCACCCTGGATCACGTGGGGGCTGCCTTCCTGTTTGCTTTGGGGGCCACGGGTACAGGGCATGGAAGCTCCACCCTGTAGGGGCCCGTGGTCACCGCCAGGAGGCGCCCCAATGCCTTGGGGACCTTCCGCCACACCAGGAAGTGCTGGGGGGAAGAATTAGGACGGCGCCCGGAGAGAGCTGCCGGGAGGACAGCCGGCACTTCCGCCATGCTGGGGTGTGGCCAGAAGAGGAATGCTGGGAACACCTGGGGCTCATCCGGGGACTGTATCAAAGGGGCCGTCTCCCTTCATTCGAGGCTGGAGTCGGGAGGAGGAAGGACGAAGCTCAGGAGAGCTGTGGAGGCGGCCAGGGCTGTGATTGGGGTATTTGTGCACGTGACTGGGGTCTGAGTGACCAATGAACTGGGGTCTTTGTGACCAATTGTTGTAAATATTGTAGAATAAACGTGTGGTGGTATTTTAACAACATGTCCACCTGTCTGTGTCCGGGCCAGGTTCACAATATATATATACTGTATATGTGTGTGGATATGTTACCGTCAATGTATGAATGTAGGCATTGTATAGAATACCTGGGCAACATATAGAATGCCAAAAATTGGATGTCAAAGTATGAAACGATTAATATGTCACACATTTCCTAGGCATTGTATGCAATGCCAAAAGACAATACTTTGCCTAAATAGCATTTGTCATTCTATATAATGCCTAGGCGTTACATACAATGTCTAGGGAAAGTATATATAATCCTCTTTAATAAAAGCCCTGTGTGCGTCCAGGTGTCCATGTGTGTGTCTTCTGGTGAAGTGCGCATACGTGGGGCTGCGACGCACAACGCCCCGTGCCCCGCCCATGCGCACGGCACCTTGGTCGCACACACACTCGAAGCTGGGCACACCGTGAATGGCCTTTGCCGCGGCAGCGCATGATAAGCAAATAAAAGACATCATTGCTGGGGAGAGTGCTGATTAGGTAGTCACGGCCGCGCACATAAAATCCATTGCTGGGGAGACCCCACACACACAATAATCAGCTACACGCCAGCACAGATTAAAATACTTGCTGGGGAGACGACACAGTCACGATTATCAACTGCACGCCACACATTACATCAGTTGCTGGGGACACTCTGCTGATTGCCCACTGTTATGACAGAAAATTAAAGTCATATTATGGACATCAAATCCAGTATTACTGTCAGAGAAAATGACAGGCATTTTACGGAAATACAAAGCAGTATTACTGCAAGAGAAATTTAAAGGCACACAATATACAGTGATGCATATTACAGCCACATACAAGCCAGTATTACTGTAAGAGAAAATATTACGGACGTATCTACTAACAACATGCCAATCAAAAAAAAAAGGACACGTCAAGTAGGACAAAAGACACAGACAATCAAATCCTATATAAGCAACATCTCCTGGAAGAACAGTCAGCTCAACAAGGAAACATCAACAAAAGAAAGGCTGAAAAACAAAGAAAAAAAAATATGAACAAATAGATCGATTGAAGAAAAAGAAAATGAGCGTCAGAAGAACATTAGAAGAGAAAGACTCAGAAGAGCAAACCTTACAAAAAGTTGGCATTTACTTGCCAGAACCAGCATTCAGCCAGAGTCAGTTATATGTTGCATTATCAAGAGTTACAAGTTATCCAGATGTTGTTGTCAAGGTTGTAGAGATTCATGAACAAGGCAAACTCAGACAGAATATTTACAAGAAATGTTGTCGATAATGAAATTTTATAGAAAAATTTCATGAGGTAAAAAAATAGAAAATTTTTCCTAAATATCTTCTTCAGATATTGTGTATTACAGATTGTTACAAAGGTTTACACTAAGGCAATATTAATTATACTTACTGTATTGTCATACGTTTCTGTTTTATTTTTATTATTATTTTACTTTTGGCTTCTTGCAAAAATGTTTTTGACAAAAAAAAAATTAAGACAAGAAACAGAATGAGGTCAGGGTCCCTTGCCATTTAATATAAACTGTCCTATTAATGTTTATGCACTACTGTTCTAGCGCCCGTTATTGTAACGGGCTTAATGTCTAGTATTAAAATAATATGGATAGTTCATACACGCCAGGCATTCTATACATTGCCTATATTTCATACATTGCTGGTAACATATATATATATATATATATATATATATATATATATATATATATATATATATATATATATATATATATATATATATATATATATATATATCTGCGGTGGGTTGTCACCCTGCCCAGGATTGGTTCCTGCCTTGTGCCCTGTGTTGGCTGGGATTGGCTCCAGCAGACCCCGTGACCCTGTATTCGGATTCAGCGGGTTAGAAAATGGATGGATGGATGGATATATATATATATATATATATATGTATGTATATATATATATATTTTACATAGTTTACTGTCAAATAATTCAAAGTGTACACAACAGTGTAGTGGGGTGTGTACGCCGGATGAGCCCAAATAAGAGCGAGACACGTGTTGTGTACTCTTTGCATTATTTGACAGTAAACTGTGTAACATTCTGTGATCTGCTTCTCTCAACTGAAAAGGGCCCCGTGGTGGATGTTTGCAGACTGGCAGACTAACCACATGCGTTACCCGGTAGGTAACCACCCATACAATCAGATCGGGACCAGACTACGGATGTGTTGTGATGTAAGATTTTGCATGTAACTTGATAAATGTTTTGTATGTCTTTATTTATAATTTAGGCAAACCAATGTAATTTAGTGTTACTTTGGTGAGAGGTTTTCGTGTTTGCCCCTCCCTCGTTTACGACTTTTCTTTGTACTTTTACGACAGGATTTGGGGGGATGTGTCTTAAACCAGTTTGAGTATAGAGAATGCACTGGGCTTGTTTTTAAAGAGACAGATCCGAGCATTGTTTAAACCTCGTTGTATTTAATGAAGACTTTTTTCTATTGGATTTATTCCAGCGCTGACTTTATATATTCAGTTTTTGACTTTATATATTCCAGCGCTGACTTTATATATTCAAGTTTTGACTTTATATATTCGGGACTGACTTTATATATTCAAGTTTTGACTTTATATATTCAGAAAATCTATGTATTTGCCTGTTTGGCACCCCATAATATGTATATATATATTGTGAACTTTGACCCGGACACACACAGACGGACAACATAGTTTCACCCAACACACCGTTTATTTATAATATTTACAAATTTAACGTGCACAAACCCCAGTGCCTCTTGCACCGATTCCCCCAATGTCCAGGCCACACAGTCCTTGCCTCTTTTCCTTCCTGGCCGCCTCCAGTCCTCTCTCCAGCTCCGTCCTCTTCCACCCGACTTCCATTCATGACTGGAGGGAGGCGGCCCCTTTTATAGGAACCCGGATGGGCTCCAGCTGCTTCCCAGCAATCTCCCGCGGACACAACCCCATGTGGCGGAAGTGCCGGCTGCGCACCCGGAAGCCGTCCGGGTGTCCCCTGTCGTCTTCCCCTCCCGGGATATTAAGGCACTGGGGCGCCGTCTGGCGGTGGCCACGGGTCCCTACAGGGCTGGGCTTCCAAGCCCTTTTACTCGAGGCCCCCAACATAACCAGGACGGACGCCCCCTCGCGGTCTGGAGGAGGCACAAGCCCTCCTCTCGTCCTCCTGGGCATCCCGGCCGGGGACCACAATATATATATATATACACACTAGGCTGACCTGCCGTTTAAGGCGACCGCCTTTTAAGTTGACCACTTCTTAAGGCAATTCAATATGTAGATCAATTTGATATTTTATACAAACTCATTAATTTGGTTATATTGCATTTGCGCGGTATTACTTTAATACTCATAGTTTCTGCTATTTTTGTAATGAAATTGAAACTTTGAGGTCGCCCTTTTGAACCCCCCTGATATTTACTACACGGTGAGGCATTTGGACTCCATCAACATTAATTATTTCCAGAGACATAATTTTGTCACTTCGTACCGCAAGCTGCAAGTAGTAAGTCTGTGATAAGCGGAATACCGCTACGCTTTCCACTCACGGGACGGAAGGACAATCCCGACCGCTTTTATACAGTAAGATAAGAAAGAAGAAGAAGATATCGCACAGTCTGGAGTAGAAAATCATCTTTTACCTGGAAAAACGAAACTACAAATCCCATCGTGCATTGCAAAATGGATGGGGTGTGTGTGAAACTCCGCGCCTGCGTAGCACTCACGGGACGGAAGGACAATCCCGACCGCTTTTATATTGAAGGATATATATATGACAGCAACACTCATGACAATGACAATGTCAATCATGTTACGTTATTATTAAAATGTTTTCTTTTCTTTTTCATTACTTCTTTAACACACTACTTCTCCGCCGCGAAGCGCTGGTATTTTGCTAGTATATATATATATAGTGAAGAAATAAATGTGAGAGAGACAGATTAAGGGTTGGCAAAGCCTTCCCCATACAGTGTCGTAGAGAAATGAACCACTATGTATGCATCGACCAATCTATGTAGTCTGGACTGGAAGTAGGCGGAAGGAAGGGTGACGTGAGCAGAAGGTGACAGAGGTGATGTCATCAGAGGATGACCAGAAGTGAAGTCATCAGGGATGTACGGATGTAAACACAGAAGTTCTTCATATATTGGGATGTTGTTTTCGGGTGTAGAATTCAAGGTGTATGATGTTTTTGGATTGGTTCAGGATTGGTTCCTGCCTTGTGCCCTGTGTTGGCTGGGATTGGCTCCAGCAGACCCCCGTGACCCTGTATCTGGATTCAGCGGGTTAGAAAATGGATGGATGAATGGATGTTTTTGTTTTCCTTTTTTCTTGCGAGGAAAAGAGAAAAGCATTAATATGCTGTCTTAAACTCTGCTCCGTTGTTTTTCTGCATTCTCTCGGGCCCTTTGGCTGCCTCCTAATCACACGTGTGTGACTGTGACTATCTCTTTCACTATATCTATCTATCTATTATAAAAAAACATCTTGGGAAATCTTGGGAGGGAGACGAGACGTGATCTTCTTGAAAGACGATTTGACGTCCCGTGAGACAAAAGGACAGCTGCTGTACAGGCTTTTAAATAATCGACACGCAGCGTGGCAAGCAGAACACGCAGCTCAGCAGCAGCAGCACAAAGCCAGCAGATGATCCGTTTCTCCTTAGTGTGCGTTCAGCCCCCTTCTTCACAACACGAGCGGCAGAGACGCGAAATGGCAAAAGGACAGCTGCTGTACAGGCTTTTAAATGATCGACGTGCCGTGCGACAAGCAGAACACGCAGCTCGCCAGCAGCTGAACCGACCGCATCTCTTTAGTGTGCGTTCAGCCCCCCCCCGCCCTTCACAATGCCAGCAGCGTTATACGTCCCGCGAGAAAGACATTTAACCATGCCGGGGCCGGAAATAAAGAACAAATATTGTTTTTACAAAAGTTTTAAAGTAAAAGTGAAAATAATGCATATGTAACAATTCCCATGAAAATAACTGTATATCCAGTAAACCAAACACGATGGTGGGCGAGCAAAGCGAGCAGGGGGCAGAGCCCCCTAGTATATCTAACTATCTATTTATCCTGCCTACTACACTATAAATTAAAATCTACCTATCTATCTATCTATATAATAACTTTCATATCTAGCTATCTATCTATCTATATAATGACTTTCACATTTATCTATCTATCTATAGTAAAAGAAGGCAGTCTCAGGTAAACCCCCTATATTGTGTAACAAAATAACAAACGTGATTGATGTGTGACGTGACGAACGTCTTTACAGATGCAGGTCTAACATTAGACTGGTGAAAGATGGTGCTGATGCCGCTTATGAAGGTGGAGAGGTGGAAGGGGCGGGTCTAGGAGCCCCAGAACTGGAAGTGATGTCACTTGCCCCCCCCGGTTTGTTTGGTTTCCAGATCTGCAGTGATAAAGAGAGGAGAAGCGTTATAAAGCAGCACCAACCTGTGGTTCGGGGTGGAATTACAAGTCAACAAGCTCTGAAATTGTCTCTCAGGCACCCGTATGGCAATATAAATATAAATACAAATATAAGTAGTAAGAGAACAGACAGACCATGATGAAAAGTTGGGGCACCACCCTAACGACCTTGTATAATGGAAGTGCAGCAAAGACAAAAAAAAAAACACAATAATTGCAAAAATGTCTTATGAGACTTCAGTTTCCAATTAAACTGTCTCAAGGTGGTGAACCTTCAGGTCTTAAGCCCTTTGATAGCAAAACAGAAACATACATAGGTGTGGGGACCCCCGGCCAGTGCCCATCCGTTAAGAGAGCCCCGACTGTATGGCTGAAAAATGTGATTTTCTTAAAAATTCCAATTTTTAGCCCAGAAATGTGTGTCACATGAAGATGTTAAAAGTGCATTAACCTGGACAACTTTAATTTAATATCCGGCAGCGCTAAGTCTTTGAGGCAGTGGGCTTAACACTTCCAATTTCATGTCGAGGTGTTGTAAAGAGTTTGAAATACCCCAGGCTGTAAGTGTAATCTCTGTGTAAACATACGGAGCGGCGTGTGACCGTTTGGCCCGTTTGGGCTCATTAGCCGTTTTGTGTTTACCCTCGCTATGTATTAATGAGCCCCCAAGGAGAGATTACAGCCCTTCGGCAAATTAAAAGGACCTGACGGATTGATGTTTAAAGGGGGATTTGGTGATCCAGTTTTGAAGGAATGAGCCACTTTCTCCCTAAGCCAAGCCTGTACTTTAGCTCTATAAATACGTCCAGCCTACTCCTACCTGTCAAAAATCTCAGCTCGCCTGTCTGCTTCCTCCACCTAATGAACAAACCTAAAAAAAGCAAGCGCGTCTTTTTGAATACGTCTCTAATTTACCCCCAAACTTCTGTGAAAATGTAGTCATTTTGAAAACTCTTTGAAACTTTAATAGCGTAAAACACGACACAGATTTACTCTTTGGCGAAAGAGTTTACCAAAAAGGTTGCCCCGTAGGTTCCTGCCTTACACTCCATGCGTCAGGCTTCTGTTCCCTGTGACTCTGCACTGGCGGACATTATGTCATGTCTCAATACTAGGAGAACTTGGGAGCCGTTATGTCTTGTGTCTCAAACTTTACAAATGCTTAAAACATAAGAAATTTGACAAACGACAGGCCCAAACCCAAACAATCACAGGCAAGTTTCACCTGGTAGTGGCACTGAAATAGAAAATGGATCAGGTTTTGGGGGGAACTCCTGTCTCTCGGGCCTCATGAGACCATAATGTGACGCCACCTTCCAGGGACGTCTGCTCTTATATCAACTCCACTAGAAGGGGCGGGGCTTTTCTGGCACCATTGCCTTGGTTGGGCATCTTCTCTATTCTGTGAGGGAGGAAAAAAAGGAGGCATAACCGTTAGCGACTGCACCCTCTCTCATCCCGGGGTGGTACTGCATACCACCGGTGAGCTTAGAAGGCGATTATTCTGGCGTGATTGCATGGCGAACAGGTTATCGGTCTCTGAGAGAGCAGATTAGCAGACGTAGATTAGATATGTGGCGCCATGTAAACCCTTAACCTTATTAGGGTAGGGGATGCCAGCCTCAACTGGCAGTACACTGGTATGCTAATCCTGTAATTAATGTATAATTAAACCCCCATTCATTCAATTGTGAGATAATCAAACACTAATGGTTACAGTAAGGATTTTGTTGTCTACACATGCATGTTGCACTCTATCAGCCTCTGCATGTATTTGTTTCACACTCTTTTCCAGCAAACACGGGTAGAAAATGATGGAAGGGTCCGCAAAGATGCATCTCCAGTGGAAAATGTTCGGGCGATCACATCTTCCCTTCTCCTGGTTGAAATGATCCGACTCAATATTTCAGTCAGTCATTCATTTTTAAACCCACAGGGTCATGGGGGTCTGTTGGAGCCTACCCCAGGCGGCACAGGGCACAAAGCAGGAAGAAACCCTGGACAGGGTGCCAGTCCATCACAGGGTGAACACACACACAGGGGCCAATTTAACATCGCCAGTTCACCTAACCTGCATGTCTTTGGACGGTGGGAAGAAACAGGGAGGGCATGCAAACTCCACGCTGGCAGGACCCATGATGTGAACCCCAGTTCCCTTACTGCGAGGCACCAGCGGCACTGCCATTGTGCCACCGTGCCACCTTCAATATTTCAGAAACTGCTAAACTTATGTTGACGAGCTGAACGGACAGTACTGAGCTCAGCAACACCACCTTGTGCGCAGTATTTTGGAGTAACACGTTAAAAGTAATGTGTGTTACGTATTCTGATTACTTTTTAAAGTAACGAGTAACCAAATGCAATACTTATTTTTATAGAAATAAAAATCTGGGCATTACTACTATTATCCCAGCAGCACTTGGGAGT
This sequence comes from Polypterus senegalus, assembly GCF_016835505.1. Lineage (NCBI taxonomy): Eukaryota > Metazoa > Chordata > Cladistia > Polypteriformes > Polypteridae > Polypterus > Polypterus senegalus. Next base: position 11,245,489 of record NC_053165.1, on the reverse strand, counting down.
AAAGCAAGAAGCCAATGCGCCGATACGCCGCTCCTGACCTGCTACCATGTGATTGGCTGATTGGATATTTGCATGGATAAGCAGGCGTATGGGAGTTCCTAATAATTTACTCAGTGAGTGGACGTAAAATAATATAAACATTAGAAGAAATTAATTTCATTAATTGGGGATTGTGGAAGAGAGTTGAACAAGAGGGTGGAGGTAGGCAGGGTGGAATGGGTGGAGAAGAATGTCAGGCGGGTATCAGCAATAGTGAAAGGGAAGGTCTACAGGATGGTAGTGAGACCAGCTATGTTATATGGACTGGAGACAGTGGCACAGGAGACAGAGCTGGAGGTGGCACAGTTAAAGATGGTAAGATTTGCATTGGGTGTGATGAGGATGGACAGGATTAGAAATGAGGACATTAGAGGGTCAGCTCAAGTTGGGAGACAAAGTCAGAGAGGCGAGATTGCGTTGGTTTGGACGTGTGCAGAGGAGAGATGAGGGGGTATAATGAGAGAAAGGTACTAAGGATAGAGCTGCCAGGGAAGAGATAAAGAGGAAGAGGAAGGCCTAAAAGAAGGTTTATGGATGTGGTGAGAGAGGACATGCAGGTGATGGGTGTGACAGAGGAAGATGGAGAGGACAGGAAGATATGGAAGAAGATGATCCGCTGTGGTGACCCCTAACAGGAGCAGCAGAAAGAAGAAGAAGTTTCTTGGGACAGGATTAGAAATGAGGACATCAGAGGGTCAGTTCAAGTTGGACGGTTTGGATACAAAGTCAGAGAGGCGAGATTGCATTGGTTTGGACGTGTGCAGAGAAGAGATGAGGGGTATGCAGTATTGGGAGAAGGACGCTAAGGATGGAGCTGGCAGGGAAGAGGAAAGGAAGAAGAGGAAGGACTAAGAGAAGGTTTATGGATGTGGTGAGAGAGGACATGAAGGTTATGGGTGTGACAGAGGAAGATGGAGAGGACAGAAAGATATGGAAGAAGATGATCCGCTGTGGCGACCCATAACGGGAGCAGCCAAAAGAAGAAGAAATTAAATTCATTGCTTTAACATAAATATGCAAAACAACCGAGATATGAGCAGTTCACAAATAAGGAGAAGAAGACATAATATTCAGTGAAGAGAAGACATGGAGAAAATGAACGCCATCTGGCAAATCCGCCATCATTTCCTTTGGACGAAGTCCCGACTTTGACCACCTACAGTTAAACGGCCCACCCCCCCCTCACTCCCAGGTAGCTCCTCATGATTGAATTGAATTTTAAAATCCCTAACTCAGTCGCTAAGACAGAAAGTTTGTGGACCCTAAGAAACCATGGGGTGGGGCGACAGAGGTCACCTCAGCTAGAAACTGAACTGCCGAAGCTCAAAGACAGCAGGGGGTCCATTGATAATCCCAAATCCATTCCCGTCTGTCCACAGATGATTTCATTTTTAAAAGCTCGTTTTACCAGCTAAAGTGTTTAGATCAGTAGGGTGGTATCTCACTGGGTGCCAGGCTGCATCCCAGTGGCTCCCATCCCAAGATGACCACTGGAGCACAAACTGGACAACTGCTTCTGCACTGGCTGGTCCTCCCTGCAGATGTCTGTCTGGCATCTGACTGTCACCAGCAGATGGTCTCCATGACAAGAGCAAAAGAAAAAACATAAAAGCGTTCACGCGGCTGCTTTTAACGCTCTCCATTAACGTTAATCAGCTGCCAGTGCATTTAACAAATAGCTAATTATCCCGCTGAAGAGGATACGTCAATTTTTGCCTTTCATTCACACTCGGCTGCAGTGCCACAGCATTATTTGCTAGTCGCCTCACTAGATGATCAATAGAGATGTTACGAGGCATATGATTTGAAGTTATCAGAAAGTATCAAGCCAGTAATTCTCCTTTAATTACCTCCACCTTGGCTGTACACAGCTGATAAAATGTTGGTATTGATTTGACAATCATAAATCTACTCAGAATGTTTTGTTGCATAGGAAATTCAATTCCATAAATGAAGCCTGCTTATTGACTTCTCGATGAATAAAATCACCTGACAGCTTCCTTATCTTCCAGCCCCTGTCCACTTGTGTTCAATGTCTATTTTATAAAGCGCCTTTCAAAAGGACCACTGACTTAAACAGCTTTTACAATGGAATCACACCGCTGGCACCAACGACAAGTGAGAAAAAGCCAGCCAGTTCTCACCTGAGTATTCATCCATCCATCCATTATCCAACCCGCTATATCCTAACTACAGGGTCACGGGGGTCTGCTGGAGTCAATCCCAGCCAGCACAGGGTGCAAGGCAGGAAAAAAACCCTGGGCAGGGTGCCAGCCCACCGCCGGGTACAAACCAGGGACAATTTAGGATCATCAATACACCTAACCTGCATGTCTTTGGACTGTGGGAGGAAACCCACGCAGACACGGGGAGAACATGCAAACTCCATGCAGGGAGGACCCGGGAAGCAAACCCAGGTCTCCTTACTGCATGTATTTTTTAATTTTCTTATCATATTGTATATTTAGGTGTACATTACATATGAGTTTGATGGTTAATTTTGTTAATTATGAACGATTCTATGATACTTTGTCTTTATGCTTATTGTTGTCTGTTATTTGGTTGAATGTGCTCTGTGTTTTTTAAGTGTCACTACGTTTCATGTGTTTTGCGGGTGGTCCCCTCAAAGGGCGGAGCCACCTGCTAATCACTGCCCTCCACACCCTGTGAATCTGCAGGGTCTCCCACAGTTCCTGGCAGTTCATTTTGAATGTGTTTAGTGAGTTGGTATGAGATCTATGTTTTGAAATTTTGGGATATTTTAGAATCTATGGTCTCTCCAAAACAGCCCACTAGAGGGGAGTAAACTACCAATCCCTGGCTAGAATAAGGGAAAATACAAAATCTATTTAAAATCAAAAGGTTTACTTTTCTCCAAACATACCCTGGAATTCTGTGAAGCTCCAAAGAGCACAAAAGGCGCAAAGGAGTTGCCGGAAACCCTGGACAATCCAAGTGAACAGCCGTCTCACCGAGTGAGACGTGTAATATACACTTGTGGAGACGACCCTGAGTGAATTGTGCTTAAAAGTGGGTGGGAACAATGTGATGGCTCACTGAGTGTCACATTTATAAACCAATCCAACCCCTCATGAAGGTGGAGCTCAAAATAGGGGTGGTGTCACATTTCTAAACCAATCAACAGCTCATGAAGGTGGAGCTCAAAGTAAGGGGCGGTGTCACATTTATAAACCAACCAATGGCTCATGAAGGTGGAGCTCAAAGTAGGGGTGGTGTCACATTTATAAACCAACCAATGGCTCATGAAGGTGGAGCTCAAAGTAGGGGCGTTGTCACATTTCTAAACCAATCAACAGCTCATGAAGGCGGAGCTCAAAGTAGGGCTGGTGATTTTAAGCTGTAAAGATCAAAGCTGATCTTGTTAACCTGGTCTGACACACAGTAAGCTTCTGATTATGATAAAGTGTACAGTTGGAAAGTCTCCTAACAAGACTCCTATTAAACATATGTATGTGGCACATGTACTAGAGGGGAGTAAACTACCAAATCCTGGCTAGAATAAGGGCAAACATAAAATCTGTTTAAAATCAAAACATTTAGTTGTCTCCAAACATACCCTGGAATTCTGTGAAGCTCCAAAGAGCACAAAAGGCACAAAGGAGTTGTCAGAAACCCAAGGCAATCCAAGTGAACAGCCGTCTCACCGAGTGAGACGTGTAATATACACCTGTGGAGATGACCCTGAGTGAATTATGCTTAAAAATGGGTAGGAACAATGTGATTGCTCACTGAGTGTCACATTTACAGTATAAACTAATCCAACCCCTCATGAAGGCGGAGCTCAAAGAAAGGGGTGGTGTCACATTTCTAAACCAACCAATGGCTCATGAAGGTGGGTCTCAAAGTAAGGGGTGGTGTCACATTTCTAAACCAACCAATGGCTCATGAAGGTGGGTCTCAAAGTAGGGGCGGTGTCACATTTCTAAACCAATCAATGGCTCATGAAGGTGGAGCTCAAAGTAAGGGGTGGTGTCACATTTCTAAACCAATCCAATTCCTCCTGAAGGCAAGGCTCAAAGTAGGGACGGTGTCACATTTCTAAACCAACCAATGGCTCATGAAGGTGGAGCTCAAAGTAGGGGCGTTGTCACATTTCTAAACCAACCAACGGCTCATGAAGGTGGAGCTCAAAGTAGGGGCATTGTCACATTCTTACACCAATCCAACAACCCCCTGAAGGCGGAGCTCAAAGTAGGGCTGGTGATTTTAAGCTGTAAATTTCAAAGCTGCTCTTGTTAACCTGGTCTGGGAGACAGCAAGCTTCTGATTACGACAAAGTGTAAGTCTCCTAACAAGACCCCTAGTAAACATACGTGTGTGACACATGCACAGTGGACATCACACATGTTTAAAATAAACATAACCTGTAGCAAAGAGAAAAACCTTTCTGTAAACTCAGATTTCACACTGGCATTTAAAGACATCAAACGTGAACAGTACGTTGTTGCAGGTGTTGTGTGTGCTCTCTGTTATGTTCTGTGATACGATGATATTGTAGGAGTCGATGTGAGCCGGAAAGAACCGCCAGGTATGTTCCTAAAAATATAAACAGCAAAATATGCACTCAGAGCGAGCTAACGGTGTGTCCCACCCCGTCAAGAGGACTGACATTAAGAGAGCTGATAATAAAGAGCCACAGGAGACGCAGATTTCAGTGCTCAACACACCCAAATCAACCTGCAGAAGAGCGTCAAGGCTGCACAGCATCCACCTGCTGACTGCACATCTAAACAAATAACTAACGGAAGTTAACATTACTAACTAACTGAAAATTCATTTTAACCTGTAGTGTATACATAGACCACAATGCTTATCTCGACGTTCACATCTTGTCTGTCCGGCCCGGAAGTACGAGGCTACACCATGAAGCTCAAAGAGCCGGCAAGGTGTCCCCAAGTTAACGCGTCGGAAGAAGAAAAAATTTCGGGGTTACAGCATGATGCTGAAAGAAAGCGACTCCATCGCTAAGTGAAACTGGCAAGGAAAGACCAAGGAGAGAGAAACTCGCTTAGCCGCTGACAGACAAGGGGGGGCGAGCATGTCTGCAAAACAAAACTGCCGACTCTGCGTTTCAATTATTTTTCTGATGATTTCAATAATAATATTAGGAGCCCGGGCTTTTCACAGCTAGTAGTGATACAACAGTCAAAATGATAGAAAGATATCGGAGTGGACAAAAGCGCGTCTCAAATGTGTGGGGCCAAGTAGCTGTTTCTCCTGTCGCCGCGCTCATTAAAATGTGCAAATTAATCATCACGTCTCAGTTACCTCGTGCAACTGAGCTCCTAAATGGATGACAGCAATTGTAGCTTTTTATTTTCTCCCAGCGTCAAGTCTCTTGTTCAGTGTCTTTTGCTTCTCTCCCTGAAACCCCACCAGCAGTTTAAAATGCACGGACTGGAGAAAGTGGAAGAAGCCCTGTGGATGCAGCACAGGATTTCGCCGCTATTCACTGCACTCTTTTTAATGGGTTGTACCCAGACGTGTATTCTCGTTCAAGAATCTGGCCCCACGAGGCTTAAGCGAATACAGAATCCAAAAGATGTAATGAAAAGGAACAGAGAAAAAATCCTGTAAATGGCAAAAAGCACAAAGCAGAGAAAAAGAAACAAGAACTCATCAACTCCAGAGCGCATTCACAATGGAACTCTGGGAGACCACGTGGATCTATAGAGCCGAAGGCGGTTTCTGGAGGTGATTGGCAGGTGGCCCCAACCTCTTGGGGAACCACCCACAAAGCACTGGGAACATAACACAGCCATAGAGAACAAAGCAGACGATAAACAATTCATGTACTGAAAAAAAAAAAATGCACAAAAGGAACAAAAAAGCAGGATTTGAACCCCAGGCAGGGTGAGATATAACACTTCCACACCATCCATCATTCAGACCTCCTGCCGAAGCCAATGGATCGGGGTTCAGGGGGCCATCTCAGCCAGGATGCCAGTCCATCCATGACAACTAATAGTCCATCATTAAAGACTGCCGGAATTCTAGCCTTAAACTGTCGAGGAATTCTAGCCATTCCGGCATTAACGACTTGTGGAAGCCGAGCATTAAAGGCTGTCGGAATTCTAGGGTTTTACAGCATTTCATCTCCGACTGTCCGTGGACGACAGTGATGAATGAGACATTTGAAGATGGCACCGCGCCTGCATGCATTAACTGAAGTTTTGTCTTTTAGTACCCAGGACGTTAACTTGTTTATTAACAGTTGAAGCTCAGCTAGTGAAAGAGAAGCTCTAAAAGCCCGCAATCGAGCTCCAGTAAATGGCAGGTAATGATATGAAATTAAGTGCTGACTCTATTTTCAGGCTACTATTGTTACACTTTGTGTTTTAGAAAAGCTGAAAGCCGAAATTCAGCACTAAAATATAATTTGCACATTGGGTGTTAAACGGTAAGGAGGCAAATGTCTTATTGCGGCAACACTGAAATATCAAGACTGAATAAGAGCAGCAGAAAACCTACAATGAGATAAGCATAATTACACCTTTAAAAAAAAAAAAACGTATGGTTTAAAGTGTCAAGTGTTAAGTAAAAGTGAGTCAGGCAACCGCAACCGCAGAACGGCTCGGAATATCCAAGAAAGGGTGGCATGAGTGGTTACCTCTTACGCTTTCTTTGATTCCTTTCACATTTCATTTTGCGTTAGTTCCTTGAATTTATTTCCCTCTGAGGTTCTGAACCAGGCTGCTCACGCACCTCTCGTTCGTTTTTGTTTCGTTTTTCTTACTGTCTTTCACTTTATTCCTTTTGTTTTTGACAGCTGCGATTTTGTATCCCATGGACGTCGCCGTTTTGTGGTTTTCTGTTTTCTTATGCCATAGGATGTCTGATATTTAACCCTTGTGACGTCGTAACATTTCGTATACTCCCCTTGTCCTCAGGGTCAAACCCAACAGCATGTCTAATATGTAACACTTGTTCTGTTCGCATACTCCCCTTGTCCTTAGGGTCAAAAGTGACCCACAATATGCCTAATATTTAACACTTATACTGTCTTAATATTCTGCATACCTCCCTTGTCATTAGGGTCAACAATACTCTGCAGGATGTTTAATATTTAGCTCTTGTGCTGTCTTAATATTCTACATACGTCCTGTAACAGAGGCCCGGACCACAGGCAGACACCACGACTTTGCCACACAACACACCTTTATTTTCCTTGGACTGGCAGTACACACAGTGCACAAGTCCCCACAGTCCTCACTCCCTGCTTCCTTTATCCTAGCTGGCTCCACTCCTATCCCAGCAAGCTCAGTATTTCTTCCTCCCGGATCTGGCTTGCCGAGTTGTGGCAGCTGTCTTCTTTTATTGAGGACCTGCTTCAGCTGCTCCATGAGCACCTCCGGGTGAGAAGACAGCCCTGCACAGGAGGGCTCAGCCATTCTCCATACGCCCCCTGGCGCTGTCCATGAGCCACAGCAGGGTTGAGCTTGCTCTGTGGTAGTGTAGCAAACCAGGAGGGCTGTCCTCTGTCGTCCTGGCTGGGCAAGCATCCCGGCTGCCCATTACGGTCCCTTGCCCTTAAGGCCAAAACTGACCCACAATATGTCTAATATTTAACCCTTGTGTTGTTGTAATATTCTGTATATGCCCCATGACCTTAGGGTCAACAATAATCTGCAGGATGTCTAATATTTAACTCTTGTGCTGTCTTAATATTCTATATACAGTATGCCCCTTGCTCTTATGGTTATAAATGACCTACAGAATGTCTAATATGTAGCCCTTGTCGTGTTGTAATGTTCTGTATACTCCCCTTCTGCTTAGGGTTAAAATGACCCACAGTATATCTAATATTTAGCCCTTGAGCTGTCTTAATATTCTGTATACTCCACTTGTCCTTAGGGCTGGAACTGACCCTTTACTATTGGTTTACTATTTAACCCTTTTGTGCTGTCTGTATACTCACGTTATCCTTGGGGTCAGGATGTCTAATTTTTAACCCTTGTGCTCTCTTAATATTCTGTATGCTCCCATAGTCCTTAGGGTCAAACCTGATCCACAATATGTCTCATATTTAATCCTTGTGTTGTTGTAATGTTCTGTATGCACCCCATGACCTTAGGGTCAACAATAATCTGCAGGATGTCTAATATTTAACCCTTGAGCTGTCTTAATATTCTGTATACTCCCCTTGTCCTTAGGGCTGGAACTGACCCACAGTAGGTTCAATATTTAACCCTTTTGTGCTGTCTGTATATTCACGTTGTCCTTGGGGTCAGGATGTCTAATTTTAAACCCTCGTGCGCTCTTAATATTCTGTATACTCCCATAGTCCTTAGGGTCAAAACTGACACACAGTATGTCTAATATTTAACCCTTGTGTTTCTGGGCTCACTTTCCGAATCCTCCCTGCGTGGAGTTTGCATGTTCTCCCCGTGTCTGCGTGGCTTTCCTCCGGATGCTCCGGTTTCCTCCAAAAGTCCAAAGACATGCAGGTTAGGTGCATTGGCGGTCCTAAATTGTCCCGTGTGTGTGTGTGCCCTGCAGTGGGCTGGTGCCCTGCCCGGGGTTTGTTTCCTGCCTTGCGCCCTGTGTTGGCTGGGACTGGCTCCAGCAGACCCCCGTGACTCTGTGTTAGGATATAGAAGGTTGGATAATGGATGGATGGATGGATGAATGGATGTTGTTGCAATGTTCTGTATACTCCCCATGACCTTAGGGTCAAAACTGACGTGCAGGACGTCTAGTGTTTAACCCTATGTGCTGTCTGTATGCTCGCGTTGTCCTTGGGGTCAGAATGTCTAATTTTTAACCCTCATGCTCTCTTAATATTCTGTATACTCCCCTTGTCTTTAGGGTCAAAAATGACCCACAACATATCTAATATTTAACTGTCTTAATATTCTGCATGCCCCCCCCACACCCCTATGGTCAACAATAATCTGCAGGATGTCTAATATTTAACTCTTGCGCTGTCTTAATATTCTATATACAGTACGTCCCTTGCCTTTATGGTTATAAATGACCTACAGAATGTCTAATATTTAGCCCTTGTGGTGTTGTAATGTTCTGTATACTCCCTATGACGTTAGGGTCAAAACTGACCCACAGTATATCTAATATTTAACCCTTGTGCTCTCTTAATATTCTGTATACTCCCCTTGTCCTTATACTTGCATTGTCCTTGGGGCCAGGATGTCTAATTTTTAGCTCTCTTAATATTATGTATACTCCTGTTGTCCTTAGGGTCAAAACTGACCCACAACATATTTAATATTTAACCCTTGTCCTGTTGTAGTGTTCTGTATATTCCCCTTATCCTTAGGGTCAAAAATGCCACTGCTGGATGTCTAGTGTTTAACCCTTTATGCTCTCTATATGCTCGCGTTGTCCTTGGGGTCAGGATGTCTAATTTTTAACCCTCATGCTCTCTTAATATTCTGTATACTCCCCTTGTCTTTAGGGACAAAAATGACCCACCTTCAAAACACCCCTTTTAAAAAAAACACCCTAACTCAAGTTTAATCTTTGAATTAATTTTAGCGTTATGTGTCAGCCAGGTTTCCTCCACTGTCTCTTTTATGCCCGTTTTGCTAATCATTTTATGTTAAGATTGCAGATCATTTCATTTCTGTATGTCTAAGTATCCTTTTTCTATGTGCCATGGTTCTTGTTGGTGGTCTCCCATGAGGCAGTGCCACCCGTCCATCACCGTCAGAGGACTGTCCACAGCCCAATGAAGGCTGAGGAAAGCCCACAGTCCCCTGCGGTTCATTGAATGCACTGGACTTGGTGAGTTTCTATTGTGATTATTTTGTGCTTTTGTGAATTTACTGGATCTTTGACCTTATGCTTTGTTTTTGATTTTGTTTTCTGAATTTGTGTATTGGGACTTTTATTTTTACTTGGATTGTTTTTCACTTCTCAATAAGCCCCTGATTTGCCTTTTGTGCTCTTTGCAGCATCACTGTTTTAGATCTTAAATCTTTTTATTTATGAAGATCCCACGCTTGCTTGAGTGGCCGGCGAATTGATGGCGTTCCCCCTCTAGTGTTTTGAGTCATTTTTGTGCTTAAGAAGGCCAAGTCTACAACATTTATATGGAAAAAAAGAAGAAGACACACCACACATTAAGAACTCGTGGAATGATATTTTTGTCTGTTTTGTGGTACAGAGAGTCTCCACTATACAGCTTTACTACACAGCAACTGATTTTTGTGCTATAATTATAATAATAATTATTATTATTATTGCTGATGTTTTGGTATTGGGATTATTTTTATTTTTATACCACACGCTCATGTCTTTAGAAAAGTGGGGTACTTGGTACTCACTAGAGCCCACCCTCTCCGCTTTGACGAGAGAAAATGACAGGTTTGAATTTAAGGCATATTTCATGTTGCGTTTGGAGGAATATTATAGGTGAAATTAAATAAATAAGCAACAAAAAACATATTCTGTGACACATGTATTTATTTACACTCACATTTCATGCTTTTTTCTTTGTTTATTGTCATATTTCACAGTACTTCAAGTTATTTTTTTTTTTTTGTCTGAAATATTCCTCCATCTCTACACAGCACCTGCTGTCCTGTAAGGACAGATGGATGGAAGTGTTACAGGATGAATGGGGCCCATGACCACCTGATGCTCCCTCACCAGCAGCCAATGATGAATAGGACCTCAGGACCACCACCCCACACCACTAGGACACACTGTGGACGTAAAAAGAGCAGGCAGCTTTACGGAAGCTGAAGTGTGCTGCCTGCACCAGAGGATTCAAGATTTATGGCAGATATGAATACAAGTCAAATTAGAACGCAACAGTGATGCAAAATATTATGTTTGTTTTTTATTTAAGCAAAGATAAAAGAATGATGTGTGGCTAATCCAAGTGTAAGCATGTACAGCAGGAAGCGGCACCTGTCTGCTTGCTCAGAGGTCTTCTCTCTCTATTTAGCTTGTTAGGAGACATGTCATGGAATCCTGTTGGAGCTGCTGCCTCCATCTGTTGTGAGCTCCCAGCAGCTGCTCGGCTCCCTCCACGACAATCCAACCTGCAGCAGCATCAAAGACGGTCCATGAAATGTTCATGACAAACAGGCCAGGGGGCTCCCCTCTAGCTGCCTATCTCATTGCTGCCATTTCTATCTATCTATCTATCTATCTATCTATCTATCTATCTATCTATCTATCTATCTATCTATCTATCTAATGTAAACACCACCTGTCTATACCACAAATCCTGCCGACTACGCCAAGTGCTTTGTTATTGAGGGACACCACAATCCATCCTAGGTTGCTATCTATCTATCTATCTATCTATCTATCTATCTATCTATCTATCTATCTATCTATCTATCTATCTATCTATATATTATATAGTGCCTTTCACAGCTATCTATCTATCTATTTATCTATCTATCTATCTATCTAATGGCAACACCACCTGTCTATAGCACAAATCCTGCCGACTACGCCAAGTGCTTTGTTATAGAAGGACACCACAATCCATCCTAGGTTGCTATCGATCGATCAATCGATCTATCTATCTATCTATCTATCTATCTATCTATCTATCTATCTATCTATCTATCTATCTATCTATCTATCTATCTATCACTTTTTCCTGGCACCACTTCTGAAAGTCAAACAGTACAATGCACCTCACAGGAGCCACAAATCTCATAGCAGCATTGAGGCTGTGAAAATGTGGGATGCATTCATACTGGGGGTGGGGGATATTAGAAGGAAGCAGGAGGACGCCTGGCTTAGCCAAACCCTCAGACTCAGGGTGCCATCCACAGGGACTGGCATTGACTTTTTCTTTTTCCTTCTGATGGCATTGTGATGTTCTTGCGAGTGTTTTAGATGTTTGTCCCATGTATACCATAGAATGCTGTAAACTGCGTTTCTTGTCTCTGTTCTCGACTTTTGGTTTTTCTCTGATTTACACACACATAAGCTAACAATAAACACGCAAACCGTCTAACAGACCTTTTCTTATATATATAAGATATATATATATATATATATAGAGAGAGAGAGAGAGACAAACCAGCAAGACGTTTTCCCCTACCGGGACTGCTAATGCCGTTAACTTCCTCTGCCTCGAGGGGGTCACCCTTTCATCTCTATTTCTTGTGCCACTCAGGTAATGTAAGCAACACTGATTTACCGCGAAATGCATTTTCCTTTGTATAAAAGGCCTAATTATTTTTAAAAATCGCAAACAGTGTTTCTGTAAGTACGACTGAAGTAGGCTCCAGTAATTTGCCCGAGAAAATCACAGCACATTTTAGAGGTGCACTTAGAGCCATTTCAAAGGTCTTTAATGTGCATTTCACTGAGTGTGAATAACGCTGGGGAAAGTCTACGGAGCCGTCATCTCAATCTACAAGGAAAATAGCCCCTGGCATTCCTGACTGTCACCGCGTGGATGGCGTCCGCTTATGGGCAGTGCAAAGATGTGTGTCGGGACAAGCTGCATACTTTACCCAGCCTTACAATACAACTGAAGTAGGAAAAGGGAGGGAATGATCCAAAGATCCAGACGTCATCGGGCACCATTTAGCTCAGTCTAAGGTCGCAGGTGTGATGACTGTCACAAAATCAGATGGATTTGACTTCTTTTTTTTGTGAAAGAAATCCATCTTATTAGGATGAAGGACAAGATGACAACATCAGCCACCAATCACAAGTGAAGAGCTCATAAGAAAATACAAGTGAGTTGCACTTCCTGTGTCACAAACACCTAACATAGCCGCCATCGATTAGACCGAAATCCTCCAAACAGACTAAGAAGTTCGGTGGGCAGCTCGTTCAACCAGACAGGAACGACTCATGAACAGAGTCCGTCCTCACTGGTGTTTTCACATCATGTACTCTCTACCCACATTATTAGGACTGATAAAAATGCCAATTTACTTGGTTCACATTATTAATCCCTGAGGGGAAATTGTCTTTTCACGTGTCCTTTGAAGGTGAAGCCTACTCTGGGCATGCGCTCGTCATTGCAAACAGCCCTCCATGCCAGACATTCATTTACAGCTTGCGTCATCACTTGAAAAATTGACAATAACAAATACGAGAAACAAGCAAGCAAACAAAAACAGATTGTTTGTCTGAAGAGGCAATGAGGTGGAATTGTTATCTCACATGAGAATAAGGTGAGGAAAGCAGCTAAGAATATAGAATGAGCAGGCATCCAATCAGGGAAGGGCCATGTGATACACACAAACCAATCAGAGGCGCGATTAGATAGATAGATAGATAGATATAAAAGGCACTATATAATAGATAGATAGATAGATAGATAGATATAAAAGGCACTATATAATAGATAGATAGATAGATAGATAGATAGATAGATAGATAGATAGATAGATAGATAGATAGATAGATAGATAGATAGATAGATACTTGATTAATCCCAAGAGGAAATTCACAAGAGAGTCTGTCAGGGCCGGATTAAGGCCTTTAGAAGCCCTAAGTACTTAAAAAAGATTTTTGTGCTCCTCTGTATATCTATTTCAAAATATAAGCAATAATAAACCGTAAAATAAAATTTTATTTTTCGAAATGAAACAAAACTTACAGGAAGATAGAAAATAATGTTTGTTTTGCAGTTTTGCCCAATATGGACCTTGGTAAATCCATCAACGGAACATTTCTGTGCTGCCCCCTTTCTCTTGGTACCCTAAGCATGTGCTTATTTTGCTTAATGGCTAATCCAGCCCAGGAAACTCCGTTTCCATTTGTCTACACCATAATGTTGGCTCACCATTTTCAGAAATGTACTGCTCTAGAGAGCGTTTTCCATTTCCAGGGGTTAGTGTGGACGAAAGGTGACAATGGAGATTAATGTTTGCCTTTTCAAATATCTGTGGGCTGGCATCCTGTTAAGGGGTGTTTCCTTCACCTCAGGTAGGTTATGGCCCTCCATCCATCCATCCATCCATCCATCCTTTTCCGCTTATCCGAGGTTGGGTCGCAGTGCCAGCAGCTTGAGCAAAGAGGCCCAGACTTTCTTCTCCCCGGCCACTTCTTTTAGCTCTTCCAGGAGAATCCCAAGTCCCTCCAGCGTGTCCTGGGTCTTCCTGGGTCATCCTGATCAGATGCTCGAGCCACCTCATCTGACTCTCGATGCGGAGGAGCAGCGGCTCTACTCTGAGCTCCTCTCAGATGACTGAGCTTCCCACCCTGTCTTTAAGGGAAAGCCCAGACACCCTGCGGAGGAAACTCATTTCAGCCGCTTGTATTTGCGATCTCATTCTTTCGGTCACTACCCATAGCTCATGACCATAGGTGAGGGTGGGAATGTAGATCGACTTTGCCTTACGGCTTAGCTCTTTTTTCACTACGACAGACCAATGCAGAGCCCGCGTCACTGCGGATGCCGCACCGATCCGCCTGTCGATCTCACGCTCCATTCTTCCCTCACTCGTGAACAAGACCCCGAGATACTTAAACTTCTCCACTTGGGGCAGGATCTCTCCCCCAACCCTGAGAGGGCACTCCACCCTTTTCCGGCTGAGGACCATGCTCGGATTTGGAGGTGCTGATTCTCATCCCAGCCGCTTCACACTCAGCTGCGAACCGATCCAGAGAGAGCTGAAGATCACGGCCTGATGAAGCAAACAGGACAACATCATCTGCAAAAAGCAGTGACCCAATCCTGAGTCCACCAAACCGGACCCCTTCAACACCCTGGCTGTGCCTAGAAATTCTGTCCATAAAAGTTATGAACAGAATCGGTGACAAAGGGCAGCCCTGGCGGAGTCCAACTCTCACTGGAAACGGGCTCGACTTACTGCCGGCAATGCGGACCAAGCTCTGACACCGGTTGTACAGAGACCGAACAGCTCTTATCAGGGGGCCGTACCATACTCCCGAGCACCCCCACAGGATTTCTTGAGGGACATGGTCGAACGCCTTTTCCAAGTCCACAAAACACATGTAGACTGGTTGGGCAAACTCCCATGCACCCTCCAGGACTCTGCTAAGGGTGTAGAGCTGGTCCACTGTTCCACGACCAGGACGAAAACCACACTGTTCCTCCTGAATCCGAGGTTCGACTATCCAACGGACCCTCCTCTCCAGAACCCCCGAATAGACTTTTCCAGGGAGGCTGAGGAGTGTGATCCCTCTATAGTTGGAACACACCCTCCGGTCCCCCTTTAAAAAGGGGGACCACCACCCCGGTCTGCCAATCCCTGATGTCCATGCGATGTTGCAGAGACGTGTCAACCAAGACAGTCCTACAACATCCAGAGCCTTGAGGAACTCATCCACCCCTGGGGCCCTGCCACCAAGGAGTTTTGTGACCACCTCGATGACCTCAGCCCCAGAGATGGGGAGCCCACCTCAGAGTCCCCAGGCTCTGCTTCCTCATTGGAAGGCATGTTAGTGGGATTGAGGAGGTCTTCGAAGTACTCCCCCCACCGACCCACAACGTCCCGAGTTGAGGTCAGCAGTGCACCATCCCCACCATATACGGTGTTGACACTGCACTGCTTCCCCCTCCTGAGACGCCGGACGGTGGACCAGAATCTCCTCGAAGCCGTCTGAAAGTCGTTCTCCATGGCCTCCCAAACTCCTCCCATGCCCGAGTTTTTGCCTCAGCAACAACCGAAGCCAAATTCCGCTTGGCCTGCCGGTACCTATCATCTGCCTCCAGAGTCCCACAAGACAAAAGGGTCCAGTAGGACTCCTTCTTCAGCTTGATGACATTCCTCACCGCCAGTGTCCACCAATGTGCTCGGGGATTGCTGCCACGACAGGCACCGACCACCTTACGGCCACAGCTCCGGTCAGCCACCTCAACAATAGAGGCACGGAACATGGCCCATTCGGACTCAATGTAACCCACCTCCCTCGGGACGTGGTTGAAGTTCTGCCGGAGGTGGGAGTTGAAGCTACTTCTGACAGAGGACTCTGCCAGCCGTTCCCAGCAGACCCTCACAACACGTTTGGGCCTACCAGGTCTGACCAGCATCTTCCCCCACCATCGAAGCCAACTCACCACCAGGTGGTGATTAGTTGACAGCTCCGCCCTCTCTTCACCCGAGTGTCCAAGACATGTGGCCGCAAGTCCAATGACACGACCACAAAGTCGGTCATCGAACTGGGGCCTAGGGTGTCCTGGTGCCAAGTGCACATATGAACACCCCTATGCTTGAACATTGTATTCGTTATGGACAATCCGTGACGAGCAGAGAAGTCCAAGGGGTTGTGGCCCTCCTCTCACCTAAATTGGATTAAACGAGTTTGAGAACATCAAGGCGGCCGAAATTACCTTCTTTGCCAGAGTGTCGGGACTCAGTCTCAAGGGTGGGACATTCGGTTAGACCTACGCATTAATAGGAGCCAGTTACGGTGGTTTGGGCATCTGATTAGGATGACTACTGGATGTTTGACCGAGAGACCTCAGGACAGGCTGGATAGATTACATTTCTCGGCTGGCCTGGGCACTCCTTGGTATCCCCTTGGAGGAGTTGGAGGAGGTGGCAGGGAAGAGAAACATCTGGGCATCTTTGTTTAGACTGCTGCCCTCACTACCTGTACCCAGATAATCGGCAGAGATGGATGGATCAATGGGTGAATTTGAAAATGCTGTGTGTTAATTTTAGTGACTTCGGGATCCTTTGTTCAAAGTGTAATCTTTAAGATGCAACTGTCCATATTTAAGTTTTGGTGGTTTACGTAAAACCCTCCTCTTTTTCTGTCATTCTGAGATTTTTATTTTTCTTTTCTTAAGAACGTTTTAAGAAGAATGCCAGTTTTTTTTGTTCTTCTGCCTAAAGACAAATCTTAAAAGTAAGCAAACTAGTTCTAAGTTGTTTTGTGCAAATATCTTAATCTGGAACAACACTTAAAGCGATCAAAATGTGACGCATCTTGATAAATCGCTAATTACCCAGATCATTTATGGAAGCTACACATGCACTTTTGTCGTACTCCATTATGACTCTGTCATTCTTTATCTAGTTGATATTCCAGGAGCAAACCGTGTCCAGCGCTTTATGGCCTGCTGGAAAAGTGTTTCACTCGGCCGGCTCTCGGCTGCAATATTAAAAGTTAAGTTTGCCGCGGTAGAGAAGTGTAGAGTCTCGGTGCCGCGTCTGAGCCGTGTGCACCTGCGTTATGGCTTCAGAGCTGCAGTCACTGCACACCATCTGCCGACATCCTTAATAGACTGTTTGTAACTGTAATTTAGTCATTTCAAATGAGAAAGAAAGCATAACATTGCCATTAATCATATTAACAAATGACAAAATTCAAGACGTTCTGGTTAAAAATAAAAAAACAATGCGAATAAACGAGGTCGGAGGACAATGCTGTTCATTACGTAACCGGAGTGAGAACAGAGCTACAGTCTCATGTGTATGTATTGTCACGCATGTGCGCCAGGGCGTCATCTATCCTGGTGCTGTTAATGAAAGTCATGCCATTGCTGTGACATGAGGGGGCGCTGCCAACTACGCTAAAATTAAAATGATCTATCTATCTATCTATCTATCTATCTATCTATCTATCTATCTATCTATCTATCTAACACTAAATTATCTATCTAGCCAACTACACTAAAATTAAAATTATCTATCTATCTATCTTGCTGACTACACTAAATTATCTATCTAGCCAGCTACACTAAAATTAAAATTATCTATCTATCTATCTATCTATATCTATCTAACACTAAATTATCTATCTAGCCAACTACACTAAAATTAAAATGATCTATCTATCTATCTTGCCGACCACTAAATTATCTATCTATCTATCTATCTGTCTGTCTATCTATCTATCTTGCTGACTACACTAAAATTAACATCTATCTATCTATCTATCTATCTTATCTTGCCGACTATACTAAAATTTACATTATCTATTTATCTATCTTGCTGACTACACTAAATTATCTATCTATCTATCTATCTATCTATCTATCTATCTATCTATCTAATCCTGCCTACTATACTTTCTATCTATCTATTTATCTATCTTGCTGACGACACTAAATTATCTGTCTATCTATCTATCTCATTGAAGTCTAATAATAATACGACAACCCGCTCTAAAATCCAGAGGGGGTCCCCCCGGTTGTCAGACTCTGATGATACAGAGTGGGTGTTGTTATCCATTGGCCACTGTTTATGAATGTCTGGGGACAAATAAAGTTCTTTCTATCTATCTATGTATCTAAAAGTGAGCGTACTCCATACACCAAGGGGCACGTGCTTTTTGAAGTCTGTGTTATATACACAAAGACGGACACCAAGGGTCCCTCCACCGCAGGTCATCAACATTTAATAATAATGACTCCCCACTATTGGACAACGAGGGGCTACGTCTGTTTGCCCTCCCTAGGGCCCCAAATGAGCTTTGACCGGCACTGAGTAGGACCAACAGTTCTGCAATATTTTTTACCGTCTGCATTGTTTTGTACATTAATCACCTTCCATTAAACTCGTAGACAACTTCTCTCCTCTCTTATAAGCCCAAGTAAAGCCTATCAGGACAGATTTAAAGAAGCAGAGCTGAACAGTTCATTTAGATCAAGCGTTCAAGGTGTGCACCTTGTCATCAAGTGTGACATAAAAGGAACATTAAAAATTGAACAAATGGCAGAAGAGCCTCAAATAACAGCTTACACGGAATCACCTTTTGTTAATTTTTCCTTCATTATGAAGGCAACGAGAATTTAGAGGATGTGCGGAATGAAAGATTAGACAAACAAACAAAGCTATTGGAACGAGTTTCCGAAATTGTGGCGGTATCAATATTCTGAGCATTGCATGTCGAAGCTGTCTCCACATGACCAAGTCTGACATAATTTAGAACAGGCTGCTCTCCGCCTGAGAGGTAATAAATCTGTGAAGGGAGAGACGTGTGATTTAATCAAGTATGCAAAAGTGGGTGCTTAAATGCCATCAATATTTTGCCCATCAGAGTAGCAATTCAGGTAATGAATGGCTCATGCAAATTACACAAGAGGACACTCTGTCATTTACTTACAGTTATAATGTCATCAATTGGATCTCTTTTCTTCTGAAATATAATGTGGGATTTGAAAAAAAAAGGAAAAAGTCAAAAACAAGGGAATGGAGTCCAATTTAAATTAGTTATAAAATACGGTCAGAATGACACAAAAATGAATTTCCATAAAGTTTGCTGCCTTAGTTTTTAGGATGATAATCTTCTTATATAAGACCCTACTGTGGCTGTCCGTTTGTCTGTCCAGGATTTTAAATCACCTGTAGATTGCAAACCGATTGACCTGAAATGTGGTACACATATACTATGTGACCTCTACTGTCCGCTTACAGGGTGATGATTGACCTCCAAGGTTATTCCTCTTTTCATTTTATTGTGAAATCAACTGCCTGTACCAATCAGCAGGGCAGCCGTGTGGCACATGCATACGGGCGTCATTCTCATTCCCTACCACCTTCGCTGTCACTTCCTCTACCTCTTCATATCTTAAATCATCAAGGCAGACTGAACACTAAAATGCCAGCCACCTAGCTCTCTAATCCTGCCGACTACGCTAAAATAACTATCTGTTATACAGAACCTTTCATATCTATCTATCTATCTATCCATCTATCTATCTATCCTGCTGACTACACTAGGATTAAAATTATCTCTCTATCTATATCTATCCTGCCGACTATGCTCAAACTAAAATTATCTATCTATCTATCCTGCCGACTATGCTCAAATTAAAATTTTCTATCTATCTATCTATTTATCCTGCTGACTACACTAAGATTAAAATTATCTATATTATTTATTTATCTATCCATCCTTCCAAGTACGCTCAAATTAAAATGATCTATCCTGCCGACTATGCTCAAATTTAAATTATCTATCTATCCTGCCGACTACGCTCAGATTTAAATTATCTATCTATCTATCTATCTATCTATCTATCTATCTATCCTGCCGACTACACTCAAAGTTATCTATCTGTCTATATTATAAGGTCCAATGGCCAGGGTGGACAGAAAAAACAAACAAAAAAAAAAAAACTCCAGATGGCTGGAGAAAAAAATAAAATCTGTAGGGATTCCAGACCATGAGACCGCCCAGTCCCCTCTGAGCATT
The DNA here is from genome assembly GCF_016835505.1 of Polypterus senegalus. Lineage (NCBI taxonomy): Eukaryota > Metazoa > Chordata > Cladistia > Polypteriformes > Polypteridae > Polypterus > Polypterus senegalus. The sequence continues at coordinate 11,225,365 of NC_053165.1, read as the reverse complement.
CTACCTAACATAAATGAAACAGTCCACTTTGGATTTAGGGTTCTCATGAAAGGACTTGATGATGGTCACGTAGACTTCTGGCTTTTAATCCATCCATCATTGTTGGAGCATCATGATGCTTTGAGGAGGTGGTGGTGGCGCAGGCCATACTCCATACACCATACACTTATTCCATTTCAAGAAAATGAGTTATTGGCCTCGGGAGAAACCCGATCATCACAGGTGGACTTCTCAGCGAATAACTCCATTCTGTGGCCATGTAAACCCTTAACCAGGTTACTGCTATGCATTTTGTAGTCTGCGCATGTCCATTACTCCCCATCAGCCTGCCTGTGCATTCACTTTCAGCAGCCACGGGTTGAAGCATCCACAAGATAAATTTCAATTAGAACAATCTGGAAGAGAACAGACCACTCAGGCCAGTGGATTTAAGCCGTTGTCCCTGTGCTGTGACATTGGCGGCAGTGCTCGTTTCATAAGGTCAGCCCTCGCACGGAGTAACGTGGGATTAGCTTTCTTTTATTAGTGCAGTTTCAGAGCAGAGACCCCCTTCTGAACTTCTTCTGTCTCCTCCTCATCCTTTCTGCCCAAAATGATTTTTTTTTTGTATTGCAGTTCCCTGTTCCCTCGCTACAACGCCTGCATATGGGACAGGTGACAGCAGGAGCTGAATGATGTCACAGGTCACCTTAGTGTGATAACCGCTAAATCTGCGTCTTTTAATCCATTCCAAATAAAACATGAAATGCCAGCTTCCCCTGTCACGGTACAAGCTTCATTTCTCTGGGTCTCTGCACAGGTCCCGGCTGTTATCGGAGTTTAATTACTGCAATGCTGCTTTGTGACCTTGTTTCTTGTCACTGACAATATGGCTCAGGCACCAAAACACGAAAAACCTGAGGTGAAGCTTCAAACAGAGAAAACGTTAACTTTAGATACCCCAGACGGCACATCGTTGTGTTGTCCTCCCAAAGACTACATTTAAAAAAAAAATCACAGGGCACACGTTAGGTGACGCTACCACCTCATGGCTCCTCAAATCCAGACACCATAAATAAATAAATAACAATAAATTCACCATGTCCTTATACACAGATGGCTAGATAAATTCACCAATGGCATATATAAAGATGGGCTCATAGGTTTACATACCCTGGCAGAATGTGTGCCACACTTTGAAGAAAAGATGACTGATCAGGCAAAAGACATCTCACTTACCTTGAATGGAATCCAAATTAAAGTCTAAGGCATCACAGAACAGCACATCCCTTCAACCAAAAGTAGGAATAAAGAAAATAACGAGGTGGTCCCGGCTCAGAGGTTTGCATACCCAGGGTTCTTACTACTGTGTATTGCCCACTTTAGCGTCATGCAGTCTTTTGTGATAGCTGTGGATGAGGCCCTTCATTTTCTCAGGTGGTAGCGCTGCCCAGGTCCCATAAATCCAAGGGTTGCCTTGCATGAACTGCATGTTTCAGATCTCCCCAAAGTGGCTCAATGAAACTGAGCTCAGGAGATGGTGATGGCCACTCCAGTACCTTCACTTTTGGCTTTTCTATAGCCACCAAAGGGTCAAGTTGGCCTTGTGTTTTGGGTCATTGTCATGTTGGAACATCCAAGTGTGTCCCATGCGCAGCTGATGAACCAAAGTTGTCCTCCAATGTTTTCCAGTAACATGCGGCATTCATCTTGTCATCAGTTTTTACTAAATTACCTGTGGAAACCCCTACTGGGAGCAGCCGAAAGAAGAAGAAGAAGAAGAAAAAAATGACCTGTGCTGCTGTATTTCACACAGTCCCCCCAGAATATCAGAGATCCCCCCTCCATGCCACAGAGTAGGGGTGGTGCACTCTTCTTCATGGACCTTGTTGCTTCATCTCCAAACATTGTGCTTATGGTTGTGATCACAGAGTTCAATTTTGGTCTCCAAAAGACTTTGTTCCAGAAGATTCTAGACGCTGATTTGACATACTGTAAGTGGGCCGTTTTGTGGCGTTGGCACACTAAAGGCTTTTTTATTGCAGCTCGATCGTGCAGCGCATTTTTGTTCAAGTATCTCCATATTGTGCATCTTGAAACAGCAACACCACTTGTTTGCAGAAAAGCCCGGATCTCAGCTGAAGTGGCTTGTGGGTTTTTCTTGGCATCTCGACAATTGATCCTGGCAGTTGTGGCTGAAATCTCGGTTGGTCGACCTGACCGTTGGCCTCCTAACAAAAGAACCCCTAACTTTACACCTTTTTATTAGAGTTTGAACACAACTGACAGGCACTTTTAGATCTTCAGATATCTTTTTATATACGTTTACTGACTTATACAAGCCAACAACCATTTCTTATAGATAGATGGATAGGAAAAGCACTATATAATAGATAGATAGATAGATAGATAGATAGATAGATAGATAGATAGAACACAAAAGCAATGAAGGTTATTGACCCATGGGATGCTCCTTTTAATTGTAATGTCTAAGGGATGAAGATGAGGCATAATTGGGGCAAATGAAAAGAAACGGTGGTTGCCATTTCAAATTGAAAGTTTCTCCAAGGGAAAGAAATTCAGTTTTCCCTCAAAATGGTCCAAGTCAGAACACCAAGTTCCAGCTGTCATTCTATTTAAGTATCACCATTACCAAAAGGGGTGTGGCTTTGTGAGTATTTGACGTGACCTTATTGGTCCTCTGGGCTTTTCATTTCTTCCATTCTAAGGAGACAGACAGAACAAATGTAGCCACACTCAGTTCCTTCCTTGTATTTGTCTACTACTAACCTGTAATATGCTCCTGATACTCACTTATCTATCATATACTGCCTTTCCTATCTATCTATCTATCTAATCCTGCCAACTACGCTAAAATATTTATCTATCTAATCCTGCCAACTATGCTAAAATGTCTATCTATCTATCTAATCCTGCCAACTACACTAAAATATCTATCTAATCCTGCTAACTATGCTAAAATGTCTATCTATCTATCTAATCCTGCCAACTACACTAAAATATCTATCTATTTATCTATCTATCTATCTATCTATCTAATCCTGCCAACTACACTAAAATATCTATCTATCTAATCCTGCCAACTACACTAAAATATCTATCTAATCCTGCTAACTATGCTAAAATATCTATCTATCTAATCCTGACAACTACACTAAAATATCTATCTAATCCTGCCAACTATGCTAAAATGTCTATCTATCTATCTAATCATGCCAACTACACTAAAATATCTATCTATCTAATCCTGACAACTACACTAAAATATCTATCTAATCCTGCCAACTATGCTAAAATATCTATCTAATCCTGCTAACTATGCTAAAATATCTATCTATCTATCTAATCCTGCCAACTACACTAAAATATATATCTATCTATCTATCTAATCCTGCCAACTACACTAAAATATCTATCTAATCCTGCTAACTATGCTAAAATATCTATCTATCTATCTAATCCTGCCAACTACGCTAAAATATCTATCTAATCCAGCCTACTATACTGCAAATTACTATCTATCTATGTAGTGAAACGTCAAGCAAAATGACCCCTTTTATTGGCCAACTGAAAAGATTACAATATGCAAGATTTCGAGGCAACTCAGGCCCCTTCTTCAGGCGAGATGAAAGGCATTAGACCATTAGAACAATCCAGACAAGAACAGGCCATTCAGCCCAACAAAGCTTGCCGGTCCTGTCCACTTTATTCTTCCAAAATAACTTCAAGTCAAGTTTTGAAGGTCCCTGAAGTCCTCCTGTCCACCACACTACTTGGCCACGTATTCCACATGTCTATGATTCTCGGTGTGAAGAAAAACTAAATGTCTGTCTGGAATGTTCCCTACACAGATAAAATATAATAAATATAAGTCAATACAGTATCGTAGATAAAATAGCACTCCTTATATTGCAATCCACTCCAAGGAGTGAGTTGTTTTTTCAAAACCTGTCCATCATTTTTTTTGGTATTTTTAATTTGTGATTTGAAATGCCAGACTTGCTCACTCAATTTTTAATTTCTTTTTGATGCTTATTTATTCTTTTTTATGAAATAGAAAAATGACATGCAGGAAAAGCTGATCCTTGCCTTGCTCTCCCTCCCAATGGTAATAAACAGGCCTGATTTATTATTTTTTCATCTCAAAATAAGACTTTGCGTTAAAATGAAAATGAAATTGAATGTTTAAATAAAAAGGGTCTGCTTAATGGGGGGTGCTTAGAGGAACCAGGGGCTCTCAGAGATCTGCACATCATTAGAAGATGATGAGCAGCAGGTGTGCCCAAACAATAAAAGTAACAACATCCTGCTGAAAGCTCAAGAAATTACAAGAAGGTGTCAGCCATCGGGTCCCCCTGGAACTGCAGTGGAGATATGAGCCACTGATATGACAGTCAAGGCCGACGGTTTTCAGAAGCTTCATGCGACTTGTTGCCGAAATAACAAACAGTGAGTGGAATGAATCAAAAGTCAACAGTTTAGCAATCAGTGCGCCTCTGCCAGCCCCAACTCTCCATGCACCTCATGCTAGCAGGACCAGGCCAGGCTATTTCCACTTTGATGTCGTTTCAAGTTTGATCGCTAAATGAAAGGAAATGGTCTCATTTTTCAAAAAGACAGAACGTGCTCTGCTTTTGATCAGATGTCATGCTGTGCCATAGCTGGAAATGCAAACAGAGGTACAGTCATCAATAAAAATCTAATAAAAGTTCATCTTCAGAGAACTGTCGCTCATCACATCGCAGCTCTTTCCGGAATATTGACACAGAGTGAGAACGCCTGCTTTAATCGAAGTTGTCACTATAATAGTAAGTGATAGACGCCAAAGTTTTCATATTGTAATCTTTTTAGTTTGCCAATAAAAGGAGTCATTTTGCTCAACTTCTCACTGCATCCATAATGGCTAACACAGTACAACACCCTAGCACTAAAGTTTAAAGTATAAAGAGATATTTCAAAAATATAGCAAAAAAGCCCCCAAAGAGAAGGAGGATGACCATAAACCCCTGGCTTCTGCACAATATTTACACAAAGTTGACAAGTCCAAAATGAAAACCAATCTGCCCGGGACCTGCGGTGGATGGCACCCTGCCCAGGATTAGTTCCTGCCTTGTGCCCTGTGTTGGCTGGGATTGGCTCCAGCGGACCCCCGTGACCCTGTGTTCGGATTCAGCGGGTTGGATAATAGATGGATGGAATCTGCCTGGGACCGGAAATAAAAGACAAAGAGTAGATGACAAAGTTGCACGTCGCAAAGAATTCAAAAACATTGGTGTGATACAAATGCAGAGCAGGTTAGAGATAATGGAAGTACGAAAATTCAAAAAAGATCGCAGTAGCGCAAACAAATTACTACTCTGTGAAATAACGGAACAGCGAAAAGAGATCGAATATATTGCTCAGATTTAAACTTTAAGTCTGTGACTTGTAGATCATCTAATTCGTGTTGCCATCAGGGAAAAGTAATGCTTCTTCCCAATGTATTGGCGAGAATTAAAAGATTTGTTGTTTGGTGAAAGTAAAATCCACATGCGCCGGTGGCAGAGACGTGAAGTGGCTGGCACGTAGTGCAGGCCGGGGGGGTTTGGTGAGCAAAGAGAGCAGGGTGCAAAGCCCCCTAGTAAGATTATATTATATTCCCCAAATCAAACACATGCACATTATATGAATGCGGAAAGAAAAAGAAATTCTGAGGTAAGTTTATTTTTTCACTTATTCCACCCTGGAAGATCAGATGGCGGCAAAGTGCTTTTATTTATCAATTAAGTTGATGTTTTCACCATATTTTGTATACATTTCCGATTAATAAGTCTTCTAAAGTGATTTCTGCTGTCCATGTAAGCCATCAAAGCCATCAAAGGTGACCTGTTCTGTTTTTATTGTTTCCGCAGATTGGCCACACTCCCAAATCCTTCAAAGAAAATGACATCTACATTGCTTTTTTTTCCTCAAAGGACTCTAACCTCGTTTTTTATTACATGTGCTTCATCGGACGTTTGCTGACAGAAACATAGCTATTCATTTGTCACTGACAGCTTAGAGAGATAGAATTAGGCACAAGTTCAACTAAACAGCACAGCGCAGCAGCAGCAGCAGCAGCAGCGAGTGTATTTTCCATATTTTGAGTACCCACCAAGTTCAAAAATATCGCCAGATTTGCACTCGGGCTTCTCTGCGCTGTAGGAAAATGTGAGTAAGGCTAACGATAATTGTGAAATACGCCGGGACGCACTTGAGTGGCAGGTTTCAAATGTTAGTTGAAATGAGCAGGAATTCAATCCATCCATCCATTATCCAACCCGCTATAATCTAACTACAGGGTCATGGGGGTCTGCTGGAGCCAATCCTAGGGCGCAAGGCAGGAAACCAACCCTGGGCAAGGCGCCAGCCCACCACAGGGCACACACACACACACACTAGGGACAATTTAGAATCGGCAATACACCAAATCTACATGTCTTTGGACTGTGGGAGGAAACCCACGCAGACACGGGGAGAACATGCAAACTCCACGCAGGGAGGACCCGGGAAGTGAACCCAGGTCTCCTAACTGCGAGGCAGCAGTGCTACCCACCGTGCCGCCCAAGCAGGAATTCATCAAGAAAATATGAACAACCATTCTTAACTCCATCATTGCTGACCAAGAACCAAAAGAAAGACCAGTGGACGGCTTCCACATTTTCTAATCCTCACTCCTGTACCCCCAACATAACGACCTTCCTGGGTTAAAAATGAATTATTAAGGTACCAGTAATAGCGCACTGCTATAACGATAGAGCAGTAAATACACTTCACTCCTAGTGTTCATCATCTTTCTCTGTACGTTTATCATTCGTTTGCTCAGAGGTTGATGCGCTTGCTGCTTCCTGAGCAGCTCTTCTTTTCTCCACCCGCTTCTTCTCTTCTTTCGTTGGCATCTTTTCACGTTAAAACTGATGATGTTAGTGTTTGTGTTGCAATTACTTAGTACGTTTTCTTCCATTTTTCTCTTAAGCTGGCACTTCATTCTTCAATCTGCCTGAAGAATGACTTAAGATATAAAGAGGTAGGGGAAGTGACGGCGAAGGGGGTAGGGATGAGAATGGCACCCATACGCATGCGCCACATGGCTGCCCTGCTGCCGAGAGTTAATTCTACAATAAAATAAAATAAAAATAGTAATAACCTTGGAGGTCAATCATCACCCCGAAAGCGGACAGTAGACGTCACGTAGTATTTGTGTATCACATCTTAGGGCAATAGGTCAAACGGTTTGTGAGCTACAGCCACGGTAGCATATTAAATATAAAGATATACACACACATAAACATACTGTATATATAATATATATATATATAAAATCACACAAGTGCATAAAGGGGACAGCCTAAGGGCTCTGGTGACTGTAATTTCCCTCCACTCCAAGGGTTGGCGCTGTATTCTAATGATTTTTCTCTTCCTCGCTCTGCAGACCAGAGGACTGATGACTATACCCCCACTGACTTCATTTCCAGTTTCTGTCCACCTGGACTTGCCTCTTCCTGCTAGAAGGACCAAAAACTAGAAACTCAGCCATCTTGAAAAAGTTAAAATGAGAACTTGTGTTTTTAGAAATTGCGTGTTTTTCTTTGTTTTTCCGACTTCAGTTACCAGGGAGGCACCTCAATTTTTCATCATGGTCTGTTTGATCTCTTACTATATATACAGTATATATATATATATATATATATATATATATATATATATATACTGTAGATATATATATATATATATAGGGGTCCTCGGGTTACATCACTGTTGTAGGAACGAAACTGTGTCGTAACCCGAATTTTGGTGTAAGTCGAAACACACTCTAGCCTAAGTCACTTACCAATCTTAACACATTTGCAAATAATTAGCATAATCTAGAACATAAAAACACAAAATCTAAGCCTGAGAAAAAAGAAAAGGACATAAATATGCTGTACTGTACACTGTACTGTAGTAACAGAAAAAACGAGTGTAAAAAAATCCTTACCTTTATTCCTTCTCATGTCTCAATTTTTTTAAGATTTTATGGGAGTGAGTGTTTGTAAATTCGAAACGTCGTATGTCGAGATGTTGTAACCCGAAGACCCCCTGTAAATATATATATATATATATATATATACATACCAGTAACGGCGTACTGCACGATAACGTGCAGTGGATACCCTTGACTTGAGCATTCCTAGTGTTTCTCCTCTTCCTCTGTACGTTTATCGTTCGTTTGCTCAGAGGTCGATGCGCTTGCTGTTTTCTGATCAGCTTTTCTTTTCTCCACCCTAGCCGCCCGCTTCTTCTCTTCTTTCGTCGGCGTCTTTTCACGTTAAAACTGATGAAGTCAGTGTTTGTGTTGCAATTACTTAGTAACTTTTCCTTAATTTTTCACTTAAGCTGGCACTTCAGTCTTCAATCTGCCTCAAGAATGACTTATGATATGAAGAGGGAGGGGAAGTGACGGCGAAGGTGGTAGGGATGAGCACGGCGCCCGTATGCATGAGCCACACGGCCGCTGCCGAGAGTTGATTCTACGGTAAAATCTAATAAAAAGAGGAATTACCTTGGAGGTCAATCATCACCCTGAAAGTGGACAGAAGACGTCACGTAGTATATTGTGTACCACATTTCAGGTCAAAAGTTCAAACGGTCTGTGAGCTAACAGGCGATTTAAAATCCTGGACAGACAAACAGACAGCCGCGGTGGCGTATTCTATAAGAAGATAGTTGTGTTCCAATCCAGGTAGGATTTCAATGTCTGAATGGGTCAAAGATGACTACATGAATATGGTGGTTACATGTCACAGCTATTTGGAATACATGAACACACTGTACTGTATGATTAATTATTTAATCGCAGTAGTACCCTGATTATCCCACTGATGCTGCTACAGAGAAGAGGTGAGAGCAGGTGAGAGGAAAGCTGCCATCAGAGAAGATGACAACAGTGAATCAACTGTGAAGACAAAGCTGACAAGTAATCAGCGTGAAGCCGTCTATCACCTACTGTTAAATTCTGCTACGTACTTCTAAAATTTTTATTTTTATACTGTATTGTTTGTGTGTGTCCTGTGGTGGGTTGGCACCCTGCCCGGGATCGGTTCCTGCCTTGTGCCCTTTGGCTCCAGCGGACCCCCGTGACCCTGTATTCGGATTCAGCGGGTTAGAAATGGATGGATGGATGGATGTATTGAGGATTTGTCCTGTTCTGCGTATTGTATTGTATTGTATTGACCCCCTTCTTTTTGACACCCAACCTACCCAGAAAGCTTTTCCAAGGTTTCTTCCATTGTTTCCCTACTGGGATTTTTTTGTGAGTTTTTCCTCATCTTCTTAGAGAGTCAAGACTGGGGGGCTGTCAAGAGGCAGGGCCTGTTAAAGCCCATTGCAGCACTTCTTGTTTGATTTTGGGCTATACAAAAATAAATTGTATTGTATTGTATTGTAAGCCATTCTAACTTTACCACAACAAATCAAGATTGCCAATAAAAACTGGGTGGCATAGTCAGATATTTTAACAGTGTCTAGATGTCTAGCCCTAACCCTACCACTAACTGTACCCTGTAGCAGTCCGGTGCCTCTAAGATTCACACCGTCGACGAGACGGTGATTTATTTATTTTTTTAAGTGAGATTCCAGGGACGCTCCCAGCCTTGGCCTGACCCTCACGCCCTCACAAGCAGAGACAAAAGGCCAACGGCAATAAAATAGCAAATAAAGAACGTATTAACAATAATTAATGAAAACAATGATCCCACCTCCGTGCCCCTTCTGGCGATTATACATTAAATAAATACAGCAAAGCGCAAACAAAAAAGTCCAAGTAAAGTCCATGAAAAACGGCAACAGATGAAATGTAATGATGAAGGTTGTGAGGGACAGCTGGCGTTTCAGTCTGGTCGGGACGTCCCTCAACAAAAGAAAGCTGCAGTTTCAGGGCATTACATCCCTTGGAACGCTAGATGGCAGCTTCCCTGGATGGAAATGGTTTCTTGGATTCCCGCAAGGCAGCATGGGACATGGAGTCCGTCTCTTCAGCCCTGTTGGGTGCCATGGGTGCCGCCAGGGGAAGCTCACCAAAAACCCAGGGATTATTACGGTTACGCCAACCGGGAAGTACTTTGGGGGTCACGAGGACGGAAATCCACAGTACTTCCGGGACATTTGATGAAGGACAAGGTGGTGTTGACCCGGAGAAGAAATACTTCCGGGTCAAGGACTTTAAAAGGACTGTGGGAGTTGGGAGGAAGTGTGATGGAGCTGCCGGGAGTGGAGGATTGGTTATTGTTATTGATTTATTATTGTTTATTGGAGAATTGTGGAGTGTGCGGTGCTTTGTGCACTTTATAGAAGAAAAATAATTAAAGAATTAAAGACTTAATTAAAGAGAAGTCTTGGACGTCTGTCTGGTGGGGTCAACGGGGCGACAGTGCCTCTAGTGTCCACAAGGTAAATAGTCCAGAGATCCGCACGTTGAAGGGGAATGAAAAGATAGTCCTACTGGTATATTCTGAAATGGTGAAGACGGGTGGACGGTTCAGGAGTGCTCCTTTCTTCACACGATGGCCATAAATCCCCAGACAGTCCTCAAGTAACAGGCAGACAGCAGGCAATCCAGACCCCAATCAAGAAACGATCCAGGACAAAATGTGAATAAACACAGGAAACCCAACGGAAGGTAGACAGACAGGAACTTGAGACACAAAATACTTTTTTGTTTTTCTTTTTGGTCACCGGCCCCCTTTTTAAAAACCACGCTGACCTCCTTTGACCCCAACAGCCACTGCACCCTCAGCAGGAGACCAATCAGAGCCACTGCAGGGACTGCTGGGAGTTGAAGTTTCAAGCACCGCTACAACCCTGTATGTGTGACCAGACACCCATCACAATAGCAAAGGGTCTGAATTCTGGTGTCAATGGGATGTTTCAGCTTTGTTTCATTTTTAATACAATTCTTACAATCCTATTCTCTCTTCATCATCCTGAGGATTTAAGATGTGATTTTTGCTCCAGTCGGTCCTGAACTGCTAAGGGGGGCATCTGCTTTCACAGGTGGCTTCTGAGAAAGAAAAATCGTTATTAAGCTATAATATTGTATGTATTAATGAACTAATAATCAATAAGCCATTGTTTAAACTGCCTCTGCTAAATACTGTAATAATAATAATAAATACTGGAATAATAATGTAAGCTAAAAAAGTAACTTGCAACATTTTTTTAGAACACTGCTGACTTTTAGTCTGTTTTAAAAAATGAAGACTGTTAATCTGTTAGGAAACGTCTGCGTGTTTTGTCTAATCAGCAGCAAACAGGTACTTCCATTTCTGCTTTACTTATTTTTGAACAAAATGTTGCAACCCTTGGGCATAGTACTGACCCCCAAATATGTTGTAATATCTCATGCTAAAGCTGTCACTGTAAAATATAAGCAAGTCTTTTATAAAAAGGGAACTCACCCCCTGCAAGATTGGGCTTTTGCTGGTTACTGTCAGTGAAATTAGCTGGCAGGGGCTGCAAGGGTCTCTCTGCTCACCAAAGAATTAATAAAGACACTGTTATATTTCTCTTCTGATCAGTGTCGGTCTGCTGTTTCCCTCGAACCTTCGACCACACTTCTGACCAAACCTGACAAAGTGTGCAGAAGGTGAAGGAGTCCGAATGCTTTCTGAACCCACCGTAACGCAGCCCTCATTCAGGCTCATGTCAAGTAGCGGTTGGCGTCCCATAAATTTGACACCCTGGGTCTCCCAGAAGCTACGGGACTCTGATTGGAAATCAGCGTCCTGCAAACCCCAAGGTGGGTACCCCATGGAATTCCTAGAAATGCTTTTAGTGCTGCACAGCCCCTTTAGGTCCAGACATCCCTGAAATGAGTTCTGCAAGGGTAGGATGTCTGAATAAAGGCACTGTGGGTAGCCCTGATTCTAAAGTGCTAAGGGGTCCTTTGTAGGTGTCCCACAACAGAACCTGACGTGTGTGCACCTCGGCTAGCCCCGATTGTTAAGTGTTACCAACAACTTTTTAAAAGTTAATAAAGAAATCAGACTTAGATGATCTGCAGTGGACTGCCTTGAGCCCTGTGCTGGCTGGGACTGGCTCCAGCAGACCCCTGTGACTCTGTAGTTAGAATACAGCGGGTTGGATAATGGATGGACTTAGATGATCTGCAGTGGACTGGCACCCTGCCCAGGGTTTGTTTCCTGGCACCCTGTTCAGAGTTTGTTTCCTGCCTTGCACCCTGTGCTAGCTGGGACTGGCTCCAGCAGACCCCTGTGACTCTGTAGTTAGGATACTAGTCGATGCCCGCCATAGCATACGGCGGTGTAAGAATAGGAACGAAAAACGGTGAGAAGGAATTCAGAAATCAAGAAGAAAGAAATACTTCTTGAAAGACGCAGTTGTGAATTGGTGTTTTGCTGGAGACGACAGATAATGAGTCGAAAGGTCTAACCCTAGAAAAAGCCACGTATAACAATAGTTTTGTTGCATATATCTTGGACTTCCTGGAAATGTGGACGGTAATCTGATCATTTTGCCTACACGTACGTTGTTATTTTCAGCCTTTGTTTGCAGTGCGTCTGATAGTCCTTTGTATTGTTCCATGTGCAGATCTTGTTGATGTAATCTGAGATAGTTGAGACGCGCGCCCTCTGTTTTAACATACGTATCTATGACGTACTGTTGGAATAGTTTGTCACAGGAGTGCAAAATACTAAATGTATTCCTCATTGATAATCTGTACGTGTAAAATTGGCATTGAGTAAGCCTGATTCGGTTGGCGGTTCTTTTATCGGGAACATGTCGTAAATCTTTGTGCCAGCCAATTTCTCCGTAAGGGAATAAAAGTGGGTAAACCATAGGATCGCAATTCATATTGAGTGTGGAAATCTGTTTACAGGAGTTGACTCTGGGATAGATGCAAATGTCCCTTTCTTCTCCGACGAAAATCGCTGCAACATCGGTGTGACATGTCAGGGCATTGTATCGTCGTAAATCCTGCCCAGGGTTTTCCTTCAAAACCATTCGTACAGATGCTGTTGAGTTTGTATGATTTAGTGAAGGGGTTGATGGTTCTGAGCATGGAATCTAGCTGGAGAAGTACATTTTCGCTGCATGCAGAGTTTGCTTTATTTTATAAGCGTACTTCAGTAGCTTGTGCTGTGTCAACACATACAACTGTCCATATCCTGGAGAGGTAGAAGTGTTAGCGTATAGTGGAGAGATTTGGTGATAAATTTACCCGTGTGTTTTAACACAGTATGGTCCGTGGCCAGGAGGTTGAGTTATCTGTGCACCCATGGAAGCAAACACTAGAGAAGAGTTGTGTTCTCGATAATTTTTACCTTCTGATGTTTGCTGTGTAAGAAGCTTTTATAAAGACACAGGTGGTAAAGCTACTTGAATCGAGAAATGCCGTGTCAGCTGCGTGTGGGCGGGACCAGTTTTGAAGAGGAGCCACAGGCAGCGTGGGGAAATGTTTGAAAGAGGACGAATAGGAATCAAGAAATGCCGTGTCGGTTGCTTGTGGGCGGGACCAGTTTTGAAGAGATGCCTCAGGCAGCGTGGGGAAGGTTTTGGAAGAGGACGAATAGGAATCGAGAAATGCCGTGTCGGCTGCATGTGGGCGGGACCGGTTTTGAAGAGAAGCCGCAGGAAGCGTGGGGAAGGATTTGGAAGAGGACGAATAGGAATTGAGAAATGCCATGTCGGCTGCGTGTGGGCGAGACTGGTTTTGAAGAGATGCCGCAGGCAGCGTGTGGAAGGGTTTGAAAGAGGATGAATAGGAATCGAGAAATGCCGTGTCGGCTGCGTGTGGGCGGGACCGGTTTTGAAGAGATGCCGCAGGCAGCGTGTGGAAGGGTTTGAAAGAGGACGAATAGGAATCGAGAAATGCTGTGTTGGCTGCGTGTGGGCGGGGCTGGTTTTGAAGAGAAGCTGCAGGCAGCGTGGGGAAGGTTTTGGAAGAGGACGAATAGGAATCGAGAAATGCTGTGTCGGCTGCGTGTGGGCGAGACCTGTTTTGAAGAGAAAGCAGGATGAACCAGAAGAGAAATTTATATAAGAGACAGCGGGTTGGATAATGGATGGATGGATGGATGGATGGATGGACTTAGATGATACGCTTGAAATCATTTCCATCAGTTGGATTAATATTCAAGTTTATCGCCACACTGTCAACCGAGGGTGCTCTATTGAAAGGATTGCTTTATTGTCATAAAATGATTATTACAAGGTTAAAAAAAAAAGAAAAGAGAACGAGAAAGAAAAGCCTTGTCCTTAATTTTCCCCCCCTTTTTTTTAAAATGCAAATTTGCATTAAATGTCAAAATCATCTCACAGCAAAGGCTTCTTTCTTTTCCTCACGGTGAAACCGTCATTGGTCATTGTGTTTCAGACATGTAGACAGTGCAAGTGGCAGGCGCTGATTAAACGGCCCTTTGTTCTTCCCTTTTTTTTCATTGCCTTTAATTAGCATCCGTGCAAGTGTAGTCACACTGTCAAGTGGAAAATACAAAATCTGTTGTAACATTTGTTATTGGACTCTGCCACGGAGACAAGCAAGAGAGACGTTCCATTGTTGTGGTAATTAGAGGCCCAAAGTGCCTGTTGAATTCTCCTGAAGACACCTGTTTTTAACCCCCTTTACGGCGGACCGCCTGCTCGATACAATGAAGCTGAGTGACATCTAGTTATGAGCCATTGCCTTTTTTTAATGGAATATTTAACAAATGGAATACTAAATCCTTCAGGGAATCCTTTATCCAATGCTAAAAATGATATAATTGTTCAGGATAATTTAGAAAATATAATTGTAACTAGTGGTGTGCTCCCCTGCAGCCCCCATCAATAGCTCACTTCGTTTGCTCTCGGTGAACGGTGGAATTTTTTTTGTTAAATTAAAAAAAATAAATAACTGTCTTACAATATTTCACACAGGGAGGACCCGGGACACAAACTCACAATCTCCTCACTGCGAGGCTGCCGCGCTACTATTGTGCCACCTGCGTGGCTTGTCAACTCTTCTTAGCAAAGTAGAGGTGTATAATGTATTTGCATTAAATTCATTGTATTGACATGAAAGTATCATTGATCTATTCTCCTAATGAAGACGAATAAAATGATATATATGATGTACGGTTTTGAAGAAAAATGAGCGTTGCATGAAAACGTTGCACGATTTAGCTCATCGTTTTAAATATGGTGACCACACGGGGCGCCAGAGAGCCCCAAACCACAGGCTCATTAAAGTTGAGTGAATATAATAAGGGACTTTTTTTATTCCACCAAAGCACATTTCACAGCCACCTCTCCAATAAATGAAATCTAAAATCACCAATTGCTCCTCCTCCACTTCCGCCGAGTTTTGCCCACTGCCTCCCGACTCTGACTCGTCCATATGTGGCAGCGGGTTTCCCCTCATGCCGGACCCGGGAGTGCTTCTGGTGCTATTCTGCCTCCGCAAGGAAAAACTGCTGTGCCATAAGCAAAGTAGAGTGGTCCCCCCAGGGTTCCCCTACAAGGCTGCACTTTCGGGCTCCACTACAACTGAAGACAGAACCCCTAACCAATGAATGAGGAGACGGAGGTGGAACTTCAATTCAAAAGCTCAATCCCATCTGAATTACATTTCCTGTTTAAACTGGCGCTGATTTTTCCGGGGGTATTTCTCTAACAATATCCATCCATCCATTATCCAATCCCGATATATCCAAACTACAGGGTCATGGGGGTCTTCTGGAGCCAATCCTAGCCAGCACAGGGTGCAAGGCAGGAAACAAACCCCGGGCAGGGTGCCAGCCCACCTCAGGGCACACACCCATACACCAAGCACACACTAGGGACAATTTAGGTTCGCCAATGCACCTAACCTGCTTGTTTTTGGACTGTGGGAGAAAACCGGAGCAAATATAAATAATCAAATCAATTGATAAAGATTATCGCCTTGTATTTCTGTGATAATGTCGTGACTCGGGAGTCCCAAACGCACTTCAAAGATTGCCCTAGGGGGGGAAATACCATCAAAACCCTGGCTAGGTACAAAAAAGGGCCTTGAAAAATCTTTACTAAATAAAAGACTTATTTTGAACAAAAGACACTCCAATACACAATGCTCTATAGGAATTGGTGAAAAGGCAAGGTAATCAACAGCAAACAAATGAATCCAAAGGTTCAAGAATTGAGGAGCTCTCAAAAAGCAAGAGCACAAAGCACAGCAGACACAAGAAACACTTCACTCCCCTCAGCATTCAAAATGAATGGCCAGGAGCTGTGGAAGGTCCTCAAGTATATACGGTGGAGGGCAGTGATTGGCAGGCGGCTCCGCCCATTGGGTGCAGCCCACAAAATACATGGGACACAATCTAGGCAAATTCCAATTACAAATAGACATGAAGAAAAATGGACATAATAAGCAAGAGAGGCATTAATAGAAATAAACGGCACAAAATTAGTCAAAACAGACACGAAACTCAACTTTGAACCCCAGGCAGGGGTGAAATGCTGGCTAAGAAACAGGACAGGTAGACATGTAACTATGGTTTGATTGCCACACAAGAATTTTTAAAACTTGCAATGCTAAAATTACGTCTCACAGTAGTGCCAGATTGCCTTCATTAAAGTCAGACGCTGACCCCTTTGACGTACTCATGGTTACACAAAAGGCGTCGGTAACAATTTAAATTGAACAGCAATTTCAATCATCATTATCAATCATTTTAAAATACCGCAAAATGAGCTGTCAGAAACCAGAGTTCAAATCAAATTGGGCCTTGGCACCACTACGCTTCCTTTTTATAAGGAGACACAACATGGCAGCAAGTCATTGCCTTGCATTTGAAGCCCGCAGGAGCACTTCATGAAACCAATAGCCATGATGAGACACAATAAAGAACCATCAGCAGCCCAAAATGTGCTGATAAACAAACTTCTGGGGTGCCTCCTGTGCTTCTGGGGGGTGTGTGTGGGGGGTGGGGGGGCTAAGTTGTGCACATTATTCAGTATGAGTCATAAAGCCGGCGTGGTGTCGGCAGCAGAGCGGATACATTTTCAAAAGGGATTGGTGCAAATTAGAATTCTGGCAGCAGCAGTTTGCACCCGTTGTAATTAGCTGCAGGAAATCAATTGCAATACGATGAAGGTGTCTACTTGGAACGTTGGAGATGGAGAAGTAGGCTCATTGCCTGGTGATGCGTTTTAGATGATCGGATGTACTGTTGTGTGATATTCCTGCATGGAGCCCGAACTTCAAAAATTCCATTAGTTATCTATCCTTGTTTGCACCCAATACAAGCTTCTCTTCTTAGTTTTTAAGGTTGTCATGATATTGTCAAGGGTCGTCAAAAACTTACTGGAAGTGCTCTTGCTTGGTTCAAATCATACCTTAACGACTGAGAAGAACTTGTTGCCTTTGGTGGGTTTATGTCTGACCCGTCTCATTTATTTCATGGATCAATTCTTGGCTCCCTGCTCTTTACTATTTTAATGCTTTCTCTATTAGATGGCACGTTCTATGGCCTCGCTGTTATACAGATGACATACAGGTTTACTTACACAAGCATTACCTCCTCCTCATTGGTGGCCTGATTATCTCATATAAAACACTGGTAGCCTGAAAACTTTCTCAGACTAAAGAGTGACAAGACTGAAGCTTGAATCATTTCATCTCCAGGTACCCTAAGGATCATTTTTTATTAGAAATTGGCCTGCAGAGGTCAAAAACCTTGGTGTTATTTTAGATTCCGCTCACTGTTTTGAAAAGCATTTTACCGTATGTACTCGTGGATAAGAAAATCTATCTATCTATCTATCTATCTATCTATCTATCTATCTATCTATCTATCTATCTATCTATCGGCAACACCACCTGTTTATAGCACAAATCCTGCCGACTATGCCAAGTGTTTTGTTGTACAGTCACACCACAATCTATCTGTCTTTCTATTATGGGGAACAGCCCGGACACAGACAGGTAGACACCGTTGTTTAAACCCACACACGTTTATTTACAATATTTCCAAAGTATCACTCACACACAACCCAGTGCCCCAGCACCAATCACCCACAAGTCCAGGCCTCTCCAATGCCTGTCTCTCTCTCTTCAGGTCCGCCTCCACTCCTCTCCTCCGAGCTCCATCCTCTTCCACCCGACTCCAGCCAGCGAATGAAGGGAGGCGGCCCCTTTTATGCTCACCCGAACGAGCTCCAGGTGTCCCCCGATCACCTTCCGTCGGCCCTCCCAGGTGTGGCAGAAGTGCCAACTGTGCAACTGGAAGCACTCCGGGTATCCATGGTCTTCTTCCCCCCAGCACTTCTGGGTGTGGTGGAAGTGCTGAGGGCCAGGGCTCCTCAGGCATCTGGGCGCCCCCAGGCGGTGACCATGGGCCCCTATAGGGTTGAGCTTCCAAGCTCTGCACCCGTGGTCCCCAAAGCCACCAGGGTGGTCACCCCCTTGTGTTCTGGAGGAGGCGTCAGCCCTCCTCCGGTCCTTCTGGGTGTCCCGGCTGGGGGTGGCATGCCACACTATCTATATCTATCTTTTATATACTGTCTTTCACATCTATCTATCTATCTATCTATCTATCTATCTATCTATCTATCTAATCCTGCCTACTATACTAAAATATAGGGTGGTCCAGATCTAATTATGCCATTTTCATTACGCTCTAACTTATTAAGTTTATTACATAGAAAATTACCTGAAAAATACCAGACCATCGAGAAGTGTGCGAACTGACGTCATGAAGAATTGTCTTTGCGCCGAACTGGGATGGTCTCCGCCTAAATCTATCTATAGTATACACTAGCTGATAAGATCTCCCGTTCTCAAGTCAGGACTTGATTTTACCGCATAATTTCTGGTGTTTTATAATGTCGGTCGTATAAGTCAAATGCGGAAATCTCAAGCCATTGGTCCACGAGATTACGATATGCTAACACCCACCTGAGAGAGTAACGACTCAGCACACGGCCTTTTTATTTCTATATATTGTGTCTATGTGACCACATGGTAATACCCCAATTATTCCGAAGTGACGTTTGCACTGATTTGTATCTCACCCCCTCATACACCTTTATCGTAAGAGCATCCCTTATCTATGATGGAGAGTTCCATCAGAAGAAAATATGAAGCTGGTTTTAAATTAAAAGTCATTGAAGTGGCAAAAGAAATTGGTAACTGCGCTGCTGCAACAAAATTCAATGTCTCTGAGAAACGGGTGCGAGATCGGAGGAGGCAAGAAGATGTAAAAAAACAAATGTAAGTGTCGCATTTTTGAACAGGCGTAAAAGTCTGGGTCTGATTTTATGATCGATTGTTTGGGTTTCAGGACCGGACATAGACGCCAGTATATACGGTAATAATATTACCAGGGTTGCCTTTCTCCATCTTAAACAAATCTCAGGGTTACGTACTTTTCTTTCAGATACCGCAGTGGAGACTCTTATCCCTGTTTTTGTCACCTCGCGACTTGATTATTACAACGTGCTGACTTGTGAGATCTCCGCGCGGAACCCAAACTTCAAAAATTTCACGGGCTGCCTGCCCTTTTTCGCACCCAATACAAACTTCTGCCCTTAGTTGTTCAGGCCCTTCAAAGTCTGCCTCCACCTTATCGGTTTTCTTTATCGAACCCGGATGTTCCATCACGCTCACCCCGTTCTTTCGATTGTGTGCTGTGAGCGACGGAGCTTTGAGTGTATCGGACTTGTGATTATGGAATGTCCTGCCTTTGGAGCTTCGTGTTTGTACCTCACTTTCTGTTTTTAAATCTAAACTTAAAACTTTTCAGTGTTGCATTTTGTTGGTTTTGTTAACTTTGTATACATGTTGGACTGTTTTATTATATGCTTTCATATTTTATATTAATGTTCAGTGTCCTTGGGCATTTTCAAAGGTACTTTGAAAGAGAATTTATCATTATTATTATTAGACACATGGAATTTATTGCCAATGTTTAATACTTCTCTGTGTTTTTCTTCATATTTAATAGCGCAGGACCAACCGAGTCTTCAAACAGTCTGTCAGAAGATTAGGAGCTGCCTCCCTAACTATGCCACTCTTCTTCCTTACCTTCATTTCAGGCTGGTGTTGTGGACTTGTGTGTTTTTTCTCTGATGATCAATCGTTCGTGAGGAATTCTTGTTGAAAGACTCAATAAATGATGTCATGTTCTTTTCTTACATTGATTTTAGCTAGCGTTCCACAGAAATTAATAAAAATAATTTGACAGACGTGACCTTTTCTAAACCCACGTTGATTGTGGTGTGGAGCTCTGCTTATGTGGTAGGTCCCATCTGCTGCTCGTCTCCGTAATCTTCCTTAACCTCGTGTGACGCTGATGTAGGACCTCCTGGCCTGTTTGCTTGCAGCAGCGTTTTTCTCATTTAAAAAGATTAAGAATATTTGCGATTTTCTTCTGCTCTCTTAGATTTCATCGAATACAATTCAGAGGCTTCATAAATGGAGTGCATTTAGTTTTAAAATAAAATACTCAAACAATATTTGCCAATTATATTCTATCACCTTAACCATTGATTAGTGATTGTGTAGAGGTGTTCAATGCTGAAACTAATGAGTGATGCTGACCTTAAGAGTCTTTGAGTGAATTGGGAAGAATGGCCTCCGGGCAAAAATATCATCAGGGCCCAAGATGTCCATCATAAATAACAAAACTTTTCTTCACTTATCTCTATTAATTCTACATTGTATAAAACTTCCTTCGGTTAATCACAATTGTTATGAACACAGTGCAAAGTTTATAAGCGTTATTGGCCAGGAAATGGTGAGATGCTACAGAGGAACAGTTGTAACCAGAGGGCAAAAATTAAAAAGATTTGAAGTGGAAAACCAAAAGAATCCTACAATGACTTATACTATTACTACACTAATTAGAACGTTGATTAAATTTAGTATTTCATAGTACCAAAGATATGATCCATCTTAAGAACCTCAGATACGGTGATGACATCAGGCCAAATGTCAGAGACTGGAAGTATCGACTGACAACAACAACATTTATTTCTATAGCACATTTTCATACAAATAATGGAGCTCAAAGTGCTTTACATGATGAAGAAAGAGAAAAAAGACAAATTAAAATTAAAATAAGAGAACACTAATTAACATAGAATAAGAGTAAGGTCCGATGGCCAGGGAGGACAGAAAAAACAAAAAAAAAAAATCCAGACTGCTGAAGAAAAAATAAAATCTGCAGGGGTACTGAGGCCACAAGACCACCTGACCAGCCCCCTCTGGGCATTCTACCTAACATACTGTAAACGATCAGTCCTCATTGTATTCAGGGTTTTCATGTAAGAACTTGATGATGACGGTCACGTGGACTTCTGGCTGTTAATTCATCAATGTATGGACATCACGGTGCTTTGATCAGGTGGTGGTGGCGCAGGTCGCCACCACAGAAAACCGGAAAAAGAACAGAAGAGAGAGTAGGGGTTAGTGCGGATTTTGGAACCACCAGGAATAATGATGATAATTAATTGAATATACAGAGCATCAGGTTTAAAATAAGATGAAGTTACGAGAAAGCCATGTTAAAGTAATGTGTTTTCAGCAGTTTTTTAATGTGCTCCATCGTATCAGCCTGGTGAATTCCTATTGGCAGGCTATTCCAGACTTTAGGCGCCTAACAGCAGAAGGCCGCCTGCCCGCCTCACCACTTCTTGTAAGTTTAGCTCTTGGAATTCTAAGCAGACACTCATTTGAAGATCTAAGGTTACGAGCTGGAGTGTCAGGTGTAAGACATTCTGAAATTTAAGATGGAGCAGATTATTGAAGGCTTTTTAAACCATCAGCAGTATTTTAAAGTCAATTCTGAATGACACCAGTAACCAGTGTAGCGACGCTAAGACTGGGGTGATGTGCTCAGATTTTCTTTTCCGAGTTAAGATTCTGGCAGCTCCATTCTGCACTTGTTGTAATCAATTGATGTCTTTTTTGAGTGGTCCTGAGAGGAGTGCGTTACAGTAATCTAGCCGACTAAAAAACAAAAGCGTGAACTCATTTCTCAGCATCTTTCAATGTTATAAGAAGTCTAATTTTTGTTATGTTTCTTAAGTGAAAAAATGCTGTCCTGGTGATCTGATTAATATGTGATTTAAAGTTCAGGTCACAGTCAACAGTTACCCCTAAATTCTATACCTCTGTCTTGACTTTTAATCCTAATACATCAAGTTTATTTCTAATAACCTCATTAGATCCATTACGGCCAATCACTAAAATTTCTGTTTTCTCTTTATTTAGCTTGAGAAAATTACTATTCATCCAATCAGAAACACAAGTAAGACACGATGTTAGTGAAACCGTAGCCGTATGGCTAATTTGTTAAGAAATATCAGTACAAAAATCAGATTATCAGACAGTATGGAAAAGAAAAATGAAAATGATCTTATTGACAAATACAGGGCGAGTTATCTGTTTGTTTTATATAGTGCCTTTCATATCTATCTATCTATCTATCTATCTATCTATCTATCTATCTATCTATCTATCTATCTATCTGCAACACCACCACTACACTCCACCTGTCCACAGTGCAAATCCTGCTGACTACGCCAAGTGCTATGTTGTAGAATTATACCACAATCCATCCCAGGTTACTATCTATCTATCTATCTATCTATCTATCTATCTATCTATCTATCTATCTATCTATCTATCTATCTATCATTACAGAAAGGCACCTTTGAGCTTCTCAGGTTCCACGGCTCCCACTGTGTAGCCTCTTTCATCCACTAAATAATTTGGCAAGAAAAAAGAAGAATATGGAGGAGAACCCCAGCCCATTCCTGGTCTGGTATGCAAAATAAGAAAAGGAGGACTCCATTCCAGAAACAAAGACAACAAAGTCTCATTATAAAACACGATTCCAGTGTGTTGTTTTCCATCTCAGATGACAGAGCCCAGAGATGTCAGGTTTGCTACTGGACAGTGTTGATGTACGGCTTCTACCTTGCATAGTAAAGCCTTAACCCTTTCAACTCAGTCCAATTGTTTTAGACCCAGTGGTGGGATTGAACGATAATGCAAAAATTTAAACAAAATTGCATGAAATCAATGATTTCATCATTGCTATTATTGAAGTACATTGTCTTGCGGTGAAAATGCTGTATTGAATACCCCAATACCACATTGTTATGTTTTCCTTATTTCCCCTCAAAGATGGCCAAACTGCAGGAACACTTGCCCCCATCCATTTGGCCTTCTTGAACACCCTGCTTAAATTGTGCACAATTTGATGGGCTATTATCTACTAAGTACTAATTATTATCTACTAATTATTATACTCCAAACTACCATAAAAACAGGATCAATATTCATCCCCGCATAAATCAAAGTCATCCAGACGATCTGGATCTGCATAATTAGATCTTGACCACCCTATAGATAGATAGATAGATAGATAGATAGATATAAATGGCACTATATAATTAGATAGATAGATATGAATGGCACTATATAATTAGATAGATAGATAGATAGATATGAATGGCACTATATAATTAGATAGATAGATAGATAGATAGATAGATAGATACAGGCACTATATGATAGATAGATAGATATGAATGGCACTATATAATTAGATAAATAGATAGATATGAATGGCACTATATAATTAGATAGATAGATAGATAGATAGATAGATAGATAGATAGATAGATAGATAGATAGATAGAAATGTGGGATGGATTGTGTTGTGATTCTACAACAAAGCACTTGGCGTAGTCAGCAGGATTTGTACTCTGGACAGGTGGAGTGTAGTGGTGGTGTTGCAGATAGATAGATAGATAGATAGATAGATAGATAGATAGATAGATAGATAGATAGATAGATAGATAGATAGATAGATAGATAGGATGGATTGGATCGTGGTGTGATTCAACTACAAAGCACTTGGCGTAGTCGGCAGGATTTGCTGTATAGACAGGTGGTGTTTCCATTAAATAGATAGATAGATAGACAGATAGATACAGGCACTATATGATAGATAGATAGATAGATAGATAGATAGAGGCACTATATGATAGATAGATAGATAGATAGAAACGTGGGATGGATTGTGTTGTGATTCTACAACAAAGCACTTGGCGTAGTCAGCAGGATTTGCACTCTGGACAGGTGGAGTGTAGTGGTGGTGTTGCAGATAGATAGATAGATATGAAAGGCACTATATAATTAGATAGATCGATAGATACAGGCACTATATGATAGATAGATAGATAGATAGATAGATAGATAGGATGGATTGCGCATGGGAAAGGTGCTATATAATAAAATGTATTATTATTATTATTGTGGTGTAATTCTACAACAAAGCACTTGCCATTCTTTTAGCTATGTTACCTAAAGCACCAGGAGAGGGCGCTGCTGTGTGAGCTGTTCGATGCCCATGTGTTGTCAGCCTGGCATCTGGCTAACTGGCATTAGGCATCCGAGTGTTTGTCTGATGAGAAAAAGTGGAAAACAATCGCTCTCAAGGTAAAATTAAAACAGTAAACTCGTTCATGGTTGAAGTTGCACAGATCGTTTCTCCGTTTTAAGATGGATGAGTTCTCAGATTCGCTATTGCTTTTCAATGGGAGACTTTTGAAATTTGAAAACTTCATACGGTGCGACGTGTTTGAGGCATCTGAATGAAAATCAAACAATCTCGATAAATTTCTTTGAAGAATAACCGTGCCACAACTCAACAAAATATGGGGTCAAAGAGTCCTTTCATGTAGATGGACAGACAGGCAGACAGACGGGCAGACATGGGCTTTCTCAGTAGGTGCTTTGAGCTTTCTATGCGTACGCACCTTAAAAAGACATAGCAGCACTAGAGAAGGTCCAGAGAAGAGCGACTCAGCTGATTTGGGGGCTACAGGGGATGAGTTAGAAGGAAAGAGTAAAAGAGCTGAGCTTTTACAGTTGAAGCAAAAAGAGAAGAAGAGGAGGCCTGACTGGAGTGTTTAAAATTATGAGGGGAATTAGTGCGGTGACTTTAAAATGAGTTCAAGAACACGAGGACTCAGCTGGAGACTTGTTAAGTGTACATTTCACATGTTATCTATAATACAAGAACAAATGTGTAACGTCTTCTCCCACATGTTCTGGTGCTCCCGTGTCTAATGGCCAGAGGTAACAGATGTAAAATGAACGCAAGGAGGAGTGTGGAACTGTAACAGCAGCCAATCCTGTCAGTGTGGTAAGTCGGTGAGATTTGGGGCACACTGTTATGGTCTACGTAATAAAAAGTCTAAAAGGGAAAAAGGGGTTACCTTAGGACCCTAAGATGACAAAACAGTTCGTACCTGTAAAAAAGATTTGCCCTTCAGATGCATTGCCTCATGGAGGAATACAACGTCGCTGTCAGAATTTTATTTCCCCCCATTGTACCAATTTCATTTTCCTGCATTTAACACATTTCTTCACTCTGTATTGCCTCAGGGTGTATTTCATAATACAGGAACATCGTCGATGAAGGACCACAGGGCCCTCTCATTTGTGTCTCACATTTTAATACAGGAAGGCTGCTAGAAAGGCCACTCGGAATGATTAGGAAAGCTTATCCTCGGCACAAAGCGGCCCGTTTGGTGTAACCCAGCAGTCATCTTTGTATAAAGTAGTACCATAAGTTCATAAAGCGGAGTATTCCTCCTGTTTTTTTTTCAATTCTATTACCTACGTTCCCACAGAAAGACGCTGCGAGCAGCTGTTGGGTGTAATAATTTGCTGCGCCGTAAACGTGCTTCGAGTCTCCACAGCAATATGCAAAGGGAAGAATGTGAGCGGAGATGTCTGATGATTGCAAATAAGTCGCATCAGCGAAGACGTGACATCCTCCGTCCTGAAGAGAGACTGAATTAGGCTGGAGGACTGACCTGCTGTGAAACCAGTCAGAGAAGTCACCCCCACGTGTACGGGAGAGAGAAATCGACATTTTGTGATCAGCGATGTTTTGCATAAAACTACAGTGAACTGCGATTGAACTGCGACTTTCAACCTTCAGATAAAGTACAAGTGATCTGTCAGCTGTAATAAGAGCAGAACACAGAGACAAAGAGTTGGGGCACCACCCGGTGGGCGCCATTTAATTGGCAGGCCAAAAAACACCACAGAACAAAGAAAAGCAAATTAGCCAGTGCACTGGTCTTGGATACTTCTTACTCAGATAGGGGTCGTACAGTGAGGGCTACTCTTAAATACCCTGGGACCAGGAGGAGTGGGACTTCACGCAGAAGTGGAAGTGGCATCACTGCTTCAATTGTGAGGGCAAAAGAGGGAAAGGCGGAGATGACAGTGCCAATCTGCAAATCGGCGTGGGATTACAAGTAGTATAAAGGCTCCCTGAAGATGTCCCCTGCTCACATGTGTATAACACTATCTATCTATACTGCCTACTATACTAAAATCTATCTATCTATCTATCTATCTATCTATCTATCTATCTATCTATCTATCTATCTATCTATCTATCTATCTATCTATCTATCTATCTATCTATCTATCCTGCCTACTATACTAAAATCTATCTATTTATCTATCTATCTATCTATCTATCTATCTATCTATCTATCTATCTATCCTGCCTACTATACTAAAATCTATCTATCTCTCTATCCTGCCTACTATACTAAAATCTATCTATCTATCTATCTATCTATCTATCTATCTATCTATCTATCTATCTATCTATCTATCTATCTATCTATTATAATAAGACAAAGGAGGCAGTGAAAGTGTTAGGGCACCCATGGGCAAACCCCTTATAACTGAAGTAACTCTAATCAAAAATAAAGCATGAGAAAATGCAACAATCAAGTCTTGACAGATCAGAGGCCTATTCAGACTGTCTAAGATGGTGGCTCTTCTGGTCATGTGACTGCCGGACAGGAAGTGGTGGATCCAGGTGGGCAAACACTGGAAGTGACCTTGTTAGGGGAGAGCTGTCGGTCCTCTGGTCCGAAGAGGGAGGAAAAGAGAGAGCGTTATCACACAGCGCCACCCCTTGGACTGGTGGAGAATTACAATCACCTCCGCCCTTAAACTGTCTCCCATGCACACGTGTGTGACTCACATTTGAGTCATTTTTGAGGGGAAAAGAGGGAAAGGTGTAGATGACATCGCCATCCTGCAACTTAGGGTGGAATTACCAATAGTATAAAAGCGCCGTAGATGCCCCCTACTCATGCATGTATGACCCTATCTATCTATCTATCTATCTATCTATCTATCTATCTATCTATCTATCTATCTATCTATCTATCTATCTATCTATCCTGCTGACTACACTAAAATTAAAATGATCTAATCTATCAATCTATTTAACATCACACAAGGGCACTTTTGAGCTGCTCAGGTTCCACAGTCCCCCAACATGTGGCCACGTTCATCCACCAGGGGTAATCTTTCAAGCAAAAAAGGAAAATGGACCCGACTCCCCCCGCCCATTCCTGGCCTGAAATACAACATACAAGGAAGGAGGCTGAAGTCCATCCCAGTCACAAAGGCAACAAAGTCTCATTAAATAGGAGAGATGATTCTCAACATTATTTTGGGTTCTCACGTATAATGGCTGACCTTGAACTCCTTACCAAAGGTCATGCAAGACGACAGTTTCCTCTCGGGGATGAACAAAGTACAGCATATCAGATTGAGAAAATCAAAATTAAGACAAGGCCTGATCTCTGTTTCTTAACCGGATGTGCGACTCCTTGATAAACTCAATCACTTTTCTTGTTTCGCTATCCTTCATTAAACAGATGTTCCCTTTGTCTACAGGGGCGTTTTTCACCTGGGCTGTGTAGAAGCTACAGATGGAGGTGCATTACGGAGGTATTTGGGAACATTTTACTGCAGCGCAGTACATTAGACGCCAGTCGTAATTACTGTGTTTTCTACTTGCCATCCACGCAAGCTGTCAGGGACTAAACTGCTTATTTAACAGGCGCTTAAGAAATCAGCTCATCCTGAAATGGAGTCATTATCCAAGTATTTCAGAGTAGACTGTATTCTTGAAAATGATCAAATATGGCTTACTGTAACCTCTGTAAGTGGCTTTGTCTAACCTACAATGTGCCCACAGCACTGCTGAGCATAAAAAAGAGTTTTTTTCTTTGTTTCTTTCTGGGATTTCTGACATTATCTTCTCTCTATCGCGTATGATTAGGGGCTTGTATAGGACTGAACAGGAAGTCTCCTCCTCTGCTAACGTCCTGATTGGTCAGTTAACCCATCTCATCTCATTTCATTCAGCAATACACTCGGGTTCCTGACAAAGGTCACAGTCAGATGAGGCAAAGAGGACACCATCATTTGTATGAAGCAACTGGACGCCCCTCACCTCCTCAGCAGGAGTGAGGACGAGACACAGACACAGAAATCCACTAAAGAAGCAGTTTCATGAAACACAAAACGCTGAAAGACATACAGACATGTAGATCGCGGCAGCACAATGCAACAAGATCAATCCCACGGATGCCTCTCTTTCCCATCATGGCAGAGCAGTGCAGTGGATTTTCTTAAACATGCAAACTGCTGCATGTCTTCCATAGTAAAGACGCATTGAAGCACACCATCGAGCACATCAATGTGTCTTCTCTGCAGGAAAATCCCACTAAATGGAAAACCACCCCCATTACCCTGCCCACCGCCAGATACGTGCACCTTGGAGACGGCTTAAAGGCTCTGGTGGTGGTAGTTCCTCGCCAATCCACAGGGTGGCGCTGCATTCTAACGCCTCTTCTCTTCCTCCCTCCACAGACTGAATGATTGACAACCTCACCACTTCCTGTGTCTGTCCACCTGGACCCGCCTCTTCCTGCCTGGCTGCCATTTCACCGGAAGCGTCTCTGTCTTGGATAGGCTGATCTGAGACTCTCGTCCTTAGGGAAAGTTACATTTATGATTTTCCCTTTACCTGACATGGAGTCGCAGTGTTGCCCCAAATCTTTATCCGTTGTCTTGTGCTCTTCTACACCGCCTGTTTCTTGATTCTGCCAAAGAGGTTGAGAGTATGCACTTTCTGACCACCATTGAGTTTCAAGTTTCTTTTCTATCTTCTAAATATCTTTAGGATTGCGATCACCAAGATTGCCGTCATAATTGGCAAAGTGGCCACCGGACTACCAGAACATGTCTGGAGGCTCATAACAAATGTCTAGACGTGACACGAAATGAGCGCACTGATTCATCCATTTATTTTTTCCGTTAGAGATCTTTATTTTTAAAACTAAATGACAGCTGCGTACACATATACATGCGTACAAATGCTCCCAGACAGGACTACAACGCCATTCTTCTTGTGTCAATGGCACAAACATCGTTGGAAGTGAAATGCCATTTGTTTCCTGAACTTCTTTGTGATGCAAAACGACGAGTTTTGCCGCAAATCCAATTTTTATGCAAATCATTTCGAGTGTCACTAGAGACGAGACAGGAGACAGGAGGCCAATAGGTGTAGAATGAGGAAGAGCAGAGTGATGGACAGCCGGGGATCTTGCTCGGACGGGACGCCCTCTTCAGGAGAAGACCAGGGGGAATGGGCATACTGCCAGGAGTACCTCCCCCGTGACACGAGAGGGCAGCGCCCTGGGTTTACATCAGGGCCACAGAAATGGAGTGCAGAAGCTCAACCCGGTGGGAGATTTCGTGGTCACCGCCAGGGGGCACCAGGACAGCTCCAGAGTCTGGACATGCAGCACTTCTGCCACACCCGGAAGTGCTGCTGGATGTTAATCAAGGGACACCTGGTGCACTATAAAGGAGGCCGTCTCACTCCATTCCGAAGCCAGAGTCGGGAGGAGGAGGACGAAGCTTGGGAAGAAAGGAGTAGAGGGGGTGAAAAAGAAGAGAAGGACTGAGTACTGTGGTGGGAACACTGCGTTGTGTGCAGGACTTTAGTGAATAAAACGTGTGTGTTTTGGACATACGGTGTCTGTCTGTCTGTCTGTGCCGGGGGCCCGTCTTCTACAGCAGAAACAATCTTCTTATATAAGACACTACCGTGGCTGTCCATTTGTCTGTCCAGGATTTTAAATCACCTGGAACTCGCAAACCGCTGGACCTATTCACCTGAAATGTGGTACACATACACTATGTGACGTCTACTATCCACTTTCGGGGTGATGATTTTTATTCCCGTTTTTATTTTTATTTTATTGTAGAAGCAACTCTCGGCAGCGGCCAGCAGGGCGGCAGTGTGGCACATGCGCACGGGTGCCATTCTCATTCCCTACCACCTTCGCCGTCACTTCCCCTACCTCTTCATATCTTAAGTCATTCTTGAGGCAGATTGAAGACTGAAGTGCCAGCTTAAGTGAAAAATTAAAGATAACGTACTAAGTAATTGCAACACAAACACTGACTTCATCAGTTTTAACGCAAAAAGATGCTGATGGAAGAAGAGAAGAAGCGGGTGACTAGGGTGGAGAAAAGAAGAGCTGCTCAGAAAGCAGCAAGCGCATCAACCTCTGAGCAAATGAATGATAAACGTACAGAGGAAGAGGAGGAAAACTAGGAAGCCAAGTGTATTCACTGAATGTTATCATTATAACAGTGAGCCTTTACTGTTACTGGTAAATCTTCTTCTTTTGGCTGCTCCCGTTAGGTGTTGCCACAGCGGATCATCTTCTTCCATAACTTTCTGCCCTAGTCATCTTGTTCTGTTACACCCTTCACCTGCATGTCTTCTCTCACCACATCCATAAACCTTCTCTTAGGCCTTCCTCTTCTCCTCTTCCCTGGCAGCTCTATCCTTAGCACCCTTCTCCCAATATACCCAGCATCTCTCCTCTGTGCATGTCCAAACCAATGCCATCTTGCCTCTCTGACTTTGTCTCCAAACTGTCCAACCTGAGCTGACCCTCTAATGTCCTCATTTCTAATCCTGTCCATCCTCATCACACCCCATACAAATCTTAGCATCTATAACTGTGCCACCTCCAGCTCTGTCTCCTGTGCCACCGTCTCCAGCCCACATAACATAGCTGGTCTCACTACCATCCTGTAGACCTTCCCTTTCACTCTTGCTGATACCTGTCGGTCACAAATCACTCCTGAAACTCTTCTCCACCAACTCCATCCTGTCTGCACTCTCTTTTTCACTTTTCTTCCACACTCCCAGTTACTCTGTACTGTTGATCCCAAGTATTTAAACTCATCCACCTTCACCAACTCTACTCCCTGCCTCATCCTCACCATTCCACTGACCTCCCTATCATTCACACACATGTATTCTGTCGTGGTGGTCCAACTGACCTTCATTCCTCTCCTCTCTAGAGCAGATCTCCACCTCTCCAGGGTCTCCTCAACCTGCTCCCTACTCCCACTACAGATCACAATGTCATCAGCAAACATCACAGTCCACGGGGACTCCTGTCTAATCTCGTCTGTCAACCTGTCCATCACCATTACAAATAAGAAAGGGCTCAAATATAATATCTGGTGGAAGTAAAAGTTGTAACAAGGCTTTTGTAGGTGAACCTGTGAAAGGATCATTAGACAGATAGATAGATAGATAGAAATGAAAGGCACTATATAATATATAGATAGATAGATAGATAGATAGAAATGAAAGGCACTATATAATATATAGATAGATAGATAGATAGATAGATAGAAATGAAAGGCACTATATAATAGATAGATAGATAGATAGATAGATAGATAAAACGAAAGGCACTATATAATAGATAGATAGATAGATAGATAGATAGATAGATGTGAAAGGCACTATATAATAGATAGATAGATAGATAGATAGATAGATAGATAGATAGATAGATAGATAGAAATGAAAGGCACTATATAATAGATAGATAGATAGATAGATAGATAGATAGATAGATAGAAATGAAAGGCACAATAGATAGATAGATAGATAGACAGATAGACAGATAGAAAAATGAAAGGCACTATATAATATATAGATAGATAGATAGATAGAAATGAAAGGCACTATATAATAGATAGATAGATAGATAGATAGATAGATAGATAGAAATGAAAGGCACAATAGATAGATAGATAGATAGACAGATAGACAGATAGATAGATAGATAGATAGATAGATAGATAGATAGATAGATAGATAGATAGATAGATACTTTATTAATCCCAAGGGGAAATTCACAAACTCCGGCAGCAGCATACTGATAAAGAACAATATTAAATTAAAGAGTGATAACAATGAAGGTAAAACAGACGGACAATAACTCTGTATAATGTTAACGTTTAAGGTGGAATTGAAGAGTCACATAGTGTGGGGTCTCCTCAGTCTGCCAGTGGAGCAGGATGGTGACAGCAGTCTATCTCTGAAGCTACTCCTCTGTCTGGAGATGATCCTGTTCAGTGGATGCAGTGGATTCTCCATGATTGACTGGAGTCTGCTCAGTGCCCGTCGCTCTGCCACCGATGTCAAACTGTCCCGCTCCGTGCCTACAAAGAGCCTGCCTTCCTCACCAGTTTGTCCAGGCGTGAGGCGTCCCTGTTCTTTATGCTGCCTCCCCAGCACACCACCTCGTAGAAGAGGGCGCTCGCCACAACCGTCTGGTAGAACATCTACAGCATCTTATTGCAGATTTTGAAGGACGCCAACCTTCTAAGGAAGTATAGTCGGCTCTGTCCTCTCTTGCACAGGGCATCAGTATATGAATCCTCGAGTGGCAAGAATGGAGGGCCATCTCTCCTCGCCCCTCACTTCCCACACCCACGTCCTCGAGTCCTGCCCACTTGTCCCACAAGAGCCAGAACGGTTTGCTCCCTCCCTCCATTTAATGAACGTGCTTTGCCAAGCAGTCCTAAGTTCAAGCATTGCGATACGCTAAGATGATTTTCTTAAACGGAATGATGTGATTATGGTAACAGATAGCAAAAGCGTACAGCAAATAGGGTCTGCTGGAACTCCATTTTTTCTAATAAGATCGATGTCCCCTTATCTGCAGTTTCCCTTCCTGCAGGGTCTTTCTGAACCACCCCTTCCCATGGATAAAGCAGAATGGGCCGTATCTGGCTCCCCATTCAAAGCTGGTTCCTTCTTGTCTCCTGACTTGGCAGGAAAACAAGAAAACGAATTTCTGGGTAAACCAGGAGAAGTGGGGGCAATAGGCAAAACGAAACAAGATAAAAAAAAAACAAAAAAAAATGTATCGACCATATCTCTGAAGAAAGAAAAATCAAAGTAAAAATAAAAACAGACAATGAGTGGAAAACCAAGCAAAACTAGAAGATTAACTACACAAAGAATCAAAAGGAAATAAGGGTTTATCCTGAGATCAGATAAAGTTCATAGCCAAGGCTGACATTTTATGGCTGGCTGCTGATTAAGTCGAGGTCACAACCCTGGAGACTCCGCCCCTAGAAACGAGGGTCATAACCCTGACAACAGTACACAATATGGCAAAGCATTCATTTTCAGTCTAACGTTAATTACGCTATAAAATTCAGGAAAAGGATGGATGAATGGATTATCAACAAGAAAACCTTCCCAAACGTTAAGCGCCAATGTTAACAACACCCTGAGGCTCACCTAGCGACGTAGCCTTGCATTGGCTTCCATTTCCAGTTTATTGAACTGTGACCCGACGCCACTGTGCTCCGGGCCTGCACTCGCCAAAAATGTTCTTGCAGCTCAGGCTGCCATCCTGTTTTCTTGCTATGCTGTGACCCCGATGAAAATCATCTTTAACCCAGCTGGGGACCGTAATGGCACAAGGCATCGTTACGACTTCTTCTTCTTCTCGCCGACAGATAATTACCCTCCAAAAACTGTCTTGTCAGCTCTCATCCAACTGTCACCCTTTATAATCATAATAAATCTGCTCAGCCTTCAGTATCCATAATGACTCCCAGATGCTCAATGAAGATGGCAATGAAAGCAGTTGTTTTCTGTGAGACATTGGGCGCCAATCTTGAAAATGCTTGGTATTAAAAAAAAGGGGGGGGGGTGTGGGCCACAAATACTACAAGAGACATTAGACTGGCGCACTGTACAGACTATGAAGCTGTGGTCACCTGGCCGTCACACGTGTATGAGCTTGTCGGACATCCCACTCCAAAATCAAGGGCATTAACAGAGCAGTAGAGAGGGGCACCATTTGTGTAACTCAAGCAGCATGTGTTTCCTAAATCACCGTCGAACAACATTTGCACTATGGTCACCGAGAGGTGCCATTTTTGTAACTTAAGATGTTACCTTCCATGCATGCTAAGGACACGGAGGGGGGACCCCCCCCCTTCAACCGCTACTAGGTTTTAATATGGAGTTGCCCCTTCCCTTGTGAGAGCTTTGACTCTTCTTTGCACAAGATGTTGGAGTGTGTCTGTGCCAGTTGGTGCCCATTCAGCCAAAAGAGCATTTGTTAGGTTAGGGCTAGGAACTTATATCAGCCAAGAAGACCGGGCTCACAACTGACGTTCCAGTGCATCCCAAAGGAGATCAATAGGGTTGAAGTCAGGGCTCTGCTGGAACAGAAAAGGGCCGTCCATAAACTGTTGGCACAAAGTTGGAAGCTCACAATTGTCTGAAATGTCTTTAACAGTACCCTTCACTGGAAGCAAAGGGGGCCTGAACCAAACCATGAAACATAGCCCCCCGACCGTTATCCCTCCTCCACCAAACCTTCCAGTAGTCACTATGCAGTCCAGAACGTAGCACCAAACTCAGATTCGCCCATCAGACTGCCAGTGAAATGCGATTCATCACTCTCGATGCTTGGCACTGCGCATAGCAATCTAAGGCTTGGATGCAGCCACTCGGCCATGGAAAACCCATTTCATGAAGCTCCTGGCGCACAGATCTTGTCTTGGTGTTGCTTCCAGAGGCCGGTTGTGACTGATGTAACAGAGGAGAGACATTTCTTTATGCTCTTCTGCACTCTCTGATATTGCGTGGTCTACGTCTTCATGACTGAGCTGCTCTTGTTATTCCTCGATGCTTCCACTTCACAACAATAGCACTTCCAGGTGACTGCGGAAGACATGGCAGAGCAGCAATCCTCTGTACTGACTGGTGGCATCCCATGACAGTGCCATGTTTAAAGTCACTGAGCTATGTTTGCTGTGTTTCGCCGTTGGTCCTCATTGACGCCTGTTGTATCAGGAATTGTGGTTCTCCAGGGAAGCTGGCAAATGCAAAGTAGTAATTTAATTGCAATTTTAATACACTGATGCACTGAGAATTTATCGATGAAACAAGTGGCAATCGATAATCAGCATATCAAGATTTTATGACATCCTTAAGGACATGAGATTTAAATCATCCATTCATCAATGTCTTGAGCCACAGGGTACTGAAGCAATTCTTGGGGCAGCATGGGGTGAAAGGTGGTAACCTGCTCTTCACAGGACAGCCACCATTTACCCCGATGTGCACTCTTTGGTGGTAGGGAGCAGAAATGTTCTTGGGAAACCAGCACAGACATAGTGGAGAAAGGCAATCGCCATGTTGGCAGAGACAAGCTGGCATCTGAACCAGCATTACACATGCACACAGGGCGAGGCAGTCAATGGGCTTAACTAAAGGTATCTAAGCGCCGCACTGTGGACTAACACTGTTTTGGATTCCTCTGCAGATCTTCTGAAGGAAACCCTGACCTTGCTCCTCCCTGCCTACCCTGTATAAATCTGCCAGTTGTTGTGCCAGTTCAGCTGTGGACTCAGTCTGTTAAGATTACTCTCTTTTTGCTTTTGTGAAAAACCCTTTTCTCAAACATAGGAGATGGATACCCCACACCTTCTTCTTGCTTTTGTCTTTTTCTTACTATATACAGTATATATTTAAATTGTCATGCATGCACCGGAGAAGACCATCTTCCAGGTGTATTGGTAGTTTAGTGATATCACCCTGGTGCAAGATGGGATGCAGTAGCTAACATTCTTGTCTATTCTGTCATCCACAGGAGTGTGAAGACGCCCACTGAGGGACAAAGGAATATAAAACAATGGGCTTCCCAGAGAATGCCATCTCATATTGGACCAGAACTGTGAACAGCATGGAGCTAGCGAAGACGACCCAATTGATTCCCGTTAAGGACGTCATGGAAGTATCTATCTATCTATCTATCTATCTATCTATCTATCTATCTATCTATCTATGAAGACACCTCTTTAGTTTATTTGAATTTACTTCTGTATACACCATCTAGTGATCTTTTTGTTTGAATTTATTTACAGTTGGATTAAATGTGGATTAAAAGTGTTAGCTGGCACCCCAACACTTCCTCGGTGTTACGAGTGCCCTTCTAGTCATCCATTATATAAATTGTGAGACCTTCTGAGGCCCTCCCTAACTGGAAGATATGCAGAAGCGCAAGTGCAGCGTCTGTTGAGGGTTGCTTGTCTGTCGCTAAGGCAACTGCAGGTTTGAAACGCCACAGAAACAACTACAAGGTGACCGCTGCCACTCATAAAATGCCAGTCGCCTGATGGGTGATGCAGGAAACACTATAACTTGGCCACTGACCAGGCCCTAACCCTGCCTGTTTGCTGTGTCTGTGTATAGTAGAAGGGTAAATCCCGCTACAATAAAAAACAATGCTGTTCCTGTTTTGAGTTGAATAAAGCTGGTGTTGCTAAAGTACGGCGACTCAGCCTTGTCTTTGGGATGCAGGACAGGGACTCACGAGTCATAATACAGTAATCCCTCACTATATCGTGATTCGACTTTCGCGGCTTCACTCCATCGCGGATTTTAAATGTAAGCATATCTAAATATTTATCACGGATTTTTTGCTGGTTCGCGGATTTCTGCGTACAATGGCTCTTTTAATTTATGGTACATGCTTCCTCAGTTTGTTTGCCCAGTTGATTTCATACAAGGGACGCTATTGGCGGATGGCTTAGAAGCTACCCAATCAGAACACGTATTACATATTAAATAAAACTCCTCAATGATATACGATGTGCTTCCCTCACGGTGCTTGATTGTTTGCTTTTCTCTGTCTCTCTCACTCTCTCTGCCTGTTTGCACAGAAGATACGGACGCTCCTCTAAAAAATGCCGCTTTATCGCGGTGCTTCTGCATACTTAAAAGCACAAAAGCACGTATTGATTTTTTGATTGTTTGCTTTACTCTCGCGCTCTCTGACATTCTCATCCCCTGACGTTTACTTCTTTGAACAGGAAGATATGTTTGCATTCTTTTAATTGTGAGAAAGAACTGTCATCTCTGTCTTGTCATGGAGCACAGTTTAAACTTTTGACTAAAGGGTGTTATTTCATGTCTAGGGGGCTCTAATAATGTTAACAGTGTGGGAGAGTTTATTAGGGCTTAAAATATATAAAAATAACCATACAAACATGTGGTTTCTACTTTGCGGATTTTCATCTATCGCGGGGGGTTCTGGAACGTCAACCCCCGCGATCGAGGAAGGATTACTGTATATAGTCATATGAAAAAGTTTGTGAACCCCTCTCAGGCTGCATAATAATTGACTCTCCTTTCAACAAAAAAGATAACACTGGTATGTCCTTCATTTCCTAGGAACACCTGAGCACTGCGGTGTTTTCCAAAGATTGTTAGTGACGCAATATTTATATTATATTTATATGAAATGAAATCAAATGTGAAAAACTGGCTGTGCAGAAATGTGGGTCCCCTTGTCATTGTGCTGATTTGAATGCCTGTCACTGCTCAATGCTGATTACTTGGTTGGATGAGCTCGTTAAGCCTTGAACTTCACAGACAGGAGTGTCCAGTCATGAGTGGTCAAAGGTATTTAAGGTGGTCAATTGCAAGTTGTGCTTCCTTCCCTTTGACTCTCCTCTGAAGAGTGACAGACAGCATGGGATCCTCAAAGCAACTCTCCAAAGATCTGAAAACAAAGATTGTTGAGTCTCTTGGTTTAGGGAAGGCTACAAAAAGCCAGCTCAGAGGTTTAAACTGTCAGTTTCAAGTGTAAGGAATGGAATCAGGAAATGGAAGGCCACAGGCACAGTTACTGTTAAACCAACTCAGGTCTGGCAGGCCAAGACAAATACAGGGGCGGCATATGCTTAGGATTGCGAGAATGTTGACAGACAACCACAGATCACTTCAAAGACCTAGAAGAACATCTCGCTGCAGATGGTGTATCTGTACATCGTTCTACAATTCAGCACAATTTTCACAAAGAACATCTGTATGGCAGGGTGATGAGAAAGAAGCCCTTTCTGCACTCACGCCACAAACACCAGAGTTGCTAGTTGTATGCCAATGCTCATTTAGACAAGCCAGATTCATTTGGGAACAAAGTGCTTTGGACTGATGAGACAAAAATGGAGTTATTTGGTCAGAAGAAAAAGCACTTTACATGGTGGAAGAAGAACACAGAATTCCAAGAAAAACACCTGCTACCTCCTGTCAAATGTAGTGGAGGTCCCATCATGCTGTGTGGCTGTGTGGCCAGTTCAGGGACTGGGGCCCTTGTTAAAGTCGAGGGTCGGATGAATTCAACCCAATATCAACAAATTCTTCAGGATAATGTTCAAGCATCAGTCACAAAGTTGAAGTTACTTAAGCAGGGTTTGGATATTCCAACAAGACAATGACCCAAAACACAGTTGGAAATCTACAAAGGCATTCATGCAGAGGGAGAAGTACAATGTTCTGGAATGGCCATCACAGTCCCTGACTTGAATATCATCGAAAATCTATGGGATGATTTGAAGCAGGCTGTCCATCAAATTGAACTGAACTGGAGAGATTTTGTATGAAGAAGGTCAGAAATACCTCCATCAGAGTACAGACACTCATCACAGGCTATAGGAGGACAGCGTCTAGAAGCTGTTAGATTAGCAAACGGAGGCTCAGCTAAGTATTGATGTCATATCTCTGTTGGGGTGCCTGTCTAATTTTGTTATGATGCATATTGCATATTTTCTGTTAATCCAATAAACTTAATGTCACTGCTGAAATACTACTGTTTCCATAAGGCATGTCAGATATTAAAAGGAAGTTGCTACTTTGAAAGCTCAGCCAATGAGAAACAAAAATCCAAAGAATTAAGAGGGGTTCCCAAACTTTTTCATATGACTGTATATATATATATACATGGGATGGCACAGGGAAACGGGAAATTTTCAATTGACGTTCAATGCACGATTAAACAAATCATAAATTTTATTTAATGATGAACATGTATTGTACAGGATATGCAATTAATGATGGTAATCAATATTCATTCAATATTCATTTTATGTTTTGAAGAAAACCTCATGAAGGTGTCATCCATTTCTCCGTCCACATTCCGACGGCCTGTTGTGAAAATTCTGAATTGCTCGACGTAACATGTCAATAGGAATGCCAGCGATTTCCTCTTCAGTCCTCCTTTTTAGTTCAGAAATGGTTTCAGGACGTGTGTGGCACACTTGGCTTTTAAGAGGGAAAAAAATCACAGCGAGATCTGGGGATCAAGGAAGCCATGGAATGTCATTGTTGGATGAAATGATGCGCCTTCCAAATGATCTTTGTACGTGAAGGGGCTCCACCTGGGGACTTCTTTTTTAAGGCTGAACCCGTTTCTTCGAAATTACACACCCACGGTGTAATCGCATGAGCAGACGGGACACGATCAGACGTCCTAACTGGTAATGAAGCCGACATTCCCTTTGTGCAGCAGTCCCACCATCACCATTCTTATAAAAGGCTTTCTCAGCAAACGCTTGTTGTGCCCCGCTCCACTACTCCATTATAACTGATGGCAAGGGGTTCTAAGGAGGTGGCATTGGTCCAAAACAACTGTTGACATCGCAGGGTTGCCAACACGTAGTTTCCCTGCGCTACCCTGTATAAGTATATAAATATGATGCAAACTCCATATATATGTAATGTTTCGGTACAGCTTCAAAAGTAGAGAAAGGTTAGAGGAAAGTAAAATATGGTCGACAGACACCATTTTTTGGAATTTCTCATTCTAGCGATTTTCCCGATATTAATGTTATCCTGACTGTAGTTCACCACCTAGTGGATTTAATGAAGCTCTCTGTGAATTGTTTTACACCATTCCCTAACATTGATGTCATTTTGGAAAGAATTAATAAACAGACTTTGGACATCGTCTTCCATCTCTGATCGGATTCCCATAATTTAAATCTGAACTTACGTGATCCTTCACCACACATTAATTTGATAATTGATTTATTTATTTAACTATTTTTTTTCTCCGAGTCTGCTTTTCCCAGACTAGGGGTCCACTATATCGTGCCTTTCTTTCACAGAGCTCTTCCTTGAACCCATCCATCATGAAATTAGCGTAGAAGTGCACATCTTGTTATTTTTTTGCAGGTATCTCCAGATGTTGAACATTATTTTTTTTTTTCTTCCTTCTTGTCGCTAATGACTTTCCTACAGTGTTGTGGCTCACCACCTTCGGCCGAGTTTTACCCTCCTTGGAAACAGAATAATGTACGACAGAGGTCAAGTCTCCTCATTATCATGCTCACGGCGTCTCCACATTTCATGTTTCTCCATTTTTTTCCTTCAAAGTCCTCCCCACTGAGAATTTGCACTAAAGCAGACTACTTAAGTAGAAAATTTCAGCATTAGATCTAATATAATATGTTCTGTGATCCACCAAAATCCATTTATTTTCAACTGTTCCAGCCCTGAGATGAAGAACAATCTTAAATCACAACCTGGGGGTTCAAGGGCAAAGGGAAATTATCATCTAAAAGAGAGCAGCCCCCAGGCACCGTGGTCAGTTGGATGCAAATGTGGTGGTTTGGGCAGTGGGCACCCATCTCAGTTCTGGGGATGGTGAAGAGGTGCACCACAACACGAGGCCTTTGTCCTTTTTAAGTTAATCATCTTTAATATTAACTGCGGTGGGTTGGCACCCTGCCCAGGGTTTGTTTCCTGTCTAGCGCCTTGTGTTGGCTGGGATTGGCTCCAGCAGACCCCCGTGACCCTGTAGTTAGGATATAGCGGGTTGGATGATGGATGGATGGATCTTTAATATTAAAATTCGCTTCCAGTTCAAAATGGAATCCTTGTGCTGCCTCCGCACTCTCCGTCATGTGGGTACTGAACCCCATGCCCAGCTGTCTGCCCATGTCCTGTTACTCCACACATATCCAATATTTGAGTAAGTGAAATAAATTGCCAATTCATAGTTGTCCCGCTGTGAAGACGTTTGTGAGACTGGCACCCTGTGCCCGATGCTGCAGGAATGGGCTCCGGCCCCCCATGAACATACAGCGGAATCAGAACATCTTCAGACCCCTTCACTTTCTACACACCTTATTCAAATGGATAAATTGTTTTGCCCATCAATCTGCACTCAACAATCCATCATGACAAAGTGACGACAGGAAGGTCTGCAAATCGATTAACAACCAAAAGCTGAAATCTCTCATTCCTAGAAGTATTCAGAACCTTTACTGTGGAGCTCAGGTCCATCCTGCTTCTCCCGATTCTCCCTGAGGTGTGTCCAATCTGTGACCAACTGAATGGACTACACATCACTTAGAAAGGAACACGTGAACCTGCATACTGCATGTGAAGTCATGAGGTCCAAGGAACTCTCAGTAGACCTCCATGATCAAACTGTGGTGAGGTGGAGATCAGGATCAAGGGGTAAAGCATTGAGTGTTTCCAGAAGCACAGTGAATTATCAAAATGGAAGAAGACTGGAACCATCAGGACTCTTCCTCAAAATGGCTGTCCGGCCAAACTGAATAACCAGCTAAGTAGGGCCAGGAAACAGATGGTCACTCAAACTGAGCCTCTGTTGGGAGACGGGAGGACCCCACTGAAAGGACAGCCATCTGAGCAGCACTCCATCAATCAGATGTTTAGGGTAGAATGGATAACATCTACAGAAGAACATCTCAGAATGCACGTCACATTAAATCTTGAGATGGTTGGGCCGCAATAGCAGGTGACCACGTCGAGTTCGGTTCCGGTCGACTGAGTGAAGAAAGCTGAGGCTGCTGTGGTTCCAGCTACAACAAAACTGGACAGCTGAAAACTGGACACACATTGCCTGGTCTGATGGATCTCAATTTCTTTTGAGGAACACAGATGGTAGAGTCAGAATTTGAAGACAACAGCATTAATCCATGTGCCCAACCTGCCTTGTGTCAACAGTCCAGGCTGGTGGTGGTCTAATAGTGTGAGGAATGTTTTCTTAGTACACTTTGGGCCCGTTAATACCAATCAATCATCACTTGAATGCCATCATCACTTGAGTGTTGTTGCTGACTATGGGCATCCCTTCCTCCCATCATGATCATCTTCGAATGGGATCTCAAACTCCAGTCCTGGAGGGCCGCAGTGGCTGCAGATTTTCATTTTGACCCTTTTCTTAATTAGTGACCTGTTTTTGATGCTAATTAACTTCTTCTGAATTCATTCATTCATTCATACTTGTTGCCACATGAGAGGATGGGCATCAAACTAAAAGATGTGGCAGTTCAAGGTGATGTTTTTAGATGGGTAAAGAATTGGCTCAGACACAGGAAGCAGAGGGTGATGGGGTGAAGAACCTCATCAGAACTGGCCGATGTTGAGTGGTGACCAGCAGGGGGCAATGCTGGGGCCGCTGCTATTATTAATAAATATAAATGATTTAGATAGGAATAAAAGTAACAAGCTGATTAAATTTGCAGATGATAACAAGATAGGAGGATTAGCAGATTGTTTGGAATCCGTTATATCAGCACAGAAGGACTTGGACAGCAGAGAGGCTTGGGCAGATCTGTGGCAGATGAAATTTAATGTCAGTAAGTGTAAAGAATTACACATAGGAAGTAAAAATGTGAGGTTTGAATACACAATGGGCGGTCAG
The DNA here is from genome assembly GCF_016835505.1 of Polypterus senegalus. Classification (NCBI taxonomy): domain Eukaryota; kingdom Metazoa; phylum Chordata; class Cladistia; order Polypteriformes; family Polypteridae; genus Polypterus; species Polypterus senegalus. The sequence continues at coordinate 11,182,603 of NC_053165.1, read as the reverse complement.
GAAAATCGAGAGTCCATCTTACGAGAAGGATTTAGGAGTCACAGTGGACTCGACACGATCAAACCACCAGACAGTGTTCAGAAGCCATTAAGAAGACTAACAGAATGTCAGGTTATATAGCGCCTTGATGTGTGGTGAGTACAAGTCACAGGAGGTTCTGCTCAAGCTTTATAACACACGGGTGAGGCCTCATCTGGAGTCCTGGGTGCAGTTTGGGTCTCCAGGCTACAAAAAGGACATAACAGCACTAGAGAAGGTCCAGAGAAGAGCGATGAGGCTGATTCAGGGCTATAGGGGATGAGTTATGAGGAAAGATTAAAAGAGCTGAGCCTTTACAGTTTAAGGAGAAGAAGATGAAGAGGAGAACTCAGTGAAGTGTTTAAAATTATGAAGGGAATTAGTGCAGTGGATCAAGATGGTGACTTTAAAATTAGTTCATCAAGAACACGGGGACACAGTTGGAAACTTGTTAAGAGTAAATTATGCACAAACTAAGGAAGTTTTTCTTTACACAAAGAACGATAGACACTTGGAATAAGCGACCAAGTAGTGTGGTAGACAGTAAGACGTTAAGGACTTTCAGAACTCGACTTGGTGTTTTATTGCAAGAAATAAGTGGAGGGGACTGGTGAGCTTTGTTGGGCTGAATGGCCTGTTCTCGTCCAGAATGTTCTAAAGTTCTAATGTCATTTTATTTGATTTGTGTTGTAAGATTTCTTCCCCTGAATTTCGTCATCGTTCCTCTGAATTGCTTCATTTCTTTCCTTTGCCAGAAATGAGATGTGAAGTGAGTGAGCCAACCGAAGAGCAACTCAGTCAGGGCCTGAAGCTCCAACCAGTTACTTCATTAGGCTCTGATTGTCTGCTCTTGTCATTAATTAAACTCGTTCTTTAATTCCATGATTTGTCGCTGCTCTCATTGTGCAATAGCAGACATGTCCAAAACTGTTGATCTTCTCTTTTCTAAGCACACTGTTAAAATGTTTTGTGGACCTGAGCAGATCAGCATTCCTGAGATCTTCACCTTTCTTCATTTCCAGATATTGTATGATGGACACCAGTTGTTTCGGCTCATTTTGTATCTCATTATTGTTTGGCTACTAATTAAGGACAAAGAAACAATCACTGGGTCTGAGTCTTCAAGAACAATTCAATTACAAATATTTGAAAAGAAGCTAATTGGCAGCAAAAACAGGTCACTGATTAAGAAAAGGGTTAGAATGAAAACCTGCAGCCACTGCAGCCCTCCAGGACCGGAGTTTAAAATCCCTGTTCTAATGGCTACTCCCAGTAGGATACGGCACCATGCCACACACTGGTTGTATGAACATGACAATGAGTTCAGTGTTCTTCATTTGCTTTCCTTTCACTGGACCTGAATCCAATAGAAGACTTTTGGGACGTGGAAGGACGGGGATTCAAAGTCTGAATGTACAAGAAGAAGTTCTGTAGTGCAATCAAGTCAACGTGGACCAGACTCTCAAAGGAATGTTTCCAACATCTCGTGGAATCCATGACATGAAGAACTGAGGATGCTCTGAGAGCAAAAGGCAGTCCTCCCCTTTATTATTCTAGTGGTCCTATTAACTTACTCAGTGAGTGTATGTTAAAAAATAAAAATTATGGGGTGTATTTACTTTTTCACATGTCTGTATTGTCCATAACTGTTGAATGAAAGTTTGAAAAATTGAACTTCTTTATATAGTGTCTTATGTGTGGAACCTTATCATTCATCTATTCATCTGCTTCTATTCAAATCGGTTATTTCAAGTTTTGAGTCACCACATCACATCCGTCATGGCGTAAACGATTGTCCTCAGAACGCCGGATTGTGAGGGTAATTTGTCATGCTGATGAAGTTAAACTGCTAGAGTCAGTAACTATGAGATTACGAAGGTAATTAGAGAATTAATGGTCAATGTTATCCTGTTTGTATGTGTTGTTAATTAAATGTCACACAATAGGAATTGTGAAATGACACTTGATGAACATGCCAGGCTCTTTGGGAACTCTAGTTTATTCAGAGGAGCCAGTCCTGGGTGGGACGCATGTCCGCAACATATGCCACACACATTAGTTTCACTACTCACCCTAACCTGTGTATTTTAGGGATGTGGATGATACGGTAGTGCAGTATAACAGTAAACTACCAAAAACCCAAATTTGAAAACGGTACGGCTCGGGCATTTTGGGATATTCGGTGCCCAAACTAAACATCAGCTTTCCTCTCACTAGCCCCTAGTAGTTGTGTCTTATAGACTTCATGAAATGAAACTACACGCTTCGACGTTATCTGTTAGGTGGTGAAGTGGTGAGAGACATAGGACATGATTAGGGGGCCAGAATGACCAGGTCCTGGTGGGCAATTTAGTCAGGACATCGGGGTACTCGCTACTCTTTACGAAGCATGACCAAGGATCTTTAATGACCACAGAGAGTCAGGACCTCAGTTTTACATCTGGTGCTATTTTTACAACATGGTGTCCATCGTCATTGTGCTGCACATTCAGACCACAGGTTAGGCGCCCCCTGCTGGCCTCTCTAAAACCTCTTCCAGTTGAAATCCGTTTATTGTTTCGATGTTCGATCAGGACTTCAAAGGAGAATTGACGTGATTAGGACTTCGTGGGTATGACAAGAGATCCACCAGGGAGGCAAGCAAATGAGTGACACACCTGGGTAGGCTGGAGTAAGACGGGGTGTTTTGTCATAATCAGTGATTTGCTTCAGTTTTGATACCGTTACTCGATATTGAAGTCAAAATGTGAGTACAATACAATAATGCAATACAATTTATTTTTGTACAGCCCAAAATCACACAAGAAGTGCCGCAATGGGCTTTAACATGCCCTGCCTGCTATCTATCTATCTTGCCTACTATACTGTACTAAAATCTATCTATCTATCTATCTATCTATCTATCTATCTATCTATCTATCTATCTATCTATCTATCTATCTATCTATCTATCTATCTATCTATCTAATGGAAACACCACCTGTCTATACAGCAAATCCTGCCGACTACGCCAAGTGCTTTGTAGTGGAATCACACCACGATCCTATCTATCTATCTATCTATCTATCTATCTATCTATCTATCTATCTATCTATCTTTCCTGCTTTCCATATTAAAATCTATCCATCTATCTTGCCTACTATACTGAAATCTATGTATCAATTTATAATAAAATCTATCTATCTATCTATCTATCCTGCCTACTAACCCTTTGGAAAGGCAGTTCAAAGAGAGACCCCTTTCCAGGTAGATTGGGGTGCAGTGGGTGTCAAAAATAATGGGGTCAATACAATACAATACACAGAACAGAAGAAATCCTCAATACAGTATAAAAATATTACAAGTATGGAGCAGACTTTAACAGTGGATGATATCCCATAATAATATGATTTGGATTTGTTTAGAGTTGTTTGGAGACCTTGGAAAATCAAGCTGCTTCCCTATTTGGCCATGGCTGGGCCAGCCAATCCGATGAAATGACCCCTCTACCTCCCGATTCCTGCGATCCTCCATCAGGGATGACTTTACCTTATTAAGGCAAAACAACTTGGCAGGTGGGCAGTGGGCACCAAGTGCCACATTTGAGTTCCGAGAAGAGAAACAGAATAGGTGAGGGTTAGAAGAAGGACAGTAACAAATTCTAACTATCACGTCACTTATGTTTTAGTGCTAATGACCAACAACAGAGATGCAGTCTGCACAGTTAATCAGCAGCTCTAGTCAGGGTGTGCTAAACTGAAGTTGTGAGTCTTCTGCCGGGATTTGAAAGCTGAGACCGAAGGGGCACATCTTATAGTAGCAGGCAGACCATTCCATTCTAACGTTAACGAAAAGACAGCATGCAACTTCACACGGGCGATAAGTGTGCAGGTCCCCCTAATGGACCTCTGGAGTGCAGGTGGATAAAAGGACTGAGCCGGGGTTCACTCTGGAAGTGAACTGAACCCGTGGCCTGATGGTAATTGAAGTCCATTTCCCACTGGGGTAGCTTCAGTGTCCAAACAGAGCTTTGCAACTCCCCACTTCATTAATAACTAAAACTCCATTACACGACCGCCAATGAGCCATGTCTGATAGGGGCTGGAAAATCACAGCCAGACGGCTGCGACGGCTGCGGGTGTGCCTTTTGAACTCGAGGTGCAGTGGAGAAGCAGGTCGGATTTGTCATATCTACGAGGCCTGAGGGGATCACTTTTATGGTGCGTGTGACTGTGAATATTAATCCGTTATCGCGGCGAGATTAGCGAGGGCTGCGAGCCTCCTCACGTTCCAGTTCATTAGGAAGATGAGAGGTGGTACCAGTGGCCTGCAGATACAGTGCAGACGTGCAGTAAATCCTGCTCTCCGCTTCAAAGGTAATGCATTCCATATTTTATTTAAAAGTCTCAGCACCCTTTTACATTTCAATTAAAGGAGCCGATCATGAATCTGGACGTTGGGGGGGTATCTGCAATCTTTGTTTCTGTATACAGAACCACCTTCTCGACTGGCAAAATGGCACCGCACAGCAAAGATGCTTCATTGTGAAGGCACACACCACCCTCCTCGCCCCTCGGATCGTTAGTTCACGCCCGATTTGAGCATAACGATAGCATTTCAGAAGCTCTGAGGCATTTTAATATACTTTTGTAGGTTGCACTCAATATATTAACAAGGTTTTTTTATTTTTCCAGATTTTTCTGTGCGTTATTTCTGTCAAGGTTGAGTCACATGCTCATTAATGACAAAGCTGGCATGAGTAAAGCAGAGGCACATATGAACAGAGGATTTGAATGCACTGGAACAAATGGACGCCCTCCTTGGTAAAAGCTGTTTAATGAGATGCCTTCCAAGGTGGAAGCCTACCCAGACGGCACTGAGCAAAAGGCAAAACACAACCCTGGACGGAGTGCCTGCCCATCACAGACTCGGAGGAGCTCATCCACACCCAAGAATGATTATTCAGTCACAGTGAAGCTACGTCAAGCAAAAAGGAACAATGGAATCCAAATCAAACAAGTCCCACTACAGACTCCACATACCATACAATACAATATCATTTATTTCTTGTGTAGCCCAAAATCACACAAGGAGTGGCGCAATGGGCTTTAAAACAGGCCTGGCCTCTTGACAGCCTCTCAGAATCGACTCTCTAAGAAGACAAAGAAAAACTCCCAAAAAAAACAACAATGGCTCTCTATTATAAAAAAAAAAAAAATCCTGGAGAAAAACAGTAGGGCGACGATACGTGATCTTATAAGATCACGGACGACACTTAAAAGACCCGCGAGACTAAAGGACATTGGCCACGGAGCGTCTCGCGGAGACCTTAAACATGAGACTTTGTGCCAAGAGACTGACGAGGACCGTCTGGCGATGACGTAGAACATGAGATTCTTGCCAGACGCGCTCTACTTACAACCAAATAAGAGCACGGGCAGTCGTGTGAGTGTAAGGCTTTGAGCAGACACAGATCCAGGGTCTCAGCGCATATAAAGCGTATAAGGACATGGCGTTATAAATGAAATGTAGACGACTAAGCGAAGAGGGAAGAGCAGCGCGGAGAAAAGAGACGCAAAAGCGTTGGAGAGACGAAAAAAAAAAAAAATAAAGAATAATCGAGGTGCAAAAAAAGCCTGGAACAAGTGGAATTGAACAAAAAGCGGGTCCAATCTGGGCGCTGGCAGATTATGAAAGCAGTGGAATTCGAAAGGCTCAAAAACAGTGGCGGCTTGTAGCTAAAATTAGTGGGGGTGCTGCTCCAGAAAATTTTTAGCTTTTGTTTTAAAATTGTGTAAAAGGAGACAAACTTGTAAATGTAGTCAGAAATCCTAAAAGAACAAAATCAAATATTTTTTACTTACTATAACCTAAATTGTTACAGTTCAAGCTTGATCTATTCATTTAAAAACGAAATCCATTCTTCTTGTTTTAATTTGCGCAAAAAGCTCAATAATTTTCTCCTTGATCTCTGGATGACAACTGAGGAAAATTTTCTCCATTGAAAGCACTGCAAGTGCATTTAGTATTTCCGAATTCATAGTGCTTTAAGCACAACACACGCGGAGTAAAAAAAAAAAAAAAAGCACGACCTTCCACCAGCACGCCAGGGTCGGCACTGCAGGAGCGACAGTGCTCTGTGTCTCCCTCGCAGCCTCGCGTGCAGCGCACAACAGCCAAACACCATGCTGCTAGAAGTGTGAAGCGCACAGTTCCATATGAAGATTTGTGTATCTTTTTCATAAACTGGGGGATGGCTACTGACATTAAGCTTAAGGATTATATATTGTACAAGTAGTAAAGAATTAAAGAGAAAAGGACTCATTATATTAAACTAGCCAACCCGCGGCGTACCATACGGCGCATAATCAGGCCGGTTTTTTCATAATTTTTAAGCACAGGGAGAAAATTAACATTTGAAAAATCGGTAATGTAATAAATCAGCAAGAAAAGCAACATTGTAACAACGCACGGAACAAACCAACACACAATTGTCCATGCGGCGCGGAGGGTGGAACAGGAGGAGAGGAGAAGGACGTCCACTCCGCTCCCTCCGTCATGCTAGTCTGCTGATTTCTCGTCCAGTATGCACTGCCTGCTCATGTCACTCGTCACTCGAGTCGTTGTCGTCTTTGTACAGTCCAGATGTGACTCACGTAGACTTTTCATTGCTCTGTGCGGTTTTGGCCGCCTTTCTATATATAATCCACCAAGACACCCAACCATGTGTGTACAAAGTGCAGGAGTATCTAAGAAGACGCATGTTTGTCACGGATGCGAATTGTTGTATGTAGCGTGTAAAACAGTTTGCTATGGTGCACGCAGTCGCAAGGTCGTAACAAAACTCGTTTTTAAAGACTGCTTACTTCATTGTGTATATGACTGTAGGTGAATGAAAAGATGCAACTCTGGAGAGGGCAACATACAATACAGCGTTTTACACGCTGCATACAGTGATTCGCATTCGCGACAAATTGCTTTACACACTACTGTACATACAGAGATTTACATCCTTGACAAACATGCCTCTTCTTAGATAGTCCTGTCGCGTCCACCCTCGTTCTCGAAGCATCCACACTGCCTGGTCATGTGGTGCCTCTGTGTGAACCGGTCAGGCACAGAGAAGGTCAGCTGCTGAGAGAGCGTCTCGACTGTTGCGGGGCCTGCATTGGTGAAGCAGGTGAGACGGTAATGAAACAGAGGCACAGGGCTTATTGGTTTTTAAAGACTGCCTCCTTCATTGGGTTTTAACCAATGCACGGAACGAACCAACACACAATCGTCCGTGCGGCGCTCAGGGTGGAACGGGAGGAGAGGAGAAGGACGTCCACTCCGCTCCCTCCGTCATGCTAGTCTGCTGATTTCTCGTCCAGTATGCACTGCCTGCTCATGTGCTCACCTCGTCACTCGAGTCGTTGTCGTCTTTGTACAGTCCAGATGTGACTCACGTAGACTTTTCATTGCTCTGTGTGGTTTTGGCCGCCTTTCTATATATAATCCACCAAGACACCCGACCACTATCACGTCACTTATGTTTTAGTGCTAATGACCAACAACAGAGTTGCAGTCTGCACAGTTAATCAGCAGCTCTAGTCAAGGTGTGCTAAACTGAAGTCGTTGAAATTTGGCAGGTGGGCAGTGGGCACCAAGTGCCACATATGAGTACAGAGAGGAGAAACAGAACAGGTGAGGGTGAGTAACAAATTCTAACTATCATATTACTTGTTTAAGTGTTAATGACTAACAACAGAGACTGTACAGCTAATCAGCAGCTCTAGGCAGGGTGTGCTAAACTGAAGTCGTGAGATTTAAAAGCTGAGACCGAAGGGGCATCTCTTATAGTAGCAGGCAGGCCAGTCCACAGTTTAGGGGCCGTGTAACTAAAAGCTTGACCTCCCACTGTTATTTTATTAATTCTTGGAATCATAAGCAGACTGGCATCTTGAGATCTTAAAGTGCGCTCTTGGTTGTGAGTCATGATAAGTTCAGACAAGTAAGCCGGACCTCGGCCATTTAATGCTTTATATGTTAAAAGTCCAAACACGGATCAGGTCAGGCTGACATCAGGAGAATTATGGAGGCCAAGTCAACACCTTGAACTCTTTGTCGTGTTCCTCAAATCGTTCCTGAACAGTTTTTGTAGTGCGGGCAGAGTGCGCTATCCTTCTGAAAGAGGCCACTGCCATCAGGGAATATCGCGGCCATAAAGGGGTCTTCAAAAATCTTTACGTAGGCGGTACGTGTCAAAGAAACATCCGCATGAATGCCAGGACCCAAGGTCTCCCAGCAGAACTTCTTCTCACAGTGCAATCCTGCTGCTATCTCTTACCTCAGGCAAATGGCACGCACAGACCTGGCTGTCCACGTGATCTAAAAGAAAACGTCATTCATCACACCAGGCCAACTTCTTCCGTTGCTCCATGTTCAGTTCAGGTCAGGTCAGGTTGGGGAGCATGCACTGGCACAGCGGGTTGCCGCACCTACTACATGACGAAACAGCTCGGGATCCTGGTGGGCAACCCCCCAGGCAGACACGCAGCCCACTCTCACCCTCCAGAAATGACCCTCTATCTGCTGCTCTAGCCAGGTGTTACATGGGTGTCTCCTTGGCCTGGTCCATCCACTCAGGTCCTCAACAACGAGGGTCCGGTGAGCTGATTAACCCTCAGGGAATCGTACCACATGGCCGTAGTGCCGTATCTGACACTCCCTCACACAATGTGCCCCATTCGGGACTCCATGAGCGACACAAAGTCAAACCAGTGTCACCCAAGGATTCTCAGAAGAGACACAGAACTAAACTACAGTCTTCGTCTGTGGTCACTGGATAGCGGCCATTTCTCACAAACAGGAGGCACCAGGACTCTAAAGACTTGGACCTTCGTCCTTTTGCTGAGATATCAGGAGTGCCACACACCCCTTTCTAGAGACCTCATGACCCCCCATGCTCTCACAATCCGTCTACTGACTCCATAGGAAGAGTTACAAGTGACATGAATGTCACTGCCAAGGTAACGAGGTCGACACTCTCTCCGCAGACAGACACACTGCTGATGGATGTGCCCAAGAGGTCATTAAAGGCCTGGCTGTTGGTTTTTATCAGGACCCTCACAAGCCCAGATTCAGACCCCTCACTCAGTCTCTCGAAAGCCCTGATCAGAGCCTCCATTGACTCCATGAAGATCACAACATCATCAGCAAATTCAAGATCAGTGAATCTCTCTTCACCAACAGATGCCCCACAGCCGGAACAGAAAGTCAAAAATCCAAGAAAATCACAGAAGAACGATAAACACATGGAAACTCACCGAGTGCATTCACCGTGAACCACCAGAAAGTGTGGGAGACCCTCTGGATTTATAAGGCCGGGGGCAGTGATTGGCAGGTGGCCCTCACTCTTTGGGGACCTCCCAACAAAACACATGGAACATAATATAGGCAAAGAAAATATAGCAGATAATGAACGAAAGTAACATTAAATAAATGACACAACAAAGAACAAAAAAGGACAAAAAGCAAGAATTTGAATTCCAGCCAAGGGAGGCACCCTAGCTGGGACATAACAGTTTTAAAGGTTACGCTACTGTGCATATGTAGAAATAATAAACTTTATTTTGTTTTTTAAAGTTCATACACTCATTAATTAATGATACAGAATTCAGTGATGAAATACAGCTACACGTTTAATTATTTACTAGCTGTGTTACCCGTCTAAGATGCGTTGAAATCTAAGTAATGAACGCAGATCTCAGTGTATTCAGCATTAACGTTGGCAGTGCACCATCTTTCTGAATGTATTTTGTATTGCATGTAGTAATAAAATGCATTGCACTTTTCATTCCAACAGATGTCGCATCACAAACGTGTAGTAATAGACTGCATTGCATTTTATTCCAATATTTAGCATATCCCAAACTTTAGCATTGTTTTTACAAATCCCATAGCAAATGACATATTACAGAGACATGAGTATTATATGGTGCACTGCTGATGTTAATGTTGGATAAGTGTCTCTGTGTCTCTCTGGTTGCTATATTCCTGTATATTTAAAAGATGGTGATTGCATCTGATGTTCCAACAGATGGCGCTTCACAAACGCTAACACTGCTAATAACAAACCCCATCTCAAATGGCATATAACAGAGACATATGCATTGCAGTTGTCATTCCAACAGAAGGTGCATCACAAACAATAGCAATGCATTTATGAATCCCATACCAAATGGCATATAATAGAGACTTATGGATTGGATTTGTCATTTCAGCAGATGGTGTGTCACAAGCATTAATACTGCTTTTACGAATTCCAAACCAAATGGAATATAAAAGAGATATATGGATTGCATTTTCCATTCCAACAAATGGTGCTTCTCACACATTAGCACTGTTTTTAGGAATCCCATCCCAAAAAGAATACTGTATAACAGAGACATAGGCATTGGATTTGTTGTTCCAACAGGTGGCACCTCACAAATATTAACACTGCTTTTATGAACCCCATCTCAAATGACATATAACAGAGACATATGCATTGCAGTTGTCATTTCAACAGATGGTGCGTCACAAATATTTGTAGTAATAAAATGCATTGCATTTGTCATTCCAATAGCTGGCACATCACAGACATTTGTAGTTACAAAATGTGTTGCATTTGTCACTCCAACAGATGGCTCAAACTCACATTAACACTGCTTTTACAAATCCCATAACAAATGGCATATAACAGAGACTTATGAATGGTATCTGCTGTTCCAACAGATGGCACATAACAAATAAATGTTAACACTGTTTTTATGACTCCCATGTCAAATGACATATAACAGAGACATGCATTGCAATTTCAGAAACATTTGTAGTTACAAAATGTGTTGCATTTGTCACTCCAACAGATGGCGCTTCACAAATATTAACACTGCTTTTACAAATCCCATCTCAAATATCTTATGACAGAGACATGTGTACTGTATTAATTAGTTTGATTTCAACCTGATAGACAAACAGATACACAGACCCTTGTTCTTTCATTATGGCGGGTGATTAGCATTCATATCTGCACACATATCTTTATCAACTATGTCCTGGAGACCCACTGAATGGCACATTTTAAAGAGTCTCCATTTCACACCTCCAGCCTCAGGCCCCAAATGATGCCTCCATGTTCTGCAGCTGGAGAAGCCACAGAGGGATCTACCAATGGAGGTCTGCAGTCAGGTCCTTCTCTTGCCCAGGGTTGCTCAGATAGGCTTATTACTCCCTACAGGACATTTTTGTTTTTTCCTCATAAACATGGATGCATGAAAGTTCAGATATATTGGTCATGATTGATGTAAGACAAATCTGCTGATTATCAGAAAATAAAACAAAGTGCAACAAGGATTCAACCAAGTTATTTATTGTCGTTCACTTTCACCTCCTGGCCCCCATGTGGTTCCCAGGATGCTTTATTTATGATGTTTGCATTTTATTCCCACAGTATGCACGGCTCTCCATTCACAGAACTGTTGGAGATTTGAGATTTGAGATTAATCCTGCCCTGTGATCAACTGGCATCCCCAACAGCTTTTTGCCTCTGCGGCTATTTATTTCCGTAAATACGTGTAATTCCTTGAAAGACTTGACGTGAAGCTAATGGTCATGAATGATAATGAGGTGGCGGCCAGACGACACTAAAACACAATTAAGTGTGCCATCCGGGCGATGACATTGGCAGCAAATTCAAAAACATTTTCATAGATGCCTGTCAGCAAGAGGGTGTCTAAACAAGTTAGAGAAATGTAATGACAACCTGGAGAAAATGCCAACGTCCATAAACATGACGTCATATTCATTAAATGTCAGCTGTCTTCAGCTGTCAGTGAATTAGCAGTGCGGTGGATGAGAAGTCAAGTTGTATGCGTATGGCATGTCGAGCCACACATTTATCATGCTTCGTGTTACTTGGTTTACATTTAATGCACCACATGTAAGAAAACGCTTACTTCTAAAATTCCTTGAGATATTGGAAATGCTTGTTTGGCCATTTTGGTAGCTGGTTTACTTTTATAAATAAGAGTTACAAATGTATGGTGTCTGTCCTAGCCAGCCTAATCACAAGGCACTTTAAAAACAAGCTTACTGTAATGGGGATGGACTTTAAACAATTGTGGGGTGTACAGTGGATTCAGTTGGTTTGAATTGCCTGTTCCCAATGTCCCCACGTGAGGACATTTGTGAGACTGCCACCCTGTGCCCGATGCTGCTGGGACTGGCCCCGGCTCCATAGGAACATACAGTGGATTCAAACGTATTCGGGCCTCTTCATTTTCTGCACACTTTGCTGCGTTGTAAAATGAATTGCAGATGAACAAACCTGCCAGTTTGACCCACTCAGTCCACACTCAATAACCTGTAAGGACAGGTTTTCAAAATTATTAAAAATCACAAACTGAAATCTCCCATTCCTAGAAGTATTCAGACCGTTTGTTGTGGCACACAATGTTGCGGTCAGATACCTCCTGCTTGCTTTAGCGCTCAACTAGATGTTTGTAGGACTTGATAGGAGTCCACCTGTGCCCATGGGAGGCAGCTAAAGGGCTCAAATGATGGTAATTCCGGTTCCGACCCCGATGACGTCACTTCTGGTTTTGACCCCGATGACATCACGTCCGGTTCCGACTCCGACAACATCACTTCTGGTTTTGATGCCGACAACACCACTTCCAGTTCCGAACCCGATGATGTCACTTCTTGTTCTGACTCCGATGACGTCGCATCTGGTTCTGACCCTAACAACGTCACTTCTGGTTTTGACCCTGATGACATCACATTCGGTTCTGTCCCCGACAACGTCACGTCTGGTTTTGACGCCGACAACACCACTTCCAGTTCCGAACCCGATGACGTCACTTCTTGTTCTGACTCCGATGACGTCGCATCTGGTTCCAACCCCGACAACGTCACTTCTAGTTGTGACCCTGATGACGTCACTTCCGGTTCCGTTCCCGACAACGTCACTTCTGGTTTTGACGCCGACAACACCACTTCCAGTCTTGAACCCGATGACGTCACTTCTTGTTCTGACTCCGATGACGTCGCATCTGGTTCTGACCCTAACAACGTCACTTCTGGTTTTGACCCTGATGACATCACATCCGGTTCCGTCCCCGACAATGTCACTTCTGGTTTTGACGCCGACAACACCACTTCCAGTTCTGAACCCGATGACGTCACTTCTTGTTCTGACCCCCTGATGACATCACTTCCGGTTTCAGCTCTGATGACCTCCTTTCTTCTGCCTAACTTTAAAGCCGCCATTTTGTCACCTATACATCAGTTCCGTTTTGAACTCAGTAAAACTCCTTTTCTTTGCCTTGCCAATGACAATATATGGGGGTGGCTACCCCAAACCTTTTTATGGCTTTCTTGTCCTTTTGTTCTGACAGTGGCATAATCGTGGCCAGAACCGAAAATGATGTCATCGGGGCCAAGCAGGATTTCCCGTGACTGGTCTGCAGGAAAAAAAGAGAAAGGGTTAATGCACATCCCCCAACCACCACCCAGGTCCGGCATGGAAATTCCCTCATTTGAGCCCTTCAGCTGCCTCCCATGCGCCCATGTGTGACAGTGGGTAAAACTGGTAATCTACATTACAAAACACTGTGCAGAAAAAGAAGGGGTCTGAATGCTGTCTAAATCCAGTGTAAGCTTAGGAAAACATGGAATTTCTGCAAAGACAAGTGGCCAGAGGGGGTTTCACAGCCATTACACCTGGACTAGTGTGATAGCAGTGCAAGTCCCTAGACCACCAGAGTACACAAATAAAAAACCCTCTGACTCACTGTGACGGTGCTTGTTCCACGTTCATTCATTGTCACACAGGTTTGGGGAGAGCCGGGGGGCCGATTCCTAGAGCAAACAGGAAACTAACTAACTAGGGTGAGATGGCACTCCATCATGGGATGTTGTTATGTACACTGTCCACTGTTGGGAATGTGAGTGGAAAAGTGAACTCTCCAGAAAAATACAGCGAACTCAAGAAGAAGAGGTGTAGAACCCTCTGGGGTAGATAAGGGATGAAGGAGTATAGCAACTTGTTGGGGAGATGAAGGGCATCAACCCTAATACAGCACGCTAACATCCTCCCTATCCTGGAAGTGTATTAATAATCTTTTATCCTTTTGACAAAGAGAAAAGGCCGCCACCTTTACATTTCATCTCCTATTGGCCGGACCCGCCGTGTATCAGACATGTTAAGATTGGCCATTTTATGTTAAATGTTTCCATTCTCGTTTTATATAAATGCTCTGGCATTCTTTACTCAATTTGTTTTTTCTTCATTCAGTGAAGCAATCGATGTTATTTATTCATGCCGTGTGTGTCTTTTCATCTTCACTTTATGACTGTTTAGTAGACCACTCAGATAAAAATCCATCCTGACAAGCGGAATCCCTCCTTGTTATGCCTGTCATATCTTCCCTCAGATCTTGCAAGTCAGTCTTTGAAAGCAGCTGACCTGTCTAAACACGGCCTTAAATAGCTAGAGGACCCTGCAGCCCTCTTCGTCTTTTTTATTCAAATGATGTTTACAAAAATGAGTCCAATAAACAATGTAGTTACAGCTGATCTCTGTATTTATGAGGGTACGTCAGAAAGAAAAGGCAATAATGCGGAAACCACAACGGGTAGAAGCTGACGCAACACATCACGTTTGCAATGGATTATGGGTAGGTCGAACACGGACAGCACAGCGCTCTGCCGTTAGTCTAGTTGAATTCACAGTGAATTTGTACCACCGCCCCGGAGCTGCTGCACAATCAGAATACCACTAGAGAAAAGCAATTCATTATTAAAATCTTTCGGGGTAACGTGACCAACGCTCGTCCTTATTTTTGACCCCCTCACCACATGCCCCACATCAGCATTAGACAATAAGTGTTAAAGCGAAGAAAGGAAAAAAAAGAAAAATATATATTTACATATTGACAGACAAAACAGTTTAAGTAATTCCCTGAATAAAGCAATACATAACAAAAATCAAAAACAACCTTCCACTGATTAGGGTGTGAGATGTTCTTGCCTACAATAACCCAGTTTCCAAAACTGGATTGCTGTCCTTACAGTTCCCGAGCAAGGTGCACTGTGGGAAGCCTCACGGAGTACGCCGATAACAAAAAAGGTTTTGTCCTACCAGTTCCAAAAGGTCGATTGCCCCGGTGAAACCAAAAAAAAGTTTGTCTTCCGTGACGTGTCTCCCTCGTATCACCGAGATAAAATAAAACCTTCTTCCAGCAGGTGGATTCTTGGCACTAACTTGTTGCTTCTCTTTCCTCCACTGCTCGATGTCCTCTCTCTCTCTCTCTCTCTCTCTCCCCTTCTTTTCCAGTGAAAGAGTCTTCAGCCCCAGCTGTCCTGTCCACGTTAAAGGTGTATTTCCCCCTTTTTGGTAACCCACTTCTTGATGTACACGGTACGGAGACGCAAACTGACAACGGGACAATAGCACATGTGGCACCCGCTACAAAGTGAACAGGATTGTGTCATTAATAATTCTTTGCATTTATATAGCGCTTTTCTCACTATTCAAAGCACTCAGCAATTGCTGGCCTTGCTCAAGGGCCCAACAGAGCAGAGTCCCCTTTGGCATTTACGGGATTCGAACCGGCAACCTTCCGATTGCCAGTGCAGATCCCTAGCCTCAGAGCCACCACTCCACCTATATTGCTGAACAACATCCTGTACTGAGATTTGTTTGGCAGAGGGAGTAAAACCTCCTGAAATTTACCTTCAGTACGGAAGTGCAAACAGCACGAGTACATGAAAAATTTAGGAATGGGGAGAAAGGGTTAAAGCAGGTGTGACCGACGAAGCTCAATCTGGTCGACCATCAACATCGTGCGCACAAGCCCACATCGACACGCAGAATGCCTTCACCAGAGAAGACTGACAGATGATGCTGTCCGCCTTTGCTCCACTATTCGGATATCAGCTATGGATCTGCGCAGGCAATAGTGCCTGATGACTTGGGGTACCACAAACTTTGTGCAAGAAGATGGGCACCCAAACAACTGACTGATCTGCACAAGCCCACATGTTTTGGTGAATTTCAACAGGTTTCCGTCCCTTTGCCCACAATGATGGTTGCCCTTCTAGAAGTTTCTTCCATCTCCACGCAGGTTTTGTGGAGCTTTCTTATCTCAGCCAGGTCCTGCAGGAACACAAGTCAATGCCATTGTGCAGATCTGCTCCGTGCTGGTTAAGCTGACTGCAAGTTAAAGTCCCAGCAGCTCTTGGGGTTCGGGGCAGCCTGTCATTGAAGAGATGGCATGTCCAAGTTAAACAAGGCTTGGGTGAAATGGGTACAGATGCCTGCAGAATCAAGGCACACACATAGTATGGCAGCTCTAGCAATCAAACAAGCTCTAGCCGTTGAACTGCTCTGCCATCCATAGTGGACACGTTCATAATGATATGTTAAACTTTAAAGAAAGTTTCAGAAAAGATCTATTAGTTAGAAAATGATCTGTTTAAATTGACAGGCAACTTCTTTTTCCTCTCACCCTTCTTCCTCTCACTCCTCTTCTTCATGTTCCCCCACTTCTAGATGGAGCTGATGTTCTTGCTCAACCTTCTCCATACAGCGTGCTCCTGCACCTCCTCCTGCTCCTCCTCAGTCTGACCCTTTCCCTTCAGATTGGATCGACTCCATCATAAATTTCTCCCCGACTCTGACCCTCTCTATTTATCCAGGCTTAGCACCGACTACAAGGTTTGGCTGGCAAGATTGTGCCCCCAGTGGCGCAGTGGGTAGCACTGCTGCCTCGCATTAAGTGGACCCGGGTCCTCCCTGCATGGAGTTTGCATGTTCTCCCCGTGTCAGCGTGGGTTTCCTCCCAAAGACATGCAGGTTAGGTGCATTGGCGATTCTAAATTGTGCTTGGTGTGTGTGTGTGTGTGTGCCCTGTGGTGAGCTGGCGCCCTGCCTGGGGTTTGTTTCCTGCCTTGTGCCCTGTGTTGGCTGGGATTGGCTCCAGCAGACCCCCATGACCCTGTAGTTAGGATATAGCAGGCTGGATAATGGATGGATTGTGCCCCCTGGTGGTTAGATTTCTAAATAGTTACAGTACCAAATACCTAATGTCACATCTAGGCTTTATTTTTATTATTATTATTTTTTTGTTACCAAATACACAATGCAATAGGTAAAAGTTGATTTTTTTTTATTTTTCTTCTCTTTATTTTTCTACGTAGGCTTCTCTTCATCTGTTGCCTTATTTATTTATTTGAGAACTTTTGGAGCGTTTTCATTAAATCTGACAAGCTCCCGTCAGGTCGCCAGATCAATATGAGAGAGCCCTGGAGTGATAAGTTGGAGAATGCCTTTGAATTGTTAGCTCAGAAGTTTCAATGCCGGAGAATGGGAGGAGGGACTTTCTGCTCTCAAAATCCATTAAAAAGAAGATGTCACAAGTATCTGTTGCTAATGGAAAGGTGCGGAGTGATTGGGGCATCGGCGGGCCGGGTGGCGGTGGATGAGCTTTAATAAGTGACAGTCGTATGAGAGGTTCTAAGTAGAAATTCACCGGTGCCGGTAGCCATCTGCCAGTTTTTCACCTTCTCATCACATTTCGCTCGCAGCTAGCCATGCTGGTTAATTGCATGTGTCATTCAGGGGCTATAACATTTTCAATGAAGAAGAAAAAGTTTGAAGGAACAGTAATAAATAAACAGTGCAATTAATAAACGGACCTACCTCCTACAATAATCCACGCAGACACCAGACACAGAGAGAACACGGAGAGCAAAGCTCAGGACCTGAAGGGAAGATGCCAGGAGTCGTGAGGTGACATGTCAACCCCGGGTTTGCTTGCAGCTCACACACTCTCCTTGAACCTGGGACATCGATAATCATTAAAATCCGAGATGGACTGGGCAGGGACGACTCGCAAAGAAGCCACGGTGTCTCCCGATGATGACGTCTCTTTCTGGTCTCCCGATGATGATGTCACTTCCGCCACAACCATGATGACACCATTTCTGGTCTCCCTATGATGACGTCACTTCCGTCACAGCTATCTATCTATCTATCTATCTATCTATCTATCTATCTATCTATCTATCTATCTATCTATCTATCTATCTATCTATCTATCTAATCCTGCCCACTATCTATCTGTCTATCTATCTATCTATCTATCTATCTATCTATCTATCTATCTATCTATCTATCTATCTATCTATCTATCTATCTATCTAATCCTGCCTACTATACTTTCTATCTATCTATCTATCTATCTATCTATCTATCTATCTATCTATCTATCTATCTATCTATCTATCAGTCTGCACTGAAGGTGCTCTACTGGAGCTGTGAGAATTGTGTGGAGTTCAATGTGAACCTGGCGAGAGATTGTGGTTACCCTTGGGCAGGACTTTGTTTTGTGGTCTGGCAAGCGTTTAGTCACTCAATAAGAGTGGGAAGGAGCAGATACATGCGGCGGCGAGAGGGGTCTCCAAGTGCACCGGCTAGAAAGCTGCGTGGGCAGCTTGTAGGCGTCTGTGTAGGCGTCTGGTCCTTGCTTCAGCGATTGTACTTTTCCTAGTATATTTTTGGACATTTAGCCAAGTGTGAGAGGGATCGGTTATTAACAAGAAATCACGTTTTAAGGCACACAAATCTGTACATTTGGCTCGTTTTGCGCTGCTCTATCTGCAATATTTCAGATCTGGCATCTTCACATGGAGTGGCACGCTGGTTCATTCTGTTGCCTTGCCAGTCCAGTGCTCCGGATTCAGATCCCACTCCGCATTATCCCACAATATCCCCATTGGTATGTGAATATGGGTGTGTGCCCACCCGTGCCTGGGCATCTTGTACTTCACAGTCCAGCAGCAGTGGCAGAGCAACAAGACAAAAGACCCCACAACAATAAAAGTGCACACTAAGGGCTTCTCCATTTAGAGTGAGAAGCAGGAACAGGTCATTAAACACTGAACAGAAGACCCCCAGGCCTGATGTTCCATTTCAGGATATTTAACATGGCGCCGCCTTAAAAAAATTACACATTAGCCAGTGTCGTCAACACACAAGCCCAAAAAGCGCTACCAACTGGGTGACCCCTTTAAATATCGATGCCAGCTGCTTAAAATACACGGGCACACGATGGAGCAAACAAGAACAAGAAAAAACCATGGGTAGGCTGTGGAGCCCTAGACGCAAGGGTAAGGTTGCTCTGTAGGTCGGCGCTCCATTTCCGGTGGTCTTCTCTTTTCCACCTTCTTGGAGC
This sequence comes from Polypterus senegalus, assembly GCF_016835505.1. Taxonomy (NCBI): domain Eukaryota; kingdom Metazoa; phylum Chordata; class Cladistia; order Polypteriformes; family Polypteridae; genus Polypterus; species Polypterus senegalus. The sequence continues at coordinate 11,163,344 of NC_053165.1, read as the reverse complement.
TGCCCGGTCTTATAATTCTCGAGTTTGGCATCAGTTGACGCTTCGTTGGGCATCTTGCTGGAGCTGTGGGTGGAAAAAGAGGCAATACCATCAGAGACAGCGCCCCCTTGTGCCAAAGAGTGGGAGTGCGTAACTCTGGCGAGCCTGGAAGGTGACGCTGTGACACGCATGTGGGACATCAGGAACCAAGATGGGACAAAATAAAATAAAAGAAGGGACAGGGGAGCAAATATTTATGCATCTATCAGTAAATCAGTTTTGATTATATTTTATACAATCAAACAAGAGAAACACATCATACATTGTACAATTAAACAATAAACCCCATATTAATTGTTTATGCTTGCATTTCTAAGATTTTCTTTTCTTTTAATAGATTGGCCCTATTGATTGGCACAAATTCTTAGGTACCTCTTATTGGTTCTATTTTTTAATATTACACTCTGATAATGTACTGATAGGGGTCTACTGCCCCTCCTTCTGTCTTTCATTCCCCCTTGCAGGACTTCTTCGATTATATTTATTGAATTTTTTTTTTCAATTCTTTCCAGGATGAAATAAATGCCTTAATCAAATTTCTTGACTTCAAAGAACCCCAGAATAGCCACAAAGAAATCCGAAAAAATGCCTCACTGAGGTGTAAAATAAGCTAAAAATGAACAAAGAGCCTGCGGTGGGCTGTAGCCTTGCCTTGCGCCCTGTGTTGGCTGGGATTGACTCCAGCGGACCCCCATGACCCTGGAGTTAGGATATAGCGGGTTGGATAATGGATGGATGGATGAACAAAGAGCACCAATTATAACAGCCTCGTGGGCAGCCCATCCGAAGGTTGGCAATCCAAGTGTGGGGTGGTGGCTCTGAGGCTAAGGATCTGCGTTGCTATCCAGATAGTTGCCAGTTCAAATCCACATTACAGCCAAAGGAGATCCTACTCTGTTGGGTCCTTAACCTCCTGCAATTGTTCTAGGGGTGCTGTACAATGGCTGACCCTGCGCTCGGACCCCAAGGGTCAGACAAATTCCCAATACAATAAATTGTTTAAGGTGAAATAAAGAACAAATAAAAAAGGTATGTGGTGGGTACAGAGCAGCACAAAATCCACAGACTGTGGCCACTAGATGGCGCTCCTGTTGCCCAACACTTCGACAGATGCGGACCCAAGTTCAGCACTCACCTTTTTTATTTTTCCACGTGGGAAACGCTTTCCCTCATTTTTCTCCTTCGCAGCACAATTCCCAGCATGACCACTGGACACAAAGCACGTGTCTCTTCTTCTTTTCTTTCTTTTTTCTCTTTCTCACTCATCTTCTCCGCTGTCCACCTCCACTCCTCCTGGCAAGCGTTGCCTTCCATATCCTGACTCTTGTTCCTGGAATAGTGGCAGCTGGATTCATTTATAGGGCACCCGGAAGTGCTCCAGGTGCTTGATGACCTTCTTTCAGGGTGTGGCGGAAGGGCTTGCAACCAGGGGTGCCCCTTGGGGGTGGCCAAGGGACCCAGCAGAGTTGAGCTTCCAAACTCCAAAACCCATTGGCACTGCTGCAAGCCATGGGGGGGCTGCCCTGTAACGTTCTGGGGGAGGTAATGTCCTGGATAAGCTCTGTCCCCCTTTCCTTCCACTGTAGAGGCATCATGTCTGGGCAATGGCCAAGGCCGTACACCACAAGAGAAAACAAATACTTACAAAAGACTCTGAACAACTTCAGCACTCTTACTGCTGAGTCAGACCTCGCCAGGAGGGGGAAGAGGAGGAGCCAGCCAGCCAGCTGTGACATCATGGTGGCCCCACCTCCAGATGCTCCACCCATAAATCAAAGGGAATGGATGACAACATTTAGGGGGCGGGAACACGAATATCACATGATGCTGTAAGTGAGGCTAACAGGAAGAACATCAAATGTGTATTGTATTGAGGATTACTTGTGTTCTGTTCTGTCTATTGTATTGTACTTAATCCCCTTTTTTTGACACCCACTGCCTACCCTACCTGGAAAGGGGTCTCTCTCTGAATTGCCTTTCCCAAGGTTTCTTCCATTTTCTTAGAGAGTCAAGGCTTTGTCAAAAGTCAGGGCCTGATGAAGCCCATTGTGGCACTCCTTGTGTGATTTTGGGCTCTACAAAAAATAAATTGTATTGCATTGTATGTTAAAAATAAAGAACAATCTACTTTGGGTGGCACGGTGGAGCAGTGGTAGTGCCCGCTGCTCCATCCCAGGAATGAGACCGGGGTTCATGTCCCAAGTCCTTCCAAGTTCTCCCCATGTTTGCGTGGGTTTCCTCAACCCAACATCCCAAAGACCTGCAGGTTAGACAGTCAGAATGTTGGCAAATTTAAATCTACAACATAACGTAGTGTGGGTGGCACAGTGGCGCAATGTAAGCACTGCTCCCAGATAGTAAGGGAGCCAGGGTTTTGTGTCCTGGGTCCTCCCCATGTGGAGTTTGCATGTTCTCCCCGTGTCTGCTTGTGTTTCCTCTGGGTGGTCCGGCTTGCTCCCATAGTCCAAAGACATGCATGTTTTATACATTGGTGCCACAAAATTTACCTTAGTGTGTGGATGGTGTGTGGGTTGTTCACCCTGAGATGAACTGGCACCCTGTCCAATGTTTGATAGATAGATAGATAGATAGATAGATAGATAGATAGATAGATAGATAGATAGATAGATAGATAGATAGATAGATAGATAGATAGATAGATAGATAGATAGATAGATAGATAGATGTTAATTTATAATATAGTAGGTAGGATACTTTATTAATCCCAATTCACAATTTGTTCCTGCCTTGAGTTCAGTGCTGGCTGGGATAGAAATAATACCCATCGACCGACCACCACCGATGTCCAGTTAACGACTATGTGGGTTAGAAAATGACTGAGTGACAACAATCTACTATGTGATAGAACAGTAAGGTCTGTGCCTTCAGTCCTCCAGAGCAATCTGATTGGTCGGTTTGGCTTTGGCGATGCAACGAAACAGGAAGTGCGAGCTCACCAGGAGGACATAAAAGGCGCCTTGGAAAATAATGCGAGTGTCTGTGAAGCCGGATTTATGGGCCCAGGTGAAGAGACGATCACACATAGAAATGAAGAGGACACGTCGGGCAAGAGATAGCAAACCTTTTTTTTTTTTTTTATTTATTCTATTACATGTCTTAGACAGCTACCATGCCTAGTAGAATATCAAAGACACATGACGTTCAAACCGATAGATAACACTTGTCAAAAGAGAAGAACAAACACAGAAGACAACATGGGAACCAGCAGTTCAAGCCTCAGTGCCACCACGCTGCACTTCGGTGCCATCAATTTATTCCAGTTATAAATATACAAAGCTGGAAGACATTCAAGTGATTAGAGAAAGAAGAAAAATAAAGGGGGTTTAAATGTGCGGCTTACATTACTCTTGTGAATCAGCCTGTCTCCAGCATGGAGTGGTAATTTTATTCTTTTAGTCTGCTGGATGAGATGATTTGTTAATGAAGAAACACAATGCTTTCAAACCGAGAGCTCTCTCGCGTCATTGTTTGTAAGGGAATAAATTCATGTGATGCCGGGGTGAAACATTAAGAGGTACACACTGGCTTGGCAAGTTGCGTCTAAATTGCCATTTTTATTCAGTTCTTTTCTCGGTTTGTATGGAGCCGTCTCGCGGCTTAATTTAAATTACCGCTTGCAGTCTTTAGTGAGTTCTGTCACAGCCTACCTAGGACGCTCATAAAGATGACTACATATGTCTAATTTAAAATAACCAACTTACATTGAATGTACACTTTATTATGAACGCCAAGCCTTCCCGCGTAATTATAAACTCAATCAATGGCAGAAACCCTGCAATTTCAAGGAGTTCACTCAGTCGATCAGGTGATTTCTGTGTAGAGCAGAAGCCGAAAGAGGAAGATCAGAAAAGACAGTTCATAAGGTAGCAGTCCCTCGGCTCACGAGAACAAAGCTCCGTTATAGAGACGTCAGCAGAAGACCAAGAGGTTATGGTCAGAGCTGCCAGATTTTCAGAATCAAAGATCGGGATTACGGAGAAGTGACCAGCTACAGTCAGGACAGTTTTAGGTTTCGGAGAGATCCGAGCTCTTCAGACACTATGAGGTCCATAAATTGACGCCCCTTTCTGGAGCCCCTCCTCTGTTTCGCGGGTGGACTGACGCCCCTCATGACGATTTCAATTCCCTTTAGCTCCTGCACTCAAATGTCAGTCAGTCAGTTTTCCAACCCGCTATATACTAACACAGGGTCACGGGGGTCCGCTGGAGCCAATCCCAGCCAACACAGGGCGCAAAGCAGGAAACAGACCGCGGGCAGGGCACACACCCACACCAAGCACACACTTAGGACAATTTCGGGTGGCCAATGCACCTAACCTGCATGTCTTTTGATGGAAACCCACGCAAACACGAGGAGAACATGAAAACTCCACACAAGGAGGACCCAGGAAGTGAACCCATCCTCACTGCGAGGCAGCAGCGCTACTGTGCAACCCGCAATCAAATGTGTATTCAGCATTTATTAAACTTCTAAACTATCGAGGTCTCTCTGTTCTGCATGCGAAGTAGTTGTTTTGGTGTCATATATTAGAAACAAATTGAACAAAAAAAAAATTTCACATCTTGTATTTTATAGTATACGTTTTATATTTGCATTTGCCAGGACTCATTCATGAGACTACACTTTTTATAGGGATGGCTCGGTGGCTAAGGATCTACACTTGTAATCAGAAGGCTGACCCCATATCCATCCATTCATCCATCCATCCATCCTCTTACGCTTATAAGAGGTCGGGTCGCGGGGGCAGCAGCTTGAACAGAGATGCCCAGACTTCCCTCTCCCCGACCACTTCTTCTAGCTCTTCCGGGGGAATCCCGAGGCATCCCCAGGCCAGCCGGGAGACATAGTCCCTCAAGCGTGCCCTGGGGGCTCCTCCCGGTAAGACGTGCCCAGAACACTTCACCAGGGAGGCATCCTGATCAGATGCCCGCGCCACCTCATCTGATTCCTCTCGATGCTCTACTCTGAGCCCCTCCCGGATGACTGAGCTTCTCACCATATCTTTAAGGGAAAGCCCAGACACCTTGCGGAGGAAACTCATTTCAGCCGCTTGTATTCGTGATCTCGTTCTTTCGGTCACTACCCATAGCTCATGACCATAGGTGAGGGTAAGAGCATAGATCGACTGGTAAATTGAGAGCTTTGCCTTACGGCTCAGCTCCTTTTTCACCACGACAGACCGATGCAGAGCCCACATTACTATGGATGCCGCACCGATCCGCCTGTCGATCTCACGCTCCATTCTCCCCTCACTCGTGAATAAGACCCCGAGATAATTGAACTCCTCCACTTAGGGCAGGATCTCTCCCCCAACCCTGAGAGGGCACTCCACCCTCTTCCAGCTGAGGACCATGGTCTCGGATTTGGAAGTGCCGATTCCCATCCCAGCTGCTTCACACTCAGCTGCGAACCGATTCAGAGAGAGCTGAAGATCACGGCCTGATGAAGCAAACATAACAACAACATCATCTGCAAAAACAGTGACCCAATCCTGAGTCCACCACACCGGACCCCCTCAACACCCTGGCTGCACCTAGAAATTCTGTCCATAAAAGTTATGAACAGAATCAGTAACAAAGGGCAGCCCTGGCGGAGTCCAACTCTCACTGGAAACAGGTTTGACTTACTGCCGGCAATGCAGACCAAGCTGACACCGGTTGTACAGAGACGGGCTGACTCCGTGTAAAAATGGGAAATATTGCTAAGGAAGAAGACGAAGAAGAATAAATGATATGCTGCACTCAGCTATGATTAACACTACATATTCTTATAGACTCTGAATCGAATAAGTCATATAATTTGTGTAAACTGTCAAAATATGAAATACTACGTGCCGGACATTTAGGAGCTCTTTAGAGTACTGTCTTTGGGGTCCTCTCTGTGTTATATCATTAGTACTGTATTATTACTGGGGTACATCCATCCATCCATTATCCAACCCGTTATATCCTAACTACAAGGTCACGGGGGTCTGCTGGAGCCAATCACAGCCAACACGGGGCACAAGGCAGGAAACAAATCCAGGGCAGGGTGCCAGCCCACCGCAGGACACACACACACCAAGCACACAATATATTAATATCTGACCCGCTCTATTTATCCAGGCTTACCACCGACTACAAGTTTTGGCTGGCAGTATTATGCCCCCAGTGGCGCAGTGGGTAGCGTTGTACTTAGGAGACCCGGGTTCGTTTCCCGGGTCCTCCCTGCATGGATTTTGCATGTTCTCCCCGCGTGGGTTTCCGGTTTCCTCCCACAGTCCAAAGACATGCAGGTTGGGTGGACTGGCAATTCTAAATTGTCCCTAGTGTGTGCTTGGTGTGGGGGTGTGTTTGTGTGTGTCCTGCGGTGGGTTGGCACCCTGCCCAGGATTGGTTCCTGCCTTGTGCCCTGTGTTGGCTGGGATTGCCTCCAGCAGACCCCCGTGACCCTGTGTTCAGATTCAGCGGGTTGGAAAATAGATGGATAAATTAACTATGTATTAATTGTGGCGGAGTTTATGCTCCAGAGGAATGACGCACTCGCCCTCAGATGCACGAAAAGGTATAACGTAGTCGTTTGAGTCCAGCTAAGATGGCTCGTGACCTCACAGCAATTACGAAGAGACGTTTATTACATTAGCACGACAGTTTATCCTGGTAAAGTTTTTTTTTATTCATAGTAAATATTTTTTTTTTTTTGCACACTCGTTCAGTTTGCCATCATTACTATAATACTACATTTAGCCCCAAAGTGTACCAAAGGGTGGGAATGGGGGCGTGGAAAATGGGCGGAGTCAAAAGGGATCCCGCTTACAGGAGCGTCATACTGAAACTTTCCGAAGCCTAAAACTGTCCTGACTGCAGCTGGACTCTATTAGGGCCATTACGAGCGACCAAAAAAAAAAATGTTAAGGAACTGAGGAAGACTTAAAAATAGATCATTTAATTAAAGCATAATTATAGTTATATAAGGAATTATAATCTAAACATATACTGTATGTAAATAAGTGCATGTAAGAAAGGAAAAGCCATTCAAATTTGCATGCAGCGGGTGTTTAAAATGAAATAGCGCGGCGTGCGGTGTGGAGCAGCACATTAATTAAAACAGACTTACCTGCGATTCCATTTTGGCAGGATTAAGTTCAGTTTTTGCATTTCTGTGTTATGTTTAAAGAAGAAATATAAATGTTATTGTTTGCTCGTGACTAAGTTGCAACTGTTGTGGGTTTATACGTACTGTATATCTGAAAGGATATACTGGCCAGACGCTGATTACTACACCGTTAGACTTGTTATTTGAACGCAGTACGATCATTTATTATAAAGAAAGCTGAAGATGACGTGACTGCTGGTCTTCGTCTCCTTTGTGACGGCGCAAAGAGAGCCTTAATGACACGCTGTCGCGAACGGAGCAGCCCTAGGCGGCATCCTAAGTTGGGGGTGAGGTGGTCCTGAGTCGAGTGAGTATGCCACCCTACAGTGCGTATATAGAAGGGAACATACATAAAATAGTCACAGAATAATCATCACTTCACTTTCCAAACGAATTAAACACGAGCTGCCACGACGAGTACAAGAAACGTAACACAACACGAGCACGCGACACACACGATCCAAACACGCGGATTCAGCGGACAGTTGCAGATTTCATTCATAATTTAGCGAGTCTCTATTCAATAGGAAAGTTGAATTACTTTGTCTTTTTTTTTACATATCATTTTTGTTCAATGCGGGACTCGGAATTTGGCTGTCGAATTCGGGGACAGTTGTGCTCAAATCGGGACGACGGGCAGCCGTGGCTATATGGCGCATGCGCCGGTTCAGGCATCTGTCCGGCCGAGCCCTGTGGATGTGAACAGGCGACCTGCCGACTTGAAAGAGTCGTTAAAATGAATTGTCTGCTGTAGAACGTGAAGAAATTATACGTGAGTCGGTAGTTATTTCAAACTTACTGTAGTTAGTAAGCAACAAATACACAGCGGATTCGGAAAGCATTCCGACCCCTTCACTTACTGCAGGCTTTAATTCGTAATTGAAAAATCTGCCATTTTTGCCCATCAATCTGCACTCAGTACCCCATAATGACAAAATGAAAACACGTTTACAGAAAGGTTGGCAGATTTATTAAACATCAAAAACTGAAATCTTTTCTTCCTAGAAGTATTCAGACCCTTAATCCATTTTTTTTGCAGGAGCCCCTCTTTGGCAGCATTTTCAGTCTCTAAAAGCTTTGCAGGCCCGGATTTTAGCCGTTTTTCTTTTCATCTTCATTTAGATGGGATGGGAAGCCCCAACTATCATCTTCAGGTCTCTGCTAGGGAGGTCAAGTCCGGGCTTTGACTGGATGGTCACAGACTTGTCCCAAAGCCACTGTCTCGGCTCCAGGCTTCAGGTCATTGCCATGCTGAAAGGTGAACTGTCACCCCAGTCTAAAGTCGTACGGTTTTCTTCAAGGTCTTCTCAGTGTTTGGTTGCACTCCTCCAGCTCTCAATTCTGACCAGTGTCCCTGTCTCAGCACCCCAGAGCTTGATGCTTCCACCATCGTACTTCACTGCAGGGATGGTATCAGACAGGGGATGAGCAGTGCTTGGTCTTCACCTGATGTTCTGCCTAAAGAGTTCAAGTTGTGTCTCATCAGACCTGAGAATCTTCTTCCTCCAGTCCTCAGAGTCCTTTAGACTGTCATATGCCTCTAACTCAAGAATGGCTTCCATCTAACCACTCTACCATAAATGTCTGATTAATGGAGTGCTGCTCTTATGGTTGATCTTCTCACAGGTTCTCCCATCTCAGTAGACAACAACTGAACCCCTGCAAGAGTAGCCATTGTGATAGAAACCAACATCTTAATTAAAGAAAGAAATGTATCCAGAGTTCTTTAAATTCCATTTGGCAAATTCCACACAGGCCATCAAAAGTGAGGCTGAGATGGTCATCCATGCGACAGGTTCTCCCATCTCAGCAGAGGACCTCTGGAGGTCAGTTAGAACGACCATTGGGTTCTTGGTCACCTCCCTGTTCAGTTCAGTTATTCAATTTGATTGGACCAGAAGTGAATTTTTGGTTTCAAACTTCACATTCATTGAGGCCACTGAGGTTCTGGAAACACACAAAGCTTCAGGAATGAAATTTGATCAACTTGCCCTGATCGGCGCCTCACCACGATTTCATCTCTGAGGTCTACTTGGGAGATCTTTGGATGTCATGGCTTGGATTTTGTCTCGACTCGCCTTCTTTATACAGGTACACGTGAGCCTTTTTAAGCGATGACCACACCGATGTTCCAGCCAGCAGAGAGTTGCAGAAGTCCAGACATCACAGGACCAAAGACTGGACCAGGAGTTGGGCTTCAAATTCTCGTCTATGCTGTCTGATCTTGTGGGCATTGTGTAGAGATAATCTGCAAGACAGAGAGACCATAGCAATGTGGTCCCTGGAGGTCATCGATCACCACCCCCTAGTAAGGGACAGCCCTGGGGTATTTAGACCTTGAAGCCCAGCTGTTTCTTGTTTGGGTATCTCAGTGTATGGTGCCCCTCTACCCTTCTGCGTTTCTTCCTTTCATTTCTCAAATAAGCCACCCTCTTGTTTGGTGCATTTGGTTTTTCTCGTCTCATACTTTGGGTTTGGGGTCAACTCACAAGTGCCACCTAGTCCACATGCTACAATGCCCTCAGGTCAGCCAGCACCTTGTTTGTCCGGAGTCACTTCTTACCCCCTTTTGTTACAGGATTACCACGTCACCCCAAAGGAACAGACAGATACATCAAATCACAGCAGGAATATTTAGCTTCTGCTGAGAGCTAAGAACACACTGTCCTTAACAGAAAGCTCATGAAATTAAAATCATTCTTTGCAATATAAATTCAAATAAGGTGAGGGCTGTGCTTTTAATGTCATTAGTAGGTAAACAAAATATGTTTAGTGAGTCTCCACTCATCTTGCTATTATTTGCTGGTAATTAAACACAAAATTACTTTTTAAAAAGGATACCTCTCACAGCAGAGCATTATGCAAATGAGGGTAATATAAATTCAATCGAGCCGAATATATCAAACAATGGCTCATGTGTGCAATCAGCGCGATCGGCTCGTCGTAACCTTGAACTGGTGAGGACTGGGAAAGAGTTTAATATGACGAGGAAGAGCTCCTCGAGAAGGGAGCGGCCGGAAAGTGGTGTGTTCACAGGAAAAGTGACATCTGGATCAATCGATCTATCGATCTATCTGTCTATATTATATAGTGCCTTTCAAATCTATCTATCTATCCTGCCTACTACATTAAAATCTATCTATCTATCTATCTATCTATCTATCTATCTATCTATCTATCTATCTATCTATCTGTCTTATATAGTGTCTTTCATATCTATCTCTCAATCTATCTATCCTGCCTACTATACTAAAATCTATCTATCTATCTATCTATCTATCTATCTATCTATCTATCTATCTATCTATCTATCTATCTATCTATCTATCTATCTATCTATCTATCTATCTATCTTATATAGTGTCTTTCATATCTATCTCTCAATCTATCTATCCTGCCTACTATACTAAAATCTATCTATCTATCTATCTATCTATCTATCTATCTATCTATCTATCTATCTATCTATCTATCTATCTATCTATCTATCTATCTATCTTATATAGTGTCTTTCATATCTATCTATCTATCTATCTATCTATCTATCTATCTATCTATCTATCTATCTATCTATCTATCTATGTTAACATCAAGTTGAGTTTTGAAGGTCCCTAAAGTCCTCCTGTCTACCACACCACTTGGTCTCTTATTTTATGTGTCTGTGGTTCTCTTCCTAACTTCTTACTGTTTTTACGAGATTTCCCCTTATCAAGTTTCCAACTGTGTCCCCTTGTTCTTGATGAACTCATTTTAAAGTCACCGTCTCAATCCACTGGTCTAATTCCCTTCATCATTTTAAACACTTCACTCAGGTCTCCTCTTTGTTTCCTTTTGTTTAAACTGTAAAGGCTCAGCTCTTTTAATCTTTCCTCATAACTGATCCCCTGTAAGTCCTATAATCAGCCGCATTGCTCCTCTCTGGACCTTCTCCAGTGCTGTTATGTCCTTTTTGTAGCCTGAAGACCCAAACTGCACCCAGGACTCCAGATGAGGCCTCACCAGTGTGTTATAAAGCCTGAGCAGAACCTCCTGTGACTTGAGTGTTGATTGATTGGCAAAAATGTCAAACTGAGGTGAAATGTAGAACACGATAAAGTGGGCCGAAGGTGAAGAGGGGTCTGACGACTCTGAACCTGCTGTAATGGTTAGCGCTGCTCCATCTTGGTGCCGGGTTCAGTTTTCTGCCCACTCGCTTCCCGACAGTTCCTTGTGCCTCTTACTCCTTCCATCTATTTTAGAGTATTTGGTGCCATGTGCCATACTGGCATTGCTGGCATCATTGGCTTGTGCCGGATGCTTCCAAATCAAGCAGTTGTCCTGAAACCCTGTAATGAAGTAAACAGAAAATAGATGGCTGGATATTATCTTACATTTGTGGTGCGATGCGTAAATCACTTCTCATTGGGAAATAATAATAATAATAATAATAATAATCATAATAATAATAATAATAATATGATCATCTTTGTGAAGCAAATCATTTTCATGTGTAAATTGTTTATCGTTTTTTTTTCTTTTTATCATTCTGTCCTGACGAACGCTGAGACGCTTTACGTTTTTGTTATTTCTTTCCAGTGAAGCGTTTAACTGGTAAATTAAGATTTATGGTGACAGAAGAAAAATAAATGAAAAGGGAATTATGTCTCAGCCTGGGTTGTTTGGCTGTACAAACCGAAACCCAAACATGTCTGGAAAACACTCAAAGTTTTGCTGAAAGTGAAGGCGTTTTTTTATAAACTGCAGTCTTTTGACAAAACGTCTCGGCCGCAAGGGACTTCGTTGAACAGAAGACGTTCATTTACTGGGAGCGTTTAAGAAATGTAAAACATCAAAGTGCAATTGAATGTGACTCAACAAAAAAAAATAAAATAAATAAAATAAAATAATAAGAGTGTGTTGTGACCAGCAGGGGGCGTAGCAGCACCTCAAAACTCCACACACAACTACACGCTGCAGTCTTGGGTTCATAAAGATATTTTTTAATTTAATTTGCAATCTAAATTCTTTCCACAAAACTATAATACAAAATCCTGCCACACCTCTCACGTAGGCTCGGCTTCTTTTGTGCCCGATCCCGGCCGTACCCCCTGTGCACACTGGAAGCACTTCAAAGAGTACGTAACGTTCCCCCTGCAGCTCCCCAAGATCCCTGACAGGGCCGTTCCATTGGACTACAATTCCCAGCCTGCCCTGCGGGTATCCACAAGGGAGTACCACCAGTGGGACGCTGCCAACGTGTGCACGGGGTTTGGAGGGCAACATAACTCCCAGGAGCAACCACTTTCTGTCCTTCCGATACGACATCCCGCCTTGGCAAGGAACCCACCAGTATGTGAGCAAGACCCTTAACCTGCAATTGCTGAGCGCTTTGAGTAGTGAGAAAAGCGCTATATAAATGCAAAGAATTATTATTATTATTATTATTATTATTATTATTATTATTATTATTATTATTATTATATTGTCTTTCCTACACAGTGTGCCCGAAACCTCTGCAGATAACCTTGAATGAAAGTCTGCAGCGTGCACGTCTGAAGTGTGCGATTTGAAATTTTAAACTGTCAAGCAGAGGTGGTTAGCAAGGGAGAACGTGTCTTAGGTCCACACATTATGGAGGCTACTGCATGTACTCTACTCGCATTAGTGCCCCGTTTTGCCCGGGTATCCACCTTAATAAAAGGAAAGTGTCCGCATGTGTCGTGTCTCGGCTAGCGCTCATGTCTGACGTCGCTTTTCTTCACTTTTGATTCTTTCATTTATGCTGATTGCGATAATGTTTAGATTATTCTTATGCATGTCTCCTGCTCTTGCTACGTTCCTTGTGTTTTGTGGGTGTGGTCCACTCAAGAGGCGGGGTTACCTGCCAATCAAAACCAGCAACTGCCCTTCACTTGTGGTATAGCGGGTCCGCGGCTCAAAAAACAGGGCTGACTATAAACGAGCTCGCTCTTGTTCAGGTGCGAGGGGTCTGCCGAAAATATCCCGTCTCCGGGTTGGTGCGAGGCATTCATCCGACCGTGTGTCTGATTGCCTTGTTGTCAGTAATCAGGCGATCGCATCCATCCAAAGGGGATAAAGAAGGGTTGCCAGACGTCCCTTTATATACGGGACATGTCCCATATTTGATAATGTTGCCCCCTGTCCCGTACTGACCTTTCAGGGACACCCAAATTTCCCGTATTTAGTTCTTTTTCAAATTTCGTAATGAAAATCTATTTTTATTACCTTCTTATTTTCTTTTCTCCCATTCTCTTGATGAAAATAACCCAAATGCAACGAGGAAACTCGTGTTTGCTGCCTGTTTGCAACTTGTTGAGTTACTATGGTTGGCAGAGACCAGCGACGCTCTTATTACCGTTTTGCTCACCAGCCGCGCTACTGTGCCTTTCTGGATCAGCATTGCGACGTATAGGGTGGTCCAGATCTAATCATGCAATTTTCTTTACCTTATAACTTATTAAGTTTATTACGTAGAAAATCACCCGAAAAATCCCGGACTATCGAGAAGTGTGCGAACTGAGGACATGAAGAATCGTCTTCGTGCCGAACTGGAATCGGCCCCGCATAAATCAAAGTCATCCAGACGATCTGGATCTGCATAATTAGAACTGGACCACCCTGTACAGCGTCAACCAAGGGTGTTGTTACTGCTTGTCATGGCCCACTTTTGTTCTAACTGACTGTATTAAATAAGAATAATACAGTAACCCTCGCTATATCGCGCTTCGACTTTCGTGGCTTCACTCCATCGCGGATTTTAAATGTAAGCACATCTAAATATATATCACGGATTTTTCGCTGGTTCGCGCTTTCTGCGGACAATGGGTCTTTTAATTTATGGTACATGCTTCCTCAGTTTGATTGCCCAGTTGATTTCATACAAGGGATGCTATTGGCGGTTGGCTTAGAAGCTACCCAATCAGAGCGTGTATTACATATTAACTAAAACTCCTCAATGCTATAAGATATGCTTCCCGCGTGGCGCTTGTTTGCTTCTCTCTATCTTTCTCGCTCTCTCTGCCTGACGGAGGGGGTGTGAGCAGAGGGGCTGTTTGCACAGAGGACACGGACGCTCCTCTACAAAATGCCGCTTTATCGTGGTGCTTTTGTATACTTAAAAGCACATATTGAGTTTTTGATTGTTTGCTTTTCTTAGCGAGCGCTCTCTCTGACATTCTCTGCTCCTGACGGCGCTCCTTTATGACAGCGCTCCTTTGAAGATATATTTGCTTTCTTTTAATTGTGAGAAAGAACTGTCATCTCTGTCTTGTCATGGCGCACAGTTTAAACGTTTGACTAAAGGGTGTTATTTCATGTCTCTAATAATGTTAACAGGGTGGGAGAGTTTATAAGGGCTTAAAATATATAAAAATAACCATACAAACATATGGTTTCTACTTCGTGGATTTTCACCTATCGCGGGTTGGGGTCCCCGCGATCGAGGAGGGATTACTGTATTTCTCTATTGTCTGTATTATATAAATACTAGCAAAATACCCGCGCTTAGCAGCGGAGAAGAAGTGTGTTAAAGAGGTTATGAAAAAGAAAAAGAAACATTTTAAAAATAATGTAACATTTGCTTTCTATTCGTTTGCATAAGCACATTCCTTCACCAGCAATGTTAACTCCGTTACAAAGTGATCCAAAGTCTCGTTTATACCCTGCGTCCTCCCAGTAAACTTGTATCTCGTGAATATCGTATTCGTCTTAGGCATGACAAACGCCAGCGGCAGCGTGTCTATGAACTAAATTTAAAGTTAAGCTTTACACCTTGCTTTCCTATTCATTTGCATAAGCACAGTCCTTCACCAGCAAATTTAACTCCGTTACAACAATTTTAACTCAGTTACAAAGTGATCCAAAGTCTTGTTTAAACCCCGCGTCTTCTCATTAAACTTGTATCTCGCAAATATCGCATTCGTCGTAGGCATGACAAACGCCAGCAGCAGCGTGTCTATAAACTTAATTTAAACTGACTTTTTCCACCGTGTGCTTTGTTTCCGCAGTAGCTGCACTTATGAATATGCTTGTCTGCGTCACTCACTTCATATTCTTTTGCTGTCTTCTCAATCGTTTATAATGCGTTTTTTGTTCAGCGCTCTTTGGAGCTCTTGCTTGTTGTCTGCGTATCTGCGTTCACAGTCAGTTCACGTGAGCCGCTCGGAGTACATGCATCGAAGCTTCTCAGCTGTGCTTGTGCTATCTCCTGCGATCTCGCGATGTCTACAGCTTTATTTAATGTTAGCGAAGACCCGGCACTTAAAGTTTCTCTCGCACTTTCGCTGAGTTTGTGCCAAACACTAGTCCATCCATGACTATCTCATCTTCGTTTTTATAAGCGCAGTCCTTCACCCGCGAATATTTAGCGGCAGCGTGTCTATTGGATTGCTGCCGACGGACGGCCTTATATGGGCAGGCACTCAATTACGTGATGATGCGGGACACGAGCTGCAGACTATGGGCGTATATATGTACAAAAGAAGGTTCCAGTTATGACCGTTATGCATGGAATTTTGAAATGAAACCTGCCTAACTTTTGTAAGTAAGCTGTAAGGAATGAGCCTGCCAAATTTCAGCCTTCTATCTACACGGGAAGTTGGAGAATTAGTGATGAGTGAGTGAGTCAGTCAGTCAGTCAGTGAGGGCTTTGCCTTTTATTAGTATAGATTTTCAAATGATTTCACTTTTACAGAATTTTTTTTAGCTTGTATTAAATCATTTTCAATTTTTTTTTTGTTTTCCTCATAACCTGTTACAATCCTTGCTTTATGTTTTTAACTTGTGTCTCTACTTTTATATAATATACTAGCAGGAGCAGCCGGCGTTGCCCGGGAATCTAAAACCGGTGAATTTCCCAAATGAAAGAAACAGAACATAGAAATAGAAGAACCAGTTTTCTGATTGCCATTTTATTGTCTGGATTCTGTGTGCTGTGGCGTTTCAGACGCCCTTGAAATAGACTTTTTTGTGGCATCTGATGTGGACCTGCCAATTCTACGTCTTTTTTCGGTGGCATGGGCTTATTAGCGAAAAGCAGGACAATTATAATGTGTTACATGGTATTACGTACGGAATAAGCACCACAGTGAGATGAATTTACGTTATTTACAATACGTCGGAAAGCGAGCAGATCGCACCAGTCAGTGAGAAAGAGCAACACTGAAATCGTACTGTGAGTCGGAAAGCGAGCAAACAGCACCACAATTATGGAAAGCCAGTGAGAAAGAGTAGCACTGAAATAATACTGGGAAAAATGGCGGGGAGGGGTGCTCTGTTTGTAAGGAGGTCTGTGTTGAGCCGTGCTGCCATCTAACAGATGTTGGCGATGGTAACCACAGAGAGAAGTGACATACAACCGGTGCTGCGTTTGGGGAAAATGCTGGGGGAAGGATGTTGGCCTTTTAAAGGCGAGTCTCTGTTCAAACGTGCTTGCATATAACGGACGTTGGCGAATGAAATACAGCACTATCAGTGCGTGTGGGAGTGTGACGTACGGAAACGCGGGTGTGTCAGCCGGTCTCGCTTACTGGGTCGTTCACGTTTTACACTTTACGGCAGGTCCCTTTCACCTGATCAAATACTTGGACACTTGCGCCATCTCCTGGCAATTTAAAGAAACATGAGTAAAGAGCGACGCACAGGGACCAAAGCTGCCGCTAGATGGCGCCGCGTTGAAAGTCTGTTGCAACGTGCGGCCATCTTGTCGATGATAAGTGTGCCGAATGTTGTGTAGGTGAAGTTGTGCCCCACGAACATTTTTCCCAACCAAACATACCCCATGACCTTCTCCTGGTCACAAAGGACCCCCATGCCCAGTTTGGTGGCGATCGGACGCCCGGTGCAGATTTGTATGGTGGACAAACAAACATACATACACACATACATTCATCGACTCTGCTTTATATATTAGATTGGTCTGGGCATGTAGGGGGCATGTATACATTTATATATATAGTAATATAGAGAGAGATTTTAAGAGTGTCCCATATTTCTAATTTTCTAATCTGGCAACCCTAGGGTAATGGGGAGCGTAAGAAAGAGAGACGAGAGGAGAGAAACGGAATAAACGAGAGCGGAGGTTAAAGGACAGACAGACAGACTGACAAACAGGAGCAGTGGTGAGCCGGTGCTTAAGAGAGGAAGCAGGCGGGTGAGAATGGTGGGGCACGAGGATCACTCCGGCTGAGCAGCCAGGAGCAGCAGTGATCGTTACGCTCAGGAGGATCCTCCTGCCGGGTATAGGAGGCTGTGACTGGCAGCGGTGGAAGGACAGCACACTTTCACCGGGGGGAGCCTGGATTGGCAGCAGTGGGTACGGGAGCAGGGTCCTCTGGTTCCCCGTGGACCGGGCGGCAGGGATACGGGTCGGTTTTCAAGGACGTCTCTCTGAGTAGGGTAAGCCGGAGAGGCGTCGGTTTAAACCCTTAAACCACCACATACCTGGGGGGGTTATTGTGCCCCTCGGATGCCAACTACTATTTTTGCTGCACTTTTTAAGGTAACATAATGATCCACCAAGAAAAAGTGAAATTTTAATGGAGCAGTTTTTTTTTTTTTTTCATGCAAAGAGCATCAAAATTACTGCAACCCTGATCATTTTACACACTGCCAATGAACTGTAAAAAATGATAGAAAAACGACTCCAACAATCTATTATGAGATGTAGAAGGTGCAAGTGACGCCATTGATAGAGGGAGAAGTGCTGCTCAGATTAAATAAAATGAAATCAAACAAATCACCAGGCCCAGATAATATTTACCCTCGTGTTATTAAGGTGGTTAGTGACTACAGATATAAACCCTTGACACATATTTTTAGGAAGACACTGTGCACTGGAGAGATTCCAAAGGACTGGAAAATGGCAAATATCATCCCATTATATAAAAAGGGTGACAGGGCAGATCCAAGCAACTATAGGCCAGTAAGCTTAACGTGCATCACAGGAAAATTAATGGAAGGAATTATTAAGGATAAGATTGAGCAACACATGGCAAGGACAGGAGTCATTAGGGACAGTCAGTGTGGGTTCAGAAGAGGGAGGTCGTGTTTTAATAACATGTTGGAATTCTATGAGGAGGCAACAAAAGGATACAACCAGAGTGGAGCAGATGAGATTATTAATCTGGACTTTCAGAAAGCATTTGATAAGGTGCCACATGAGAGGTTGGGCATCAAGTTAAAAGAAGTGGCAGTTCAGGGTGATGTTTTTAGATGGGTGCAGAATTGGCTCAGACACAGGAAGCAGATGGTGATGGTGTGAGGAACCTCATCAGAATTGGCTGATGTTAAGAGTGGTGACCAGCAGGGGGCAGTGTTAGGGCCGCTGCTATTTTTAATATCTATAAATGATTTAGATAGGAATATAAGTAACAAGCTGGTTAAGTTTACTGATGATACCAAGATAGGAGGATTAGCAGATAATTTGGAATCTGTTATATCACTACAGAAGGACTTGGATAGCAGACAGGCTTGGGCAGATTTGTGGCAAATTAAATTTGAAAATTGAAAAAATTAGGTTTGAATACACAATGGCCGGTCCACCTTATGAGAAGGATTTAGGAGTCAAAGTGGACTCCAAGCTATCAACTTCCCAACAGTGGTCAGAAGCCATTAAGAAGGCTAACAGAATGTCAGGTTATATAGCGCCTTGATCTGTGGAGTACAAGTCCAAGGAGATTCTGCTCAACCTTTATAATGCACTGGTTAGGCCTCATCTGGAGTACTGTGTGCAGTTTGGTCTCCAGGCTACAAAAAGGACATAGCAGCACAAGAAAAGGTCCAGAGAAGAGCAACTAGGCTGATTCCAGGTCTACAGGGGTTGAATTATGAGGAAAGATTAAAAGAGCTGAGCCTTAACAGTTTAAGGAAAGAAGATTAAGAGGTGACATGATTGAAGTGTTTAAAATTATGAAGGGAATTAGTGCAGTGGATCGAGACTTGTATTTTAAATTGAGTTCATCAAGAACACGGGGACACAGTTGGAAACTTGTTAAGGGTAAATTTCACACAAACATTAGGAAGTTTTTCTTTACACAAAGAACGATAGACACTTGGAATAAGCGACCGAGTAGTGTGGTAGACAGTAAGACGTTAGGGACTTTCAAAACTCGACTTGATGTTTTCTTGGAGGAAACAAGTGGATAGGACTGGCGAGCTTTGTTGTGCTTTGTTGGGGGGCCAAACTTCACCTGTGGGTCCTTGGTGTGACGTAAAGGTTAAACGACTTTAAAAAGGCAAGGCGGCGTGTAATGGAAAAAAAAACAAAAAAACAAGAAGAAACGAGAAGGAGTAGAAGGTGAACTGGAGGAAAGGAGCTGGGAAGGCGTATAACAAGCAGTAAAGCATTCAAGACAGACTCTGGATTAAGGACTGTTGGGTGCACGGATAGGTTTTCCTTTAAACCAAAAAAGGACCTTCGGAGTTCACGTCTTGTCTTGGCTGTAGTGAAGCGGGCGTCGGCCATGGACGAACGCTAGCGGGAGACTCCCGGTGTGACGGGTTTTCATCCCTCCTCAAAAAGAACTGACACTAAGCCGGTGAGATCTCTTCTTGTTATCCATAAGTTCAGTAAAAGTCTCAGCGGCATCACCTCAGGATTGGTCACTAGTGCTACTGCAGTTTTCCCTGGCCGAGTGAAGATAAACTTTTAAACAAAGTTAATATAAAAGGGACTGGGGTACATTGGGGGAATTATATGTATGCATCCGTTGGTTATTTAGATATATGTGTAAGACAGATAGGGCGGCACGGTGGCGCAGTGGTAGCGCTGCTGCCTCGCAGTTAGGAGACCCGGGTTCGCTTCCCGGGTCCTCCCGGCGTGGAGTTTGCATGTTCTCCCGTGTCTGCGTGGGTTTCCTCCGGGCGCTCCGGTTTCCTCCCACAATCCAAAGACATGCAGGTTAGGTGGATTGGCGATTCTACATTGGCCTTAGTGTGTGCTTGGTGTGTTTGTGTGTGTCCTGCAGTGGGTTGGCACCCTGCCCAGGATTGGTTCCTGCCTTGTGCCCTGTGTTGGCTGGGATTGGCTCCAGCAGACCCCCGTGACCCTGTATTTGGATTCAGCGGGTTAGAAAATGGATGGATGGATGTAAGACAGATCTATGTAATTGAGAAGATATGGGGGGTGTTTAGCAATAGGATATTTCTTCTTCTTTTTCATTTTATTCCTTCTTTCCTTCTGGCTTCTTTTAGCTTTCTTTACTGCTGCACCGAATTCTGGGTAATATATTAGAGTGTTCAAGGGGTTTTGTATAGATATAGTGATTATAGGAATTGTTTATAGGGGTCTATTGTTGTTTAAAATATAATATATATTATTTTTGTGTTTCATGAAAGATTGATTGGGTGATTACTTCCATAACATAAACTCACAAAAGTACATTTCATCTGGGTGGCACGGTGGCGCAGTGGTAGCGCTGCTGCCTCGCAGTTAGGAGACCCGGGTCCTGGAGTTTGCATGTTCTCCCCGTGTCTGCGTGGGTTTCCTCCCACAATCCAAAGACATGCAGGTTAGGTGGATTGGCGGTTCTAAATTGGCCCTGGTATATGTGTGTGTGTGTCCTGCGGTGGGTTGGCACCCTGCCCGGGTTTGTTTCCTGCCTTGTGCCCTGTGTTGGCTAGGATTGGCTCCAGCAGACCCCCGTGACCCTGTGTTCGGATTCAGCGGGTTAGAAAATGGATGGATGGATGGATGGACATTTCATCTGGTAACTCCAAATTGAGGCTTAGGTTCAGTCGGTTGCCGTTCCTGATATAATTATTATTTTTTTCTTAAGAGTAGGAGATATTTTGTGTGTGAGGGCTCTTCATTCAACAAAAAGGGGAGTTCGCTACAACACTGTATTTATCAATAGCGCCTGATGACCCCGACTCTCTTGATTCACTAACACAATGTATTACTTGTGTTTCTGAATGGATGAATAGTAATTTTCTCAAACTAAATAAGGAGAAAAAAGAAATATTAGTGATTGGCAATAATGGATATAATCAGGTTATTAGAAATAAACTTGATGCATTAGGATTAAAAGTCGAAGACGAAGGTAAAGAATTTAGGGTCATTATTGACTCGGACCTGAATTTTAAATCACATATTCAACAGATTACTAGGACAGCATTGTTTCACTTAAGAAATACAGCAAAAGTCAGACCTCTTATAACATTCCAAGACGCTAAAAAATGAGTTCACGCTTTTGTTTTCAGTCGGCTAGATTACTGTAACGTACTCCTCTGAGGACCACCAAAAAAAGACATCAACCGATTACAACGAGTGCAGAATGGAGCTGCTAGAATCTGAACTAGGAAAAGAAAATCTGAGCACATCACCCCAGTCTTGGTGTCACTACACTGGTTACCGGTGTCATTTAGAATTGACTTTAAAACACTGCTGATGGTTTACAAAGCCTTCAATAATCTGCTCCATCTTATATTTCAGAATGTCTTACACTCCAAATCGTAACCTTAGATCTTCAAAGGAGGGTCTGCTTAGAATTCCAAGAGCTAAACTTACAAGAAGTGGTGAGGCGGGCGGGGCGGCCTTCTGCTGTTATGCACCTCAAATCTGGAATAGCTGACCGATAGAAATTCACCAGGCTGATACGGTGGAGCACATTAAAAAACTGCTGAAAACTCATTACTGTAACATGGCCTTCTCATAACTTCATTTTAGTTTAATCCTGATGCTCTGTATATTCAATTAATTATCATGATTATTCCTGGTGGTTCCAAAATCCATACTAACCCCCACTCTCTCTGCTGCTCTTTTTCCGGTTTTCTGTGCTGGCGATCTGTGCCACCACCACCCGATCAAAGCACCGTGATGTCCCTACATTGATGGATTAAAGGCCAGAAGTCCACATGGCCGTCATCATCAAGTCCTTCCATGTGAACCCTGAATACCATGAGGACTGATTGTGAGGTCGTTGATGTGAGGTAGAATGCCTAGAGGGGGCTGTTCAGGTGGTCTCGTGGCCTTGGTACCCCTGCAGATTTTATTTTTGAAGTTTCGGACCTTACTTTTATTCCATGTTAATTAGGGTTCCTTAATTTTAATTCTTATTTATTTTGTCTTTTTTCTCTTTCTTCATCCTGTAAAGCACTTTGAGCAACACCATTTGTATGAAAATGTGCGACAGAAATAAATGTTGTTGTTGCCTGGGGGTTGTGAGTTCACTTGTGATTTTCTTGTCTTTTCTGAGCCGTCCTAGGGCTCGTTTTGATTTGGATCGCCTTCTTGTTTCAGGCCCTGCCATTTTTGCCTTTTGTGCTCCATGGAGCTTCATTGTGACTGGAATGTTTTTTTTTTTTATGAAGAAGACATCTTTGAGTTTATTTTTGCCCCTGTTAGTTTTAGTATATATATATACCCAGCATCTGGAAAGTATTCACAGCGCATCACTTTTTCCACATTTTGTTATCTTACAGCCTTATTCCAAAATGGATTAAATTCATTTTATTCCTCAGAATTCTACACACAACATCCCATAATGACAATGTGAAAAAAGTTTACTTGAGATTTTTGCAAAGTTATTAAAAATTTAAAAATTGAGAAAGCACATGTCCATAAGTATTCACAGCCTTTGCCATGAAGCTCCAAATTGAGCTCCGGTTCATCCTGTCTCCCCTGATCATCCTTGAGATGTTTCTGCAGCTTCATTGGAGTCCACCTGTGGTCAATTCAGTTGACTGGACATGATTTGAAAGGCACACACCTGTCTATAGAAGGTCCCACAGTTGACAGTTCATGTCAGAGCACAAACCAAGCATGAAGTCAAAGGAATTGTCTGCAGACCTCCGAGAGAGGATTGTCTCGAGGCGCAAATCTGGGGAAGGTTACAGAAACATTTCTGCTGCTTTGAAGGTCCCAATGAGCACAGTGGCCTCCATCATCCATAAGTGAAAGAAGTTTGAAACCACCAGGACTCTTCCAAGAGCTGGCCGGCCATCTAAACTGAGAGATCGGGGGAGAAGGGCCTTATTCAGGGAGATGACCAAGAACCCGATGGTCACTCTGTCAGAGCTCCGGAGGTCCTCTGTGGAGAGAGGAGAACCTTCCAGAAGGACAACCATCTCTGCAGCAATCCACCAATCAGGCCTGTATGGTAGAGTGGCCAGACGGAAGCCACTTCTTAGTAAAAGGCACATTGCAGCCCGCCTGGAGTTTGTCAAAAGGCACCTGAAGGACTCTCAGATCATGAGAAACAAAATTCTCTGCTCTGATGAGACAAAGATTGAACTCTTTGGTGTGAATGACAGGCGTCACGTTTGGAGGAAACCAGGCACCGCTCATCACCAGGCCAATACCATCCCTACAGTGAAGCATGGTGGTGGCAGCATCACGCTGTGGGGATGGAACTGGAAGACTAGTCAGGATAAAGGGAAAGATGACTGCAGCGATGTACAGAGACATCCTGGATGAAAACCTGCTCCAGAGCGCTCTTGACCTCAGACTGGGGCGACGGTTCATCTTTCAGCAGGACAACGACCCTAAGCACACAGCCAAGATATCAAAGGAGTGGCTTCAGGACAACTCTGTGAATGTCCTTGAGTGGCCCAGCCAGAGCCCAGACTTGAATCTGATTGAACATCTCTGGAGAGATCTTAAAATGGCTGTGCACCGACGCTTCCCATCCAGCCTAATGGACAGCCAGAGGAATGGGCAAAACTGGCCAAGGATAGGTGTGCCAAGCTTGTGGCATCATATTCAAAAAGACTTGAGGCTGGAATTGCTGCCAAAGGCGCATCGACAAAGTATTGAGCAAAGGCTGTGAATACTTATGTACATGGGATTTCTCAGTTTTTTTATTTTTAATAAATTTGCAAAAACCTCAAGTAAACTTTTTTCACATTGTCATTATGGGGTGTTGTGTGTAGAATTCTGAAGAAAAAAATTGAATTTAATCCATTTTGGAATAAGGCTGTAACATAACAAAATGTGGAACAAGTGATGCGCTGTGAATACTTTCCCGATGCACTGCCCGTCTATATGAGTGGTTTCTTTTCTTGCTATTTATAATACAAAGAGAACCCTCATGCGAAAGAGCAACAAAAGCACATTTGAAGAGCAATCCAGAGATGTGAAAATCCACTGCGCTTATTGTTCTACAAGGACATCTCGAGACCCCAAAACAGGCACTCGTAAACCAAGGATACGTTTAAATGAAACGCTTCATTATCATCTGAAGGCCATGGACTGATTCACGGATACACAATCTAGGCTGGCACTTTCACTTTAGCGCTGGCTCTTGCGTTGCCATGTTTTGCCAACCGAGATAAATTATCCGCAGCCCGAACATTCACTTTGTGCTTTTTATCTGAACGAGTGAGCCGCTCTCAAGGTGAGTTTGAGCTGGGAATGCAGAAGAAGTGAAGCGAAGTGGGAGCAGAGCTCCTCGTGTCTTGTGAAGCCTGTATCCTGTGTCACCGGTCAAACATTGGCATGTCCTTCATTTCAGAATTCTTTCTTAAGCAAAGGATTTCCAGGAAATCACAACATAGTTGGAAATACAAAGCCTAACATGTGGAACAAGGGGCCACTGCTACTGCTGGAGCTTCAAGTGGCCTAGCAAGATCTCACGTCAGGTTGGGGAGCATTGCACTGGTCACAGCGTGTTGCCACACCCACCACATGACAAAACGCCTTGGTATCCTGGTTGGCAGGGGCAGACATGCAGTCCAGTCCCACCCCCAAAGAAATGAGCCTCTATCTGCCACAATCAGGTGTTATGTGGGCATCCCCTTGGCCTGGTCCAGCCACTCGGGTCCTCAACAATGAACTGGATCACCCTCGGGTAATGGCACCACATAGCCGTAGTGCCATAACTGACGCTCCCTCACAATGCAGGTCTTGTGCCTCATTCGGGACTCTGTGAGCAACACAAAGTAAGACCAGCGGGACCCAAGGATTCTCTGAAGAGACACAGGAGACCAGTCTTCATCTCAGGTCTCTCGATAGCATTCACATCTCACAAACAAGAAGCAGCAGAATTCTAAAGACTCGGACCGTCATCCTTTTGCAGAGATATCAGGAGGGCCACACACCCCTTCAAAGTGACCTCATGACTGGATCACCCTCGGGTAATGGCGCCACATGGCTGTAGTGCTGTAACTGACGCTCCCTCACAGTGCAGGTAATGTACCTCATTCGGGACTCCATGAGCAACACAAAGTCAGACCAACGGTACCCAAGGATTCTCTGAAGAGACACAGGAGTCCAGTCTTCATCTCAGGTCACTCGATAGTGTTCATGTCTCACAAACAAGAAGCAACAGGATTCTAAAGACTCAGACCTTCATCCTTTTGCAGAGATATCAGGAGGGCCACACACCCCTTCACAGTGACCTCATGACTGGATCACCCTCGGGTAATGGCACCACATGGCCATAGTGTTGTAACTGATACTTCCTCACAATGCAGGTAATGTGCCTCATTTGGGACTCCATGAGCACCACAAAGTCAGACCAACGGTACCCAAGGATTTTCCGAAGAGACACAGGAGTCCAGTCTTCATCTCAGGTCATTGGATAGCATCCATATCTCACAACCATATACTGTAGCAAGGCAGGAAGCACCAGGTCTCTAAAGACTTGGACCTTCGTCCTTTAGCAGAGATATCAGGAGGGCCACACACCCCTGTCCAGTGAATTAATGATGGGATCACCCTCGGGTAATGGCACCACATGGCCATAGTGTCATAACTGATGCTCCCTCACAATGCAGGTGATGTGCCTCATTCGAGATTTCATGAGCGACACAATGTCAGACCAACGGTACCCAAGGATTCTCTGGAGATACGCAGGAGTCCAATCTTCTTCTCAGGTCACTCGATAGTGTTCACATCTCACAAACAAGAAGCACCAAGACTCTAAAGACTTGGACCTTCGTCCTCTTGCAGAGATATCAAGAGGGCCACACACTCCTGTCCAGTGACCTCATGATGGGATCACCCTCGGGTAATGGCGCCACATGGCCATAGTGTCGTAACTGATTCTTCCTCACAATGCAGGTGATGTACCTCATTCGAGACTCCATGAGCGACACAATGTCAGATCAACGGTACCCAAGGATTCTCCGAAGAGACACTGGAGTCCAGTCTTCTTCTCAGTCACTCGATAGTGTTCATGTCTCACAAACAAGAAGCACCAAGACTCTAAAGACTTGGACCTTCGTCCTCTTGCAGAGATATCAAGAGGGCCACACACCCCTGTCCAGTGACCTCATGACTGGATCGCCCTCGGGTAATGGCGCCACATGGCCATAGTGTCGTAACTGACACTCCCTCACAGTGCAGGTCACGTGCTTCATTTGAGACTTCATGAGCAACACAATGTCAGACCAACAGGACCCAAGGATTCTCTGAAGAGACCCAGACACAGATCATGATCATCAAAAATAAACTGATGCTAAATAAAAGACAAAGAACGTGGTTAAGCCTGGTAAACTGGGGGCGCCGAGCCATACATGCGAACAAACACAACGAGAGTTGAACGACTGTAAAGCCCACCTGACTATCAGGAGGAGGCGAATCCCGTAGCTCTTTTGTGGCTTTTCATTTCTGCAATGCAGGCTGAACAATGCAGGACAGGACATCATACATCATCTCTAATGTTGAGGCTGCAAGTCATCGCTGAACATTTTCAAGTACCATTTACTGTATTTAGGAAAAGAAAAAAAAAAGCAATTACAGAAGGAGTTGGAAATATCGATCTGGAGGATTGAGGTGCAAATAACTGATATTCATATCCAGGACCTCGGGCAGTCAAGCGTTCAAAGCTGAGAAAATTAAAGAAGAAGAGAAAGAGAAAAACAGAGAGCAGGAGGAGGAGGAGGAGGAGGTTGTCTAACCCCAGTCTGAACATCTCCAAATGGCCTGCGCATAATTATCCATTGTCACACACGTGTCCATATTAGGGGACAGTCCATGCCTGGCTAGAAGCTCCCTTCTGCTTCCAGTGGGTCTCTCAAACCCGTAGCTGTCGATAGTCCTGAGCCCGGCAGATGAGGACACGGACGTTTGAACAGCTTTTTTCAATCTGGTTTTCGCTCCTAAACACAGCACAGCAGCTGCCCTGGTCAGAATCACAAATGGTCTTCTCCGGGCCGCTGACATGGGACTTTTTGACCTCCGCTCTGCATTTGACACCATCATCTCATCAGATACTTGTTGAAACGAACGCCAGTTTTGGAGTCTGTGGCCTTATTCCCCACTGATATTTGTTCAAGTAAAAGGGCTTTAAATCTGAGCGTGCAGTCGTTACTCAGGGTTCTGTTTTGGGGCCGCCGCGTTTACATCTTCACGATAGGTGATATCTTTCGACACCACGGTATTCAATTTCATTGCTAACGCTTCATCTATCCACTAAATCCACTTCTGTTTTCCCTCCTAATACTCTAACGTCTCCGTACGACTCCGAGACATAAAGTCAAGGCTGACTCCCAATTGTCTCCAGTTACATAACAATAAAACTGAGGTGCTCCTCGTCGGTTCTAAATCTACACTCGCTGAGGTTAACCGTTCGTCCATTTTCATTAACAGCATGAACACAGACATCTCTTCCCAGGTTAAGAGGCTGGCCGTCATTCTTGACAATACCCTCTCTCTTTTTCTTCCCATATAAGTAACGGCCTTCTTCTAGATTTCTAGACGTCGTCCTGTTCTTACGCAACACAGTACTGAAGTATCAGTTAATACCCGAGTAACTTCACGTGTAGATTACTGTAACGCAATTCAGTCTGGCATCCCACAAAAATGTATCCATCGCTTACAACTTATTCAAAAATTCTGCTGCCAGGATAATAACCTGCTGCTCTAAATCCACTGATCCTCTCCCAACTTCACTGGCTCCATGTTTACCACCGAATACGATACACCATACCGCTCTTAACATTTTCAAGCTCTTCACAGCCTACCTTACCGATCTCCTACAGACGTACACTCCCCTCTCGCTCCCTCGGATCCTCGACTTTCTGTACCGCACATCTAACTCTGTTCTATGGGAGCTCGAGCATTCCTCAATTCCGGAATTCTCTTGCCTCTCATATCCATCAACTGGACTCAATAACACATTTTAAAACTGCCCTCAAAATGTACAGTCATGGCCAAAGTTTGCTGCCTCAGTGTTTAGGATGGCAATTTGCATTGAGTGACCTGATGAATAGCAGTGAATTGAAAAGTCCCTCTTTGCCATGAAAATGAACTTCATCCCAAAAAAACCCATTTGCACTGCATGTCAGCCCCGCCACAAAAGGACCTTTGTCTTTTATTTCCAACCCCGCTTGGAGCTGAGAGCGCAGGAACTGTGTCTGACATTGGCATTCACACGAATGAGAAGTGATTGGACCGTGGGCACGGGCGTCAACGTTTGAGAGGAGGGCGGGACTTGGCAAAATCTCTTGGCAAAAGTCTCGTCTCACGGGACCTGAAATTATCTCTGAGAAAGTCTTGTCCCAGGATTTCCTTTTAGAATAGATAGACATGTAGAAATAGTTTCATTTCTGCTATAGATTTAAATGCTTAACTCTCTTTTGCTGATTTCATTCCATTTTTCCCTTTCTCTGTGGAGTTTGCTCCCTTCGTTGTATCTTATTAATGACAATTAAAAACGAGCAGAGCAGACCCCCTGGCAAACCACATGGAATAGTCAAAGGCTACAACTACTTTAGTGGTTACTACACATTAGTGGTGGCTGATGTGGCTCCCCACTCATTATGAAGAGCTCTTTGAGTAATGAGAAAAGGCGCTATATACATGAACATAGTGAGCTCCATCCATTGTCCAACCCACTGAATCCAAACACATGGGTCTGCTGGAGCCAATCCCAGCTAACACAGGGCACAAGGCAGGAACCAATCCTGGGCGGGGTGCCAACCCACCGCAGGACACACACAAACACACCAAGTGCCAATTTAGAATCGCCAATCCACCTAACCTGCATGTCGTTGGACTGTGGGAGGAAACCGGAGCGCCCGGGGAGAACATGCAAACTCCACGCAGGGAGGACCTGGGAAGCGAACCCGGGTCTCCTAACAGTGAGGCAGCAGCGCTACCACTGCGCCACCATGCTGCCCACATAGTGAGCTATATATAAAAATTCAGCTATATACATGAGCAGAGTGAGCTATTATATATATATACACATACTGCGGTGGGCTGGTGCCCTGCCCGGGGTTTGTTTCCTGCCTTGTGCCCTGTGTTGGCTGGGATTGGCTCCAGCAGACCCCCGTGACCCTGTAATTGGGATATAGTGGGATGGATAATGGATGGATATATATATATATATATATATACTGTATATACATTCGCCTAAAGTATTATTAGGAACACCTGTTCAATTTGTCATTAATGCAATTATCTAATCAACCAATCACATGGCAGTTGCTTCAATGCATTTAGGGGTGTGGTCCTGGTCAAGACAATCTCCTGAACTCCAAACTGAATGTCAGAATGGCAAAGAAAGGGGATTTAAGCAATTTGGAGCGTGGCATGGTTGTTGGTGCCAGACGGGCCGGTCTGAGTATTTCACAATCTGCTCAGTTACTGGGATTTTCACGCACAGCCATTTCTAGGGTTTACAAAGAATGGTGTGAAAAGGGAAAAACATCCAGTATGCGGCAGTCCTGTGGGCGAAAATGCTGTGTTGATGCTAGAGGTCAGAGGAGAATGAATGGGCCGACTGATTCAAGCTGATAGAAGAGCAACTTTGACTGAAATAACCACTCATTACAACCGAGGTATGCAGCAAAGCATTTGTGAAGCCACAACACGCACAACCTTGAGGCGGATGGGCTACAACAGCAGAAGACCCCACCAGGTACCACTCATCTCCACTACAAATAGGAAAAGAGGCTACAATTTGCACGAGCTCACCAAAATTGGACAGTTGAAGACTGGAAAAATGTCGCCTGGTCTGATGAGTCTCGATTTCTGTTGAGACATTCAAATGGTGGAGTCAGAATGAGAACATGGATCCATCATGCCTTGTTACCACTGTGCAGGCTGGTGGTGGTGGTGTAATGGTGTGGGGGATGTTTTCTTGGCACACTTTCGGCCCCTTAGCGCCAATTGGGCATCGTTTAAATGCCACGGGCTTACCTGAGCATTGTTTCTGACCATGTCCATCCCTTCATGACCACCATGTACCCATCCTCTGATGGCTACTTCCAGCAGGATAATGCACCATGTCACAAAGCTCGAATCATTTCAAATTGGGTTCTTGAACATGACAATGAGTTCACTGTACTAAAATGGCCCCCACAGTCGCCAGATCTCAACCCAATAGAGCATCTTTGGGATGTGGTGGAACGGGAGCTTCGTGCCCTGGATGTGCATCCCACAAATCTCCATCAACTGCAAGATGCCATCCTATCAATATGGGCCAACATTTCTGAAGAATGCTTTCAGCACCTTGTTGAATCAATGCCACGTAGAATGAAGGCAGTTCTGAAGGCGAAAGGGGGTCAAACACCGGATTAGTATGGTGGTCCTAATAATCCTTTAGGTGAGTGTAGATATATAGAGAAAGAGAGCTGTATACATGAGCCCAGTGAGCTGCAACTACTTTATCGTCAGACTTACTAATTAGTAAATAATCAATTAATTAACCAATTAGAATACCTGAAAAAGAAGAATGAAGATGAAAATATTGTTAATAAAAAAAAAACAAAACATTTTTTCTCCATATAACTGCTTGGTACATTTTAAAATATATGTTTTTTTTCCTATCTTAGTTTTCTGATTTCTATTTTGTTTCTGAAACATGGAAATTGGGAAATAACAGTCCACTTAATGAGCCCAGGAGTCCACTTAAAAACAGAAGCTGATTGGAACAAAAACCTGCAGGCACAGGGGGTCCCCCCAGGACCGAGTTTGGGAAGCAGTGCTTTACACCGTCCATTACTGGGACAATTCAGTTTTCCAGTTGCCAGTGAGGACCCCCATCTGAGCGCGACGAGCTTATCAGCTGCACGAGTGACTTTGATGGGTTCGCATTACCGGCTGCACTTGATGTTCTCTGAGTTGTTTCCTTTCTCTGCCATCTGAGTGCCACTTACGTTTTCAGATTGGAGGAACATGTTTAGCATAACATCAGCGTGCGATTTGAAGGACTTCATGAATGCAAAGGGCTCAGCTGAGAGCCCTCCCACCTGCACTTCAGAAGAGGTCACCCACCTGTAGCTAAGCAGGTTTGGGGGGGCCAGGCCAGTACTTGGATGGGAGACCAACCAGAAAAAAGCTTGGGTTGCTTCAGGAAGAGGTGTTGGTGAGGCCAGCAGGGGGTGCTGACCCTCCAGAGGTGGCATTAGGGGACCAGCATACTTACCGCCCATGTGCAGTTGCATGCTGTCCCTCTCCTATGTTGGATCGGTACTCACATTTTGGCATCAATTTCCGGTTTTCGGACCAAAACTGAAACAAATCACGGCTAGCGACAAAACACCCCGTCTTTCTCGAGCCTCCCTGGCATGCCACACAATTGCTTCCCTCCCTGGTGGATCCCTTCTGATAGCCTTGAAGTCCCAATCAAATTGTTTCCCCTTGAAGTCCTAATTAAATATCAAAGTAATAAATGGATTCTAACCTGAGAGGTCTTGGCGAGGCCAGCAGGGGGCGCTGATCCTGTGATATGAATTTGTATCCCAATGGGATAACAGGGGTAACAGGGACACTGCATTGTAAAAATGGCACCGTCTTTCAGATAAGCATACAACCGAGGTCCTGACTCACTGTGGTCACCCCTGGGCATCAGCGTAAAGAGTAGGCCGTATCTCGATGTCCACCTCGGCCTGGTCATTCTGGCTCACTTAATCATCCCCTGTCTCTAACTAAGGATGAGGATACTGCTCAGCTGTAATTGAGCCATCCATCCTCTTTCTGAACCTGCTGTTTCCATTTCAAAGTTTTGGGGTGCTGCATCCAATCCACGGAAGCTTCCGGCACAAACTGAGAAACACACCTGAATGGAGGGCCTCTGCCACGTTGGTGTAACTGGTGACCCTAATCCCAAATGATTCATTCTAGGAATAGGCGCTGTGACAAACAGCAAGTGACCAGTTTGGCAAATGGACTCTGGCATTTGTCACCATAAGGTGGCAATGCAAACCACTGCGCCACCAGAGCACATAGTTAGGTGCAGCACTACAGCAGTACCAATGGTTTCAACACCAGCTTGGCATTTACTTGTCATATTGTTGCACTGACTGGAAAAAAAAAAAAGAAAAGAGTAACACCAGAAGAAAGAGCGTAGACAGAAATCTAAGCCAAGTTAGCAACCATGAGAGAAAATGAAAGTCGTTAAAAACCAGTCAAAAGGTCTGAGCTCAATTTAAAACACCGGCTGTCACAAAAGGCTGCCGTCTCATCACACAGGTGGGTGCTTCACATTAGTGGTGGCTGATGTGGCTCCCCACTTACTACGAAAAGTGCTTTGAGTAGTGAGAAAAGGCGCTATATACATGAACATAGTGAGCTATATATATTAAATTCAGCTATGTACATGAGCAGAGTGAACTGTAGAGAAATATAGAGCTATATACATGAGCATATTGAAATATATATATATATTGTGAACTTTGACCCGGACACACACAGACGGACAACATATTGTGCATCACCACACACTATTTATTTACACTATTTACAAATGAAAGTCACGTGCAACCCAAACCCCAGTGCCTCTTGCACCGATTCCCCAAAGTCCTGGGCTCACAGTCTCTGTGCCTTTCTTTCCTGGCCGCCTCCAGTCCTCTCTCCAGCTCTGTCCACTTCCACCCGACATCCACCCGCTCACTGAAGGGAGGCGGCCCCTTATATATGCTTCCCGGACGAGCACCAGGTGTTCCCGGCATTCTTCCCTTGGCCATGCCCCAGCGTGGCGGAAGTGCCGGCTGTCCTCCCGGCAGCTCTCCGGGTGTCCTCCAAAGTCTTCCCCCCGGCACTTCCGCCACACCAGGAAGTGCCGGGCTCCCGGGATAATCAGGCACTGGGGCGCCGCCTGGCGGTGGCCACGGGTCCCTACAAAGCTGGGCTTCCAAGCACCCTACCCGAGGCCCCCAATATAATCAGGACGGACGCCCCCTCTCGGTCTGGAGGAGGCGCAAGCCCTCCTCTCGTCCTCCTGGGCGTCCCTGCTGGGACCACAATATATATATATATATGTATATATATATATATATTTGTATTCATAGCATCCATAGTCTGAGTCCCGATCTGATTGTATGGGTGGTTAAAAAGCATGTGGTTGGTCTGCCAGTCTGCAAACATCCACCACGGGGCCCTTTTCAGTTACGAGAAGCAGATCATAGAATGTTACATAGTTTACTGTCAAATAATGCAAAGAGTACGCGACACGTGTTTCACTCTTATTTGAGCTCATCAGGCGTACACACTCAACTGCACCCCTTGCGGGGATCAAACCTCAGACATCAGCGTCAGAGATGAAGCCCCTTTACGCTGCGCCACGGCGTGTGGTTTGCTTATCTGACTGCCTGGAGATCAGAGTAATTACATTCATAGCATCCGTAGTCTGTAATTGAGTATTTTGAGATGACTTTGACTGACTGACTGACATATACATATATATAGTCAGTCAGTCATTTTCCAACCCACTATATCCCACACAGGGTCATGGGGTATATATATATATATAAATCGAGCTATAAACATAAATACAGTGCATCCGGAAAATATTCCCAGCGCATCACTTTTTCCACATTTTGTTATCTTACAGCCTTGTTCCAAAATGGATTAAATTCATTTGTTTCCTCAGAATTCTACACACAACACCCCATAATGACAACGTGAAAAAAGTTTACTTGAGGTTTTTGCAAATTTATTAAAAATAAAAAAATTGAGAAAGCACATGTCCATAAGTATTCACAGCCTTTGCCATGAAGCTCCAAATTGAGCTCAGGTGCATCCTGTTTCCCCTGATCATCCTTGAGATGTTTCTGCAGCTTCATTGGAGTCCACCTGTGGTGAATTCAGTTGATGTGACCTGATTTGAAAGGCACACACCTGTCTATAGAAGGTCCCACAGTTGACAGTTCATGTCAGAGCACAAACCAAGCATGAAGTCAAAGGAATTGTCTGCAGACCTCCAAGAGAGGATTTTCTCGAGGCGCAAATCTGGGGAAGGTTACAGAAAAATTTCTGCTGCTTTGAAGGTCCCAATGAGCACAGTGGCCTCCATCATCCGTAAGTGGAAGAAGTTCGGAACCACCAGGACTCTTCCTAGAGCTGGCCGGCCATCTAAACTGAGCGATCGGGGGAGAAGGGCCTTAGTCAGGGAGGTGACCAAGAACCCGATGGTCACTCTGTCAGAGCTCCAGAGATCCTCTGTGGAGAGAGGAGAACCTTCCAGAAGGACAACCATCTCTGCAGCAATCCTCCAATCAGGCCTGTATGGTAGAGTGGCCAGACGGAAGCCACTTCTTAGTAAAAGGCACATGGCAGCCCGCCTGGAGTTTGTCAAAAGGCACCTGAAGGACTCTCAGATCATGAGAAACAAAATTCTCTGGTCTGATGAGACAAAGATTGAACTCTTTGGTGTGAATGACAGGCGTCACGTTTGGAGGAAACCAGGCACCGCTCATCACCAGGCCAATACCATCCCTACAGTAAGGCATGGTGGTGGCAGCATCATGCTGTGGGGATGGAATTGGGAGACTAGTCAGGATAAAGGGAAAGATGACTGCAGCAATGTACAGAGACATCCTGGATGAAAACCTGCTCCAGAGCGCTCTTGACCTCAGACTGGGGCGACGGTTCATCTTTCAGCAGGACAACGACCCTAAGCACACAGCCAAGATATCAAAGGAGTGGCTTCAGGACAACTCTGTGAATGTCCTTGAGTGGCCCAGCACGCGGACGGATCAGCTGTCTTGCTGCTGCTGCTACCGAGCTGCGTGTTCTGCTTGTTGCGCTGCACGTCGATTATTTTAAAGCCTGTACAGCAGCTGTCCTTTTGTCTCACTTCCTTGTCTCGTGGGACGTTAAAGTGTTTCCGTGAAACTGTTTGTAAGTAGGGCGTGACGTGCAAGAAGTCTCGCGGGACTTCAAAGTGTCTCTCCGAGAAGATCACGTCTCGACCCAAGAGTTTTTTATATAATAGATAGATACTATATATATAAATATATATAGTGACAAATAGGGGGCGCTGTCGTCCCCTTGATCCCTCAGACGAGATGCCAGACACCAGATAAAAGTCCAATTATTGACTGTATTTGTACAAAACAGTGCACAAAGCAACCTCCTCTCCACAATACTCATATAAATTACCAATACTCAATACTAAACAATCCTCCGCTCTCCCAGACGTGTTGCCACCCTCCCACCTAGTTCAGCTCAACCCTGGGATCTCCCACAGTCCTTTATATAGTCCGCGACCCAGAAGTGCTTCTGAACCCACAGTCCATGTGACTTCCTAGCACTTCCGGGTCAGATAAAAACTCCTCTTCTTCAACATCATTCGACACATCATTTCCTTTGTCCATGTGACTCGGACGCACTTCTGGGTTGTAGGGAAAACTATTGCTGTTCCTCCCTGCGGCGCCTTCTAGCGGCCCCCGTGGCATCCAGCAGTGCTGTGGATAAAAACTCCATTGTCCAATATTCCCTGCTGGCATTCAGGGCACCTCCATGCTGCAGGGAGGGTTCCTCCTAGCGGCCTGGGGGTATAAGCCGGGATGAATGGCTGGCCAAAGTTCACTATATATATATATATATATATATATACTCAGCAAAAAAAGAAACGTCCTGTGACTTTCAACTTTTTTTACTTTCAGTAAACTTAATGTGTAAATATTTGTATGAACACTAAAAGAGTCAACACCATAAGACATAAACTAAAAATGTTTCACAATGTGTCCCTGAATGAAGGGAGGCTCAAAATCAAAAGTACCAGTCAGTATGTGGTGTGGCCACCAGCTGCTTGAAGTACTGCAGTGCATCTCCTCCTCATGGACTGGACCAGATTTGTCAGTTCTTGCTGTGAGATGTTACCCCACTCTTCCACCAAGGCACCTGCAAGTTCCTGGACATTTCTGGGGAATGGCCCTAGCCCTCACCCTGCGATCCAACAGGTCCCAGACGTGCTCAATTCCTTCGACGATAAACACGAATCCGTCCATCACCCCTGGTGAGACAAAACCGTGACTCATCAGTGAAGAGCACTTTTTGCCTCTCCTGTCTGGTCCAGCGAAGGTGGGTTTGTGCCCATAGGCGGCGTTGTTGCTGGTGATGTCTGGTGAGGACCTGCCTTACAACAGGCCTACAAGCCCTCAGTCCAGCCTCTCTCAGCCTATTGCGGACAGTCTGAGCACTGATGGAGGGATTGTGTGTTCCTGGTGTGACTCGGGCAGTTGTTGTGGCCATCCTGTACCTGTCACGCAGGTGTGATATTCGGATGTGCCGATCCTGTGCAGGTGTTGTTACACGTGGTCTTCCACTGCGAGGATGATCAGCTGTCCTTCCTGTCTCCCTGTAGCGCTGTCTTAGGCGTCTCACAGTGCGGACATGGCAATTTATTGTCCTGGCCACATCAGCAGTCCTCATGCCTCCCTGCAGCAGGCCTAATGCACGTTCACGCAGATCAGCAGGGACCCTGGGCATCTTTCACAGTCGGTGGACAAGTCTCTTTAGTGTCCTGCGTTTTTAGAACTGTGACCTTAAATGCCTACTTTCTGTAAGCTGTGAAGGTCTTCACGACCATTCCACAGGTGCATGTTAATTAATTGATTAGGGTTAATTGAACATGCATGGAAAACATTGTTTAAACCCTTGACAATGAAGACCTGTAAAGTTATTTGGATTTTTAAAACATTATTGTTGAAATAGTCCTGAAAAAGGGACGTTTCTTTTTTGCTGAGTATATATATATAAATATATATATATACAGGGTGAGTCAAAATGATGTTAACATTTGAATGGCAGAAACAATTTATTCACAAAACATACTTCATATGTGCAAGATGACTTACAGGAATGTCTCAACCTGTTCGCCATCACATACAGTACATGTACCTAATGTGGCACATAAATTGTCTACAGAAATGATCTAGTGAGCATTATATACTGTACATGTGTAGAAGTTTTTATTATTATTATTATGCTGACTGCTTTCTTGCTGATCACAGTCCTCCTCCTACTATGCAGCATTGCCGCTGCTTGAACACTTCAGACTCAGGGCAGCCCCCCCGGATCCCGGGATCCTCTTCACTTCTGCCATGTCCTTTGTGCCCTTGAAGGAGACAAGTTCAGTTTGTCACTGCCACCTCCCACCTCACCAAGTCAACAGAGATTTCATCTTTAAATCTTTTTTTTTTTTTTTTTTAATTTTTTTAAACTCTTAACACTCACATCTAAATAATTAGAATTTCTGGTTCTGATTTAATGAGGATAAAAATATAAAAGTCCAAAGTGTAAAACAGATCTTCTTCTCCTACTCTTTAATGAAGGAAGATTTGCAGAGCAAAGTTATGCAGCGGTCTATTTTAGGGCTGTCTGTTTCTGATATGGCAGAAAACATGATAAGGCATCACTTGAGGAGATGATGAGCAGCACAAAATAAACTCTGATTACAGAATAACAGAATGCATCGTCGACAATCCCACTTAATTCATTTCAGGGTGATGGTGGGCCTGAGTCTATCTGAGCAGCACTGGAAAAAGTCCTGGATAAGGAGGTCAGCCCATCATGGTGCCCAGTCCCCCAGAAGAGCTATTCAGAACTGCCAATTCACTTAACCTACAAAAAGCTTTAGGTTGTGGGAAATAAAACAAAAATTCATAGGAAAACCCACATGGACTCAGCGGGAACATGCAATCTGTGTGTGTGTGCATTGTGGAGGACTGCCGGCTTCCCATGCCGGTCCGCACCCCCAGGCCGCCAGGAGGAGCTCTCCCGACAGCAGGATCGTGCCCCGAGGTCCAGCAGGGCCTTATGGACTTTGTAGTGTTTATACACAGCCCTGCTGGATACCTTGGGGACCACCGGGAGTCGCTATGGGGGGGCTTATGGGCCCTGTGATGCCGTATGACCCGGGAGTACGTCACGGTCACGTGACGGGAAGAAATGTCGTGCTCCCGGGTTGAATATAAGGACTGATTGCCCTGACCCGGAAGGAATTAGGAACTATGGACTGATGGGACAGAAACACCTCCGGGTCAGGGGCTCAGTCCAGACACTGAGCTGTGCTGGGAGGTGGAGGAGCAAAGTGTCTGGGCGAGGAGGAGAGATTGTTTAAAGAGTTTATTATATGAGTAGTGTGGAAGGTGCTTGGTACACTGTGGGAAAAGAAAATAAAAAGTATTGGACTTTTACCTGGTGTCTGGAATTCTACCTCAGGGTTCAAGGGTGCACTAGCGCCCCCTACTGCCACAGCATATAAGAGGACCTCCTATGGGTCACGTTTAATCTTGAATATTCAGTATTTAGGGATAAATTTGGTATAGGATTTGCAAGAGCAGTGCTAATGTTTGTGATGCTCCATCTGTAGGAATGACAGCTGCAATGCATTTTATTAGTAAAAATGCACCATCTGTTGGAATGACAGAGACATAGCAACTGACTGGACACCGAGACACTGATCCTTTCTTGAAAGTGGATTAGCTGTGCTATTCCTTCTAGGAGGATTGAAATCTCAATAATCATCGCAGACCTCAGCATTGACATTTTCAGTGCACCTTGCAATGCATATGTCCCTATTGTATGCCATCTGGTATGGGATTTGTAAAAAAGTAGTGTTAAAGTTCGTGATGTGCCATCTGTTGGATTGACAAATGCAATGCATATGTCTGTTATACGCAATTTGGTATGGAATTCGGAGAAGCATTGTTAATATTTTTGATGCTCCATCTGTTGGAATGACAAATCTAATGGAGATATCTCTGTTGTATGCTGTATGGTATGGGATTTGTAAAGATAGTGTTAATTGTTTGTGATGCACCATTTGTTGGAATGGAGAATGCAGTGTATTTTATTACTGCAACTGTTTGTGACGTGCCATCTGTTGGAATGACAGACATTAAAAGCAACCAGACAGACATAGAGTCACGCACACAGGCACCTCTCCTTTTAGTAAGGTCGACTAGCTGTGCTACCCCTTTAAGATGGTTTGATATCTAAGCAATCAACGTAGACCTCAGAATTAACATTTGCCGTGCACCATTCAGTGCATATGTCTCTGGTATATGTCATTTGGTATGGGATTCATAAAAGCAGTGTTAATGTTTGTGATGCACCGTCTGCTGGAATGACAAACGCAATGAATTTTATTACGACAACTGTGTGTGAAGCACCATCTGTTGGAATGACAGAGACATAGCAGCCAAACAATCACACAGACACTTACCTGTTTATTAAGGTGGGAATTTTATGGAATAGGTCTTTCCTGAAAACTATAAATGTTTTTAAATCAAGTTTTAATATTTTAATGTTTTCTATAAAACCTAAATAATAAGAAATTGCACAGTCATATAGTGATGCCCAGCACAATAATCACAGACTAAGGTTCCATTTTTGGCTCCTGGCACACATTGCAGCGGTCAGCCGTTTTGCTGTCCAGTGATACTGGACTTGTGTGCCACCTGCTGTACGACGCGGTTTTCGGGTCATGTGGTTGCGCTGCTTCAGCCACTCGCTTCGCCTTCATTCTCCTCGTCTCTGCCATGTGATACGCCGGACGTCTCGCTTGTCTTCCGCCTCACTCTGTTGTTCATCGTTTGTCTCCCTGCTGCTGGTCAGCTGCCTTTCAATGACTTGCTGCGCTGCGTCTTTTCTATCCTTATCGTTTCCCTGTCTAAACTTACCAACACCTACATAACAGACAACAAGACGGAAACACAACTGCACTGAACACGTAGAGTGTCACACACATGTGCATGGTAGGCAAATGAAGGGCTCGGAAAAGGGATAATTCCAGGCCAGACCAGGGGGTGGCAGAGAACACTGATCAGCAGACCAACCACGGGAAATTTCGCCTGGACTCGATGACGTCACTTCCAGCTCCGGGGCCGGATAATGTCGCTTCCAGTTCCATCCCCGATGACATCACTTCCTCTGTCCGACTTTAAAACCGCCATGTTTGCCCGTCTGTGTTGATCTATTTTGGCTTGAAGTCCGTCAAGTCTGTCAATTCTGAACCATTCGGCAGCCTATTTCAAGTATACGGGCGGCCGCCCCCAAACCTTTTCCTGTGTTCTCTGAATCCTTTCACAAGCTCTGTTTAAAAACATAGCATTTTAGGCAAATAAATGGTCATAATAAAACCATTTTAAACTATTTTGGCATCAAAATATGAGGCCCACTTTGGGAATGGCATCCACACTGCATCATATGACCCTGTGAGAGCTGTAAACTTGGCATTATGGGTCTCCAGAGCCTCGAGGTATGATCACAAAGGGGTACCTGTCGTCACCACAAAACCAAAGGAACAAAACGCTCAATGAAGAGTTTAACCAGACAATCAGAGCAAAAACCTTCAGTGTATCCGTAATCTCGGATGGCATCACATATAAGTGCGGCCGGGTCACTACCAAGACAACAACACAACAAATGACGGCGCCCTTTAACATAATAAAATATTGCTGAATCTTTTCCCGATGACAATTGGATACAACATTTAGCGTTTTAACATGACAATATTTCGATAATAAATTCACGATGGAGGACAATTCACTGTTGTATGTTTTGTACTGCTGTCCTTCCCGAGCGTGAAATATTCTCCACTGTTATAATATTTCAATGTGTTATTCCAAGAAGCGTGCCGTTACAAGAAGCCTGTAATAGAAAACTAGACATCTTGCCTCTCGGAAGATTGAATTTTAATTTGCAGTTTTAATGTAGTCCGAGTTTATCTGTTTCTTCTTGGATTTAATAACATTAAATAATAATGATACTAATTTACGCTTTAGGTCTACATTGTAATTACCTTCTCTTTTGTGATAAAGGGGCTTTGTCAGCCACTGGGGTCTAATTGGCAGTGCTAGATTAGTGCACATTGTGAAGCTGTTGTAGCTGCAATTTGGTGGACTGAAACAAAACGAATACATCATTACCGGGCTGAATGTCTTCGTGGAAAGACGGAGGAGCTTCTGTGCTTTGAAAGTGAGAAGACACCGGCCCCACGTTTCTCTTTATTCCCCCTGTAATATGCTTTGTTTGCCCCCTTATAGACATTTAAAACAGAACTGCTAGCTCACGCCGTAGCACCACCACCACACACAGTCAGTCCATCTGCCCGGCTGGCATGCCATCCTGGGCTGATTGCCACCTTGAGCCCGCTCTTGAAGGCACAGTAATCAGAGTTAGAATGCAGAGGCTATCCTCGTTGTTCTGTTCTGTGTGAAGATGCGGCTCTCGGAGTTGGGTGGGAGTTGAATGTTGTGTGAACATATCGGGGGGCTCTTTTTTAAATATAAAAAAAAAAAATTGAAGAAAATGGATTACTGGTCACTGAGAGTTGGATTGCATACTTGATATAAGATAGGTTGATATCCAAGTAATCAACGTAGACCTCAGCATTGACATTTACAGTGCACCATTCAATGCATATGTCTCTGTTATATGCCATTTGGTATGGGATTTATAAAAGTAGCATTACATTTCATAATGCATTACATTTGTCATTCTAATAGATGGTGCATCACAAATATTATTCCTACTTTAATGAATCCCATACCAAATTGCATATAACAGAGACATATGCACTGCATTTGTCATTCTAACAGATGGTGCATCACAAATATTATTCCTACTTTAATGAATCCCATACCAAATTGCATATAACAGAGACATATGCACTGCATTTGTCATTCTAACAGATGGTGCATCACAAACATTATTTCTACTTTTATGAATCCCATACCAAATTGCATATAACAGAGACATATGCACTGCATTTGCCATTCTAACAGATGGTGCATCAAAAATATTATTCCTCCTTTTATGAATCCCATACCAAATTGCATATAACATACACATTACATGGTGCACTGCAAACATTAACGCTAAGGCCTGTGTTGATTACTTAAATGGGAAGCACAGCTAAGTAGTAAATGATGAGATAAATAACCAGAACACTTGGAAAAGCAGAATGAAAATCAAGTGAAAATCTTTTTTAAAAAGTAAAAAGGAAAATGAATTATCCCCAAGGTAACAAGTTAGTACATTCTAACAAAACTTTACCAAACTTTCTGTTTTGTAATTTCTCCATTGAAATATCAGGTGACTCAATGAGTCCAATTAGAAAATGAAGTTTCATCGGTACACAAACCTGCAGCCACAGGGTTTGCCCAAGACTGAGTATGAGAATCCCTGGCACAGACTAGAAGGAACGTTCTGTCAGCATAAACTCATGAACACCTTTTAAGAGGTTCCTTCTTGTAGGACAGGGTCTCCCATCTTCCAGTTGTAGTCTATGGTCTTTTTGTCCACGTATGGCCCACCCGTATCTGTGATATGACTAAAGGGTTGCATTCTGTGTAGCCTTCCTCTGTCGCCTAGTTGTCTTCTGTGGGGCCCTTGGTGGGGGGTTCACGCTAGGTGTGCTCCCACCTTTGAGTGTGTTCTGAGTCAGCACGTGCCTGAGAAACTCCTTGGCCAGGAGCTGAGCAATCGCCCTGAGAGGTTTGCCACTTCATTACCACGTACTCCCCCTAATGCTGGACTAGGTGAGACTTGTCTATGGTCCTAAATTGGGGGAAGGTGGTGCGGCGGGTGGTACTGCTGCCATGGAATTCCATCCTGGCCTTTGTGGAGTCTGCAAGACCTCCACATGTCTGTGAACGTTTTCCTCTTGGTCTTTTTGGAATGTTCTTCTCCCATCCATTCATCTCCTTTCAGAAGTTGTTTCTTCACACGTTCACTTTAAAGCTCACTGAAGAGGACTCTTAGTGGATGTGATGTTGTTCCTTCTTTCTTGCCAGTTCAGCCTCTGTATAGACGGGGTCATTATTATTATTTGATTTGACCTTGTAGCCTAAAATTTCTTTCTTTATCTTGCATGACTAGGCGCTCCTCCAATTAACCTTTCTTGATGACGTGCGTACCTCAGGGGCCAGCCTGTCAATCTCTTAGGGAAAATGGAATTTTGCTCTTTGATTCTGATTGAGAAAACTTTACAGTTAATCCAATGTGAAGGCTCTCTGGTGGCAATAATGAAACGGAAAGAGTCTGCGTCCAATTTGAGGACTTGTGACCTTGGCGTGATGATGATCGAGAGGTGATTGGAGCTGGTCTGTCAGGGGCTTCATGTTCCTGGTAGAGGCACACGAGGCAAATAGGACAATCCCATGTCACGTGTGTGTGTCCGAGCAGCTGCTCATTCGAGGTACATAATAACCCGTCAGGACAAGAGAGGGGCGCTGTCGCTAACATCTATTACTCCCTTCTCTACCTGAGGAACCGCCCAGTGAGGACATTTAGCTGAGGAACCGCCCAGTGAGGGCATTTAGCCAAGAAACCGCCCAGTGAGGGCATTTAGCTGAGGAATCGCCCAGTGAGGGCATTTAGCTGAGGAATCACCCAGTGAGGACATTTAGCTGAGGAATCGCCCAGTGAGGGCATTTAGCTGAGGAACTGCCCAGTAAAGGCATTTAGCTGAGGAACCACCCAGTGGGGACATTTAGGTGAGGAACCGCCCAGTGAGTACATTTAGCCCCGCCCCTTCCGATTTGTGTGGCGTAAGAGGCCTGGCTGCCTTC
Organism: Polypterus senegalus; assembly: GCF_016835505.1. Classification (NCBI taxonomy): domain Eukaryota; kingdom Metazoa; phylum Chordata; class Cladistia; order Polypteriformes; family Polypteridae; genus Polypterus; species Polypterus senegalus. Next base: position 11,119,456 of record NC_053165.1, on the reverse strand, counting down.
AAGGAGTCTTTTGTACTGAGCAGACTGCCGGATGGAGCTCCCCATAAAGACCTGGATATTGTCGGCTTTTGAGCAGAGCAGGTGAGGACTGTCTCTTGGGGGGGGTCATACAAGTCCTTAGTACGCCAGGTGGCAGCACCCTTCTGGTGGAGCTTGCATTGGCACAATTGTTAGGGCATCTTGGAAGTTGTAGTCCTGATGGACTGCCCTGTCGTGGTTCTTGGGTGCCACCAGAGGGAGCTGTGGGGAGAAGTCGTCCATGCTTTAAAGAAATTCCACCTGAGTAAGATGCCAGAAGCTCACCAGAAGCCCCCAAGGGTCTGGCACTGAAGAAGCAGGCGAGTAAGAGTTGGGAGAGGAGTAGAAGGAGTGGGAGAATATATTGTGTTATTAAAAATAAAAGAATAAAAGAAGCCTGTAAAGGTACAGTCTGTGAATTAAAAGCCCCCTTGCAATTTGAACCCATGACTGTGCTCTTGGAATTGTGTCAGGGGTTTGGTTCACAGTGGTGCCACCTGTTGGTCACACTGCATTATTCATTCAATCCACTCTCCAGTCTCCTTTTGGGTTAAACTGCCATTTGCATGCCTCTGTATGTGAAGGGTGCGAGTCGAGTCAAGGCCGGGTTTGTTAATGGTGTCCTTGAATTAAAAGAAATAAAATAAACCACCGTTTTAAATTATCGGGAGGATCTGAGCACCTCCTCGACGCTGCTACAACATTACTTCCATAAAAATGATTCCCAAGTTCCTGTCTTCTTTTTTTGTCTCATGATTGTCGAGTTTACACTGTGGAGTGAATTCCACTCCTCGAGGAGTTGGTCCTCAAAAACGCTCTAATGTGACACTTTTTGAAGTTCTGCTGCGCAGTAACGCGCTGTCATCTGAGTGGGCCTTCTCCTGCGACGTTATTCATACAACACGTACTTGAAATTTGTAGTCATTCTTAAGTAATTATTACGCTGCACATGAGGGACTGAGCTGTGATTTGAGCCAAAAGCCACTGGAGAAAACCAGCAGAGCTAACTGCTCCTAAACATCAAGAGTGGAAGACTTCGGGGACTCGTGTAGGTTGGGACCCCCTTCTGTTGTGCCAAAATAAAGATCAAAGCCCTCAGAACGCAAATACGACTCGATTTAACATTCTTCCTGTGGTGTCAGAAGGAGATTATTGTTACACAGCTGACAAAATAAGAAAAAGAACGTCTAACAAGATAAAAGAACAATTCCTTTGTTACAAGATCTATTATTCATGTGTATCATTGCAATAAAACGCCTTTGGTGTGACAAACCAAATAAACAGATGTGTAGAGGCACTTTAAAAAAATAAATATTATCACTTACAGCAATTCACTGCAGCTCGGGCACGATTTCAGGAGACGTGCGGGGCAACTTGACGACCTGGTAAGACATTTATGAACGAAAGTAATGGTGACAGCAGTGGGATCCTGTCTCCAAGGACGATGATTTCATTAAAATATACCTGTATATATACTCTCTCTCTATATATATATATATATCCATCCATTTTCTAATTTGAATCCGAATACAGGGCCACGGGGGTCCGCTGGAGCCAATCCCAGCCAATACTGGGCACAAGGCAGGAAACAATCCTGGGCAGGGTGCCAATCCACCGCAGGACACACGCAAACACACCAATCACACACCAGGGCCAATTCAGAACCACCAATCCACCTAACCTGCATGTCTTTGGGAGGAAACCCACGCAGACACGGGGAGAACTTGCAAACTTCACGCAGGGAGGACCCGGGAAGCGAACCTGGGTCTCCTAACTGCGCCACCGTGCCACCCTCTATATATATACATATACTGTATATATATGTGGTGAATTCAATTGCTTCGGTCTTTCTGTAGAAATAAAGAAAGAGAGGTTAGTACCCCGTCATACTACGCTGCTCGTCGGGTCTTTCAGTGGATCCATATGTGCGCGTGCGTGACAATAAATATATATATATATAGTGTTACACGTGCACATAGGAGGCAGCTAAAGGGCTCAAAGGAAGGTAATTCCATGCCAGGCCAGCAGGTGGCGAGGTGCATTGCTCCTTTCTCTTTTTCCACTGCAGACCCATTACGAGAAATTCTGCCTGGTCCCCATGACGTCACTTCCGGTGAAGAGCTCCACGATGTCACGTCCGGTCCAGAAGACACCCCTTTTGGTCACGAGCCCAAAAATGTCACTTCTGGTTCCAGACATAACTACCTTACTTTCTCTATCGCATTTTCAAAACCAACCATCTCAACCTCACCAGTCAGTTCTATTTTCGACTCAAACCAGTACACATCTAAGCTAAAAAAAATTCCATTTTGCAGCCAGGAAAAATATACGGGTGGCTGCCCCAAATCTTTTTAATGCTCTTGTCCCATCTTTGACAATATAAACATATATGTATATGTATATCTATTTACCCGGCCGGGACATCCATAACATGCAGGGCACTATCTCCCCCAAGCTGTTACTTGCCAGCTGCCCTGGGTTGCAATGGTGTCTCTGATTCCTGCAGGGCTGTATGGAGTCTGCTGGAGCCAATCCCAGCCAACACAGGGCGCAAGGCAGGAAAACAAATCCCTGGGCAGGTGGCCAGCCCAACGCAGGGCACACACACATATCACAATTTAGAATCACCAATGCACCTAACCTGCATGTCTTTGGACTCTGTGAGGAAACACGGGGAGAACATGCAAACTCCACATGGGGAGCGAACCCGGGTCTCCTAACTGTGAGGCAGCAGCGCTACCACTGCGCCACCATGCTGCCAAACATCCTTCCATCCATCCATTATCAAACCTGCTATAAAGGAAAATCGATTCCCACAGAAATATCCATCCATCCATCATCCAACCCACTATATCCTAACACAGGGTCACGGGGGTCTGCTGGAGCCAATCCCAGCCAACACAGGGCGCAAGGCAGGAACAATTCCACAGAAAAATACATGTTTAAAATATCAATTCTCATACAGCTCTGTGGGAATCTGAAATGTCGCTGCAAACTAGGGGGGCATACATATATTTATATATACTGCATCCATAATGGATGTTCATATAACACTTACTCATATTTTAATGATAGAAAGTTCAACTTTGATGCCTCACAGAATTCTCGGTTTGAATTGAAATGTCTTCAGTTGCCGAGATCTCTCTTAGTCTTTTGTGGCTCATTCACCTATCAAAGATGTCCCTGTTAGGCTTAATGGCAAAACCTCAAATGGCCCAGTTAGAGTGGCAGTGCCAGCGTGTGTATGACTGTGATGGTGAGGTTGGCAGACAGGACCAGCTGTACTAGCTGGCTGAGGATGGTCTCTGACGCCTGTGCCCCTCAACTAGATAAGGCCAGTTTAAAATTGGATTTGATACTTTAAGACGCATGAACAAAAAGGACTTACTTACTTAAGGATCATTATTTCTAGCGCCTTTCGTAAGGCACTCCTTATCGCACACAGATTTCAATCCTTCTCTTCCCCAGTAAATGAATTTCTTCTTATTTAGGGTCTTACCCTCTAATTTCACACTCGTGGCTCCTCCGCGATTTCTCCAGGGCCCGTTTCACCCTTCATCCCAGCCGGGGCTCTAACGAGTCAATCATAAAATCAGCCTTCAGGTGGCCCCGCCGTGCGCTTCCCATAAATTTGTTTGAACGGCAGCCTTGAGAATTGCTCCGCATTAAGAGACCGGTTTCATCTCTTCAAGAGGTTTTTGATAAATGAAGGCGTATTCCGCTATTAGTGACAATTGCTTAATTTAATCAGACACATGACTCTCTTACTGATAGGTTAATTGCTTCCATTGAATTGGAGAGTTAGAGCCAGCAGCAATGAGCACTATCTGAGACTGTGTCATAATTTCAGGTTTCTAATGTGGTATAATATTCAAAAGAAAGTGGAGGAAATCCTTGTACTGACATCTGACGAAGTGGGACGTCGTGTAAGGCTGCAGCTGCTTGTAACACACACCGTGATTTGGGGCACCGAGAAGATGATGCCAGTCTGGGTGTCACTGATTCTCTGAACGGAGGTGCTGGATTGATTCAGAGGTCGACCCGTCAACTTATTCATTATGGCGGCGGCTCTTCAAAAGGCTTATTGAGGGGAAAAAGAAATGCATTGTTTACACAGGAAGAGAATGGGACTGACCCACCCAAATGGGACGCGGCCAGGGGTTGTAATCTTAGCTTTAGACTTTGAGTCCTTCTACAGTCACTGGCCACTTTATTAGGTACGCCCTGCTAGTGCCGGGTTGGACCCCCTTTTTACCTTCAGATCTTCGTGGCGTAGATTCAAGAAGGTGCTGGAAACAATCCACAGGGATTTTGGTCCATACCGTTGCTGCAGATTTGTCGGCTGTGAATCTCCTGTTCCACCACATCCCAAAGGTGCTCTTTTGGATTGAGATCTGGTGACTGTGGAGGCCATTAGAGTCCAGTGAACTCATCATCATGTCCAAGTAACCATTTGGAGAAGATCTGAGCTTTTTGACATGGCGTGTTATCCTGCTTGAAGGAGTCATCAGAAGATGTTGGCCATAAAGGGATGGACATGGTCAGCAACAACACACAGGTAGGCTGTGGCATTTAAACAATGCTTAATTGGCACTAAGGGACCAGAAGTATGGGAAGAAAATATCTCAGACCCCATTACACCACCACCAGCACCAGCCTGAACTGCTCATACAAGGCGGGATAGATCCACGCTTTCATGTTGTTTACGTCAAATTCTGACCTGACCACCCAAGTGCTGCAACAGAAATTGAGACTCTTCAGACCAGGCAACATGTATCCAATCGTTTACTGTCTACCACCACCACCACCAGATACTTGCCAGGAGGTGAGTACTGAGAGATTTGATTTGTTTTTCAAGTGAATCCTTCAGTGTTCCCTCATCTATGTCTGCTGTGGATGCAACTAAATCAAACGCACATGTTCAGGTGGGCCCATTAATAGCCGCTACACAAGCTTGGGATGATGATCGAAGACCAGCTCTCCTTCAGGGGCAATGTTGGTTAAGTGTGTCAGTCCTGAAGAATCACGCTGTATAATATCTACAAGATCAGACCACATCTGACAGAATACGTATGGTCGTGTCATATGTGGACTACTGCAACTAACTCCTGCTGACTATACTAAAATTAATATCTATCTATCGATCATATAATGTTTTTTATATCTATCTTTTAATTATATAGTGCCTTTCAAAAGTATCTATCTATCTATCTATCTATCTATCTATCTATCTATCTATACTGCAATTAATATCTATCTATCAATCCTGCCGACTATACTAAAATTAATATATATCTATCTATTATATAATGTTTTTCACATGCATATTTTAATTATATAGTGCTTTTCATATCTATTTATCTATCTATCCTGCTGACTATACTAAAATTAATATCTATCTATCGATCGTATAATGTTTTTTATATCTTTTAATTATATAGTGCCTTTCATAAGTATCTATCCTGCTGACTATACTGCAATTGATATCTATCTATCTATCTATCTATCTATCTATCTATCTATCTATCTATCTATCCTGCTGACTATACTAAAATTAATATATATCTGTCTATCATATAATGTTTTTATATCTATCTTTTAATTATATAGTGCCTTTCAAAAGTATCTATCTATCTATCTATCTATCTATCTATCTATCTATCTATCTATCTATCTATCTATCTATCTATCTATCCTGTCAACTATACTGCAATTAATATCTATCTATCAATCCTGCTGACTATACTAAAATATATATATATCTGTCTATCATATAATGTTTTTCACATGCATATTTTAATTATATAGTGCTTTTCATATCTATTTATCTATCCTGCTGACTATACTAAAATTAATATCTATTTATCGATCTATCTATCTATCTATCTATCTATCTATCTATCTATCTATCTATCCTGCTGACTATACTAAAATTAATATCTATCTGTCTATCATATAATGTTTTTAATATCTTTTAATTATATAGTGCCTTTCATAAGTATCTATCCTGCTGACTATACTGCAATTGATATCTATCTATCTATCTATCTATCTATCTATCTATCTATCTATCTATCTATCTATCTATCCTGCTGACTATACTAAAATTAATATCTATCTGTCTATCATATGTTTTCATATCTTTTAATTATATAGTGCCTTTCATAAGTATCTATCCTGCCGACTATACTGCAATTGATATCTATCTATCTATCTATCTATCTATCTATCTATCTATCTATCTATCTATCTATCCTGCTGACTATACTAACATTAATATCTATCTGTCTATCATATAATGTTTTTATATCTATCTTTTAATTATATAGTGCCTTTCATAAGTATCTATCTATCTATCTATCTATCTATCTATCTATCTATCTATCTATCTATCTATCTATCTATCTATCTATCTATCATGTAATGCTTTTCATATCTATCTCTTTATTATATAGTGCCTTTCATTTTGATCTGTCTAGGGCCTATTTATCTCTGTTCTGTTCATGTTTGCTTCTGTAGATTGGAAGTTGGAAGTTCTTTGTAATTTATTGTGTCTTGGATGTTCTTGTGTATGTGAAGGCCAATATAAAAAAATAATTGATTGATCTCTGCACTTTTCTGGGAACAATAATTGATTGTACAATTACTTACATTTCATATTCAAATTATTTGTTCAGTGGCACAATGTCAATACTAGGGAATAAACAGAAAGGAAGCAAAAGAATTGATTTTTGAAAAAGAAGCCAGTTACACAAATCGCCCGCATCAATGTGAAACAGATTGAAAGTGTCCAGTGTATAATTAACGAGTCTGCATCTTAGGATTTAAAAAATAAATAAAACATCAGCTGAGGATCTTCCATTGATCTGCAGGCAGCCAAGCTGAGCAGCGGGTCTTATACATTTAATAACTTTAGGGTGTGCTGTCTGATGAGAGATTTTAATAGAGTGAAGAAGTGCGAGTTAAAATCCAATCGTTTATTTGTAACTGGTGTCCCGTCCAGGGTTGGTTACTGTCGTTTGTCCAATAATGTAATGGTGGCTTTACATAGTAAACATTTCTTTATTCCACCAGTTCAAATTGGTGTTAAGAAAGACAAAGTGAAAGGAAGCAACCCCACCAATGAATGTCATAAACGCCTGAGAGGACATGTCTGGGGTCTGTTTTTAGTAATATTCCCATATCTAGACATTGCAACAGTAGCAAGTCTGCTGAAAATGTCACCAGACTGATTCGCAACAGCGTTAGCATCAATTTCAGATCAACACTTCACTTGTAATAAATGAATTCCATTGATCGTTGAAGACATGGATGACTGTTTTTTGGAGTGGGTTCTTGTCCGATAAATGGAGTTCTTCCTTGTCGTGAGTAAACAGTAGCTCACAGCTGGTGCATGCCTGATTTCCTTTTGCTCACGTGTTTCCATTTCGTACAGCTGGCAGTTTAATCGCCACTTTCGTTGCTTTTTTTTGTTGCCGATTTCAGCCAGACCTTCTTCGAGAGACACCCTGCCGCAGTAGAAATCATCTGCCCAACTGTTGATTATTTCGCATAGTAGCTTTGACACTTGTTGACTAGGCGCGAGTAAATCTTCAAAGGCGTATCTTTCTCTAGCGGGACACATTAAAAGAATGTGCCATACCTGATTCCATTGTTTTTCGTCGTCCTTGTTGAGATGGTTCTGAAGCAAGAAACGCGCCCGACGAAGCTCCTGTTTTAGTAGTGCGGTTGTTCGAGGAACAACAGTTCCACCGAATAAATTTTGGGATGCCCATCTGACCTGTCCCCATTTACTTCAAAGTCTTTAATTTAATAATAATTCAATGGTGCGATCTATAAACAAAAATTAAAAGGCTCCCCAGAACAAGTTGTTTTCTTGGCTCCTCGTCTTGCTAGGGAGCTCCGTCTCACAGGCTGCTCACTCAACAAAAGACGCCTCCTTTTGGCTGGTTCAGAATTTATGGGCCGGTGATAGGAAAGGGGGTGGAGTCGGTTACCCTCACTGGGCGTGTTCTTACCACTGTGGAGGGAAAGGGAGAGGATATGAAAAGCACCAGCGCCCCCTCTCATCCCGGAGGTGTATTACATAACTCGGATAAGCCCTGAAGGTGATCCTGTGACGTAACAGTGTACGTGACGGTGCACGGGAAATCATTTCTGTCCAGTCAAATTCAGGCTCTCATTTTGATCAGGTAAGTACGCTACCGATGGTCGGTAACGGTTACACGAGTAGCACTAGCGGGACTGCAATAGAAAGAGAGAGCAAGGGGAAACTCAGCCTGTCACAGAATCCAAAGGTAAACATGCCAAATAAATTCAGTGGAGCAATCGGAATCCATCATACATCATACCGTCGACGCTAAATTACTACCTGTTGAGTGTAATCATGAAATGTGGGCCTGCTCGAATATTCTTCACATAAACAATAACGGATTTCATTAAAAATAAATGGAAATTCCGAAGGTGGCCGACATAAAACACTGACATAAAAAAAAAACCATCCCATGTGATTCTAATGCATATTAAAGCAGGTCTAGATCTTCGTCTGTCTCGCTTTGTTTCAACCCCTTGATATATTTATGGCCCTGTTTTCACAGGCTTGTGAGGCCGTTATTAACATAGTTGCATGGAAATGCATTTTAAAAAAAACAAATGTAGAAATATGACTCGGACCGAGCCGTAAACCAAATGTATTTATCGATATAAATGGCATAAGCCAGACGTCCGCAAATAAAACCAAAGTGCCACGTGTTAACTTTATCATGCAGAGCATATCCAAAAGGGACTTTATTAAGTTTCGTAGCTGGTGCAGCCTACAGTCTAAAATGAACCAGTCTGGCACTGTGGTAACCAGTGTGACAGTTTAAGGGTTTTGCTCGCACCCTTGTACCCTCAGACCACACGTCAGACACCAGGTAAAAGTCCAAATAATTATTATTTATTATAACAATAAGGTGCACAAAGCACGCTCCTCTCCACAATACTCAATAAACAATAAACCAATAACAATCCTCCTCTCCCAGACGCTTAGCCACCCTGCCTCCCAACTCAGCTCCCTCAGTCTTTTTAGATCTCCTGACCCAGAAGTGCTCCTAATCCCCAGTCCATTTGGCGCTCAATCACTTCCGGGTCAGGTACAAGTTCTTTTCTTCACCCCGGAAGCACATCGTTCCTCTTGTCCACGTGTACTTCCGGGGCGTAGGGAAAATATCCATTACTCCTCCCTGCAGCGTCCCCTAGTGGCCCCCTTGGCATCCAACAGGGCTGTGCATAAAAACTCCATTGTCCATGATGCCCTGCTGGTCTTCTGGGGACCTCCATGCTGCAAGGAGGGCTCCACCTGGCAGCTTGGGGGTATTGGCCATTCTCCACACCAGTCTGGGGGTCCATTCTTGGCCAGAGCAGTGACTCCCCATGCCAGTTTGGGCTTCTCTCTTTCATCTCCTAGACTCTGCTGTTAATTCTATTAATCCCATAAATTTGTCTGTTAATCTGCACACATGCAGGGTGGTCTGGGAGTTCTAACCCCGTTGGGAAGCTCTGCTGGGTTCCTTGGGTGGCACCACCTGGCATATTGGAGGAGCAAAGAGCCCCCTGTAAGGCAGTCTCCCTCTGTCCTTCTGTTGTCTCATCCTGACCGGGAATAGGAACATCTACCATCCAGCTCATCCATCGACGTTCTCCGTCCATTATGAGGACCTCCCGGTCATGTGAGTGATCATCCATCCCAGTTGGGATGCCAACCCATCCTTACCTTCCATCACACAGTATTGAATTCTCCCGTCCAATTTAGGGAAGTCTTCATCAAACGTGTTGTATTCTTTATTACTGACGGTAGGTAGAAGAATAAATCGTAAAATATTTGACACTAGCAAAGTGAAACTCCAATTTATTAAAAAGTCTTGAATTGTCTTGAACTGTCCATAACTTTTATGGACAGAATTTCTAGGCGCAGCCAGGGTGTTGAAGGGGTCCGGTTTGGTGGACTCAGGATTGGGTCACTGCTTTTTGCAGATGATGTTGTCCTGTTTGCTTCATCAGGCCGAGATCTTCAGCTCTCTCTGGATCGGTTTGCAGCTCAGTGTGAAGCGGCTGGGATGAGAATCAGCACCTCCAAGTCCGAGAGCATGGTCCTCAGCCGGAAAAGGGTGGAGTGCCCTCTCAGGGTTGGAGGAGAGATCCTGCCCCAAGTGGAGGAGTTCAAGTATCTCGGGGTCTTGTTCACGAGTGAGGGAAGAATGGAGCGTGAGGTCGACAGGCGGATCGGTGCGGCATCCGCAGTGATGCAGGCTCTGCATCGGTCTGTCGTGGTGAAAAAGGAGCTGAGCCGTAAGGCAAAGCTCTCAATTTACCAGTCGATCTACGTTCCTACCCTCACCTATGGTCATGAGCTATGGGTAGTGACCGAAAGAACGAGATCGCGAATACAAGCGGCTGAAATGAGTTTCCTCCGCAGGGTGTCTGGGCTTTCCCTTAAAGATAGGGTGAGAAGCTCAGTCATCTGGGAGGGGCTCAGAGTAGAGCCGCTGCTCCTCCGCATCGAGAGGAGTCAGATGAGGTGGCTCGGGAATCGATCAGGATGCCTCCTGGACGCCTCCCTGGTGAGGTGTTCCGGGTACGTCCAACCGGGAGGAGGCCCCGGGGAAGACCCAGGACACGCTGGAGGGACTGTGTCTCCCGGCTGGCCTGGGAACACCTCGGGATTCTCCCGGAAGAGCTGGAAGAAGTGGCCGGGGAGAGGAAGTCTGGGCCTCTCTGCTTAAGCTGCTACCCCCGCGACCCGACCTCAGATAAGCGGAAGAGGATGGATGGATGGATGGTAAAATGGTACGTCTGCCTGCTTCGGTCCTGTTGTGCACTTCCCTCCCTCTTTCTTTGTATATCTTTTAGCCTTTTCTCATTGGACATCACAGCCCTTACATCGCTCTTTGTGCTTCTTGTTGGCTTTCTTCGTTGGACGACGCCCGACGCATGTTTGTTAACTTTCTTATCCTTTCTTCATCAGACATTCCCTCTCTCTTGTGGATGCCAGTTGACATTATGCCCAGGCAAGTGCACCGACATGGACATCTTATCTTTTTATATATATATTGTCACACACACGCGCTTAGTTGGCAGCCAAAGGGCCCAAACGAGAGTAAAAATACGGATGGCAGGGGAACGGAACCAAGTAATAATGCCTTTTGTCTCCTTCATCAACAGAAAAATGGAAGAACAACAACCGTAAATCACTGGGGAGCAGCGCAACGGCTGTACGGTGCGACTTCTCCGCTTCCGGGTTTCATCATTCCCGTCCCGTAACAATCTCCTTCACTTCCGGCTTCCATCGATGACGTCTTCCCCGTCCACCGAAGACGACGTCACTTCCACCTTTTCTGCCAACTCAGTTCCGTTTTGTATTCATCCCATTTCCTGGGATGCCCCGAAACCTCCATGTTTTGTCAAATGTGTTCATTTAACATTTATAACCAGACCTCAAGTCAATACGAATGATCCACGAAGCCAGACATTATACGAGGAACTCCCCCAACCGTTCATTGCTTTCTCTGTGTTTCTTTGTCGATCACAAAACATATGGAGACAAGACATCTCTTGCCTTGCGTGTATCGTCAGCTTTCCTCCTACTCCTTCCCTCTGTATCCTCGTGTGTCTCAGCCTCTCTTGCCCATCACCTCCTCTCTCAGCCACGTTCCCGTGAAGCCTGCTTCTCAGATGCTTTCATTTCATGGCATCTTCCTCGCCTCCTGTCTGCTTTTTGGTTACGTACCACCAACGGTATATGGCCTACATTACCTGCTGTGAAAACATCATTCGTATTCTCGGGAAGTCTTCCCATCTTTAACGATGACTCTCGGTGTCCCCTCAAACTCCTTTCCTTGGTATCTTCAACCTCCCTTGCCCGATACTTGACTCTCTCGATTGTATTTCCGTGAAGTCTGCTTCTAAGAAGCTCTCATTTCAAGGTGCCTTGCTCTGGCCCTGTCTGCTATTTGATTTCCAACAACAGTAGGCTGACCTCTGTTACCTTCTGTGAAAATATCAATTGTATTCTCGGGAATTTTTCCCATCATTAATTACAACTCTTAGTGTCCAATCTACTCCTTTCCTAGGAATGTTTGTGTGTCTCAGCTTCTGTTTCCCATTACTTCCTCTCTCAGTCATGTTCTTGTGAAGCCTGCTCCTATCATTTCCAGGTGCCTTGTTTGCAATTTGATTTCCACCAGTGGTAGACGGCCTACATTACCTGCTGTGAAAACATCATTCGTACAGTATTCTCGGGAATTCTTCCCATCTTTAACTACGACTTTCTGTGTCACCCCAAACTCCTCTCCTTGGTATCCTCGAGTGACTCAACCTCTCTTGCCCATCTCTTCCTCTCTCGATTGCATCCCTGTAAAGTCTATTTTTAAGATGCTCAAATTTCGAGGAGCTTTTCTCGGGTTCTGTCTGCTCTTTGATTACCACCCATAGTAAGCAGGCCTCTGTTACCTGCTGTGAAAACGTCACTTGTATTCCCAGAAATATTTCCCATCTTTAATTGTGACTCTCAGTGTCCCTCCTATTCCTTTCCTAGGAATCTTTGTGTGTCTCAGCTTCTCTTGCCTATTACTTCTCTCAGTCAAGTTCCCGTGAAGCCTGCTTCTCAGACTCTATCATTTCCAGGTGCCTTGCTTGGGTCTTTTCTGCTCTTTGATTGCCACCAATGGCAGACGGCCTACATTACCTGCTGTGAAAACATCATTCGTATTCTCGGAAATTCTTCCCATCTTTAAATATGACTCTCAGTGTCCCCCCAAACTCCTTTTCTTGGTATCCTCATGTGACTCAACTTCCCTTGCCTGTTACTTCCTTTCTCGATTGCGTTCCCATGAAGTCTGCTTCTAAGACTATCATTTCCAGGTGCCTTCCTCGCCTTCTGTTTGCTTTTTGATTGCCACCAATGGCAGACGGCCTACATTACCTGCTGTGAAAACATCATCCGTATTCTCGGAAATTCTTCCCATCTTTAACTACGACTTTCGGAGTCCCCCCAAACTCCTTATCTTGGTATCCTCATGTGACTCAACTTCTCTTGCCCATTACTTCCTCTCTCGATTGCGTTCCCATGAAGTCTGCGTCTCAGATGCTTTCATTTCAAGGTGTCTTGCTCAGCTCCTGTCTGCTCTTTGATTACCACCAATAGTAGGCAGGCCTCTGTTACCTGCTGTGAAAACATCATTCGCATTCCCAGAAATATTTCCCATCTTTAATTGCGACTCTCAGTGTCCCTCCTACTCCTTTCCTAGGAATGTTTGCGTGTCTCAGCTTCTGTTTCCCATCACTTCCTCTCTCAATCATGTTCTTGTGAAGCCTGCTCCTATCATTACAAGGTGCCTTGTTTTCCTTTTTGATTGCCACCAGTGGTAGACGGTCTACACCACCTGCTGTGAAAGCATCATTCGTATTCTCGGGAATTCTTCCCATCTTTAACTACGACTTTTGGAGTCCCCTCAAACTCCTTTTCTTGGTATCCTCATGTGACTCAACTTCTCTTGCCCATTACTTCCTCTCTTGATTGCGTTCCCGTGAATTCTGTTTCTAAGACTCTGTCATTTCGAGGTGCTTTGCTTGGGTCCTTTCTGCTTTTTGATTGCCACCAATGGCAGACGGCCTACATTACCTGCTGTGAAAACATCATTCATATAGGGTGGTCCAGATTTAATTATGCAATTTTCAATACACGATAACTTATTAAGTTTATTACGTAGAAAATCACCCGAAAAATCCCGGACCATCGAGAAGTGTGCGAACTGACGACATGAAGAATCGTCTTCACACCAAACTGGAATCGTCCCGCATAAATCAAAGTCATCCAGATGATCTGGATCTGCATAATTAGATCTGGACCACCCTGTATTCTTAGGAATTCTTTGACCACAACATTTAGTGTCCCTTCAAACTCCTTTCCTTGCTATCCTCGAGTGACTCAACCTCTCTTGCCCATCTCTTCCTCTCTCGATTGCGTTCCTGTAAAGTCTGCTTCTAAGATGCTCTCATTTCGAGGAGCTTTTCTCTGGTCCTCTCTGCTCTTTGATTACCACCCATAGCAAGCAGGCCTCTATTACCTGCTGTGAAAACGTCACTTGTATTCCCAGAAATATTTCCTATATTTAATTGCGACTCTCAGTGCCCCTTCTACTCGTTTCCTAGGAATTTTCGTGTGTCTCAACTTCACTTGGCCGTTACTTCCTCTCCCACTCAAGTTCCCATGAAGCCTGCTTCTCATACTCTTGTCACTTTGAGGTGCCTTGCTCCCCTCCTCTTCATCCTTCGTCGACTACCACCAATGGTACAAGGGTCCCCATTTCCTGCTGTGAAAACATGATTTGTATTCTCGGGACTGCTTCCCATCTGTGACGGTGACTCTCTTCCTACATCTTGTATCGGTATCCTCAGGTGACTCAACCTCTCCTCTCCCGATTACATTTCTGCCAGGCACCTCCTGTTCCTGTAAAGCCTGCTTCTCAGTCTCTGTCATTTCCAGGAGTCCTATTCACTTACCGTCTGGTTCTCGACTACCACCATTCATAGATGTGGCTCCATTACCCAGTGTCAAAACATCATTCATATTAATAAACCATAAACCAACATCTCTCGGAAGGTTATTCGATAAGCTCTCATTGAAATGTTCCACTTTAACTCTTTTTTTTTTGCAAAAATAAAGAAAATAATTATCACAATCAGGGAGGGTGGCACGGTGGCACAGTGGGTAGCGCTGCTGCCTCGCAGTTAAGAGGCTCAGGTTTGCTTCCCGGGTCCTCCCTGCGTGGAGTTTGCATGTTAGGTGCATTGGCAATCCTAAATTATCCATAGTGGGTGTGTGTGCCCTACAGTGGGCTGGCACCCTGCCTGGGGTTTGTTTCCTGCCTTGCGTCCCGTGTTGGCTGGGATTGGCTCCAGCAGACCCCCGTGACCCTGTAATTAGGATATAGCGGGTTGGATGATGGATGGATGGTGTTTTCATTTAAGGCTGTAAAGCAAAAAAAAAAGGGAATATTTCGGAGGGGGGGATTCTTTTCTGTACCCACTGTATCTTCAGTAAATAGGGGCAGGTGCAGGCAGAATTGATGGCTAAAACGTCCACCCAGCGGCACCTGCCATATAAAATCCTAAATTCTCC